>NC_138974.1:35885000-36347500 GCF_055761805.1 Camellia sinensis
GATTTTAAGGACACAGATACTGCAAGTATGTAATCAGAAAGTGAACCACCTGTGGGCGGCATTTGGTATATTTTGGATGTGGCGTCTGGCATGCATTTTTGAGCATCTGTGAACGCTAGCTTTGTAAATTCTGGTCCGGGTATCGAGTCAATCTTTTGTTTTGAGTCTGTCTCTTTGTCTTGAGTCAGTCTTTTTGCTTAAGGGTCTGTCTTGTTGTAGCGAGTCAGTCCCCTTTGTATAGAATACCAGGTGATTCTGGGGTTGTTGCCTCGAACACTGTTTTGTCTTGTAATTACCCGTTTTTGTTTTTGAGTCTGTTTCTGCCGAGGGGCCAGTTATACCAACAAATCTGATTGAAACAGCTGTGGTTATCTCGTTTTTCATGCTTGCTTTCAGTGTGAGTTATTTGTGCCAGAGAATTCGATTGGGTTGACAGTACATCTCGCCTGCTCTCCTGCGCGCCAAACTCATTGCATTAACCTAAGTTTTTCAAAAAACCCCTTTTGAACACTGCGGTGATAAAAACGAAGAGGAAGGAATTTCTCGAGTTTTGCAAAACTTTGATCAAATTGAGAGAAGGAGAGGCATGTTAAGCCTTTTAATGAATGAAACCACGCTTGTCAGCATGAGTACTGGCAAGGACCCTGGCTTGATCCAGATTGGTTCCACACTATCTTCGGCACGAGCGATTTGTCGCTTTCTCAAAAACTGTCAAAAACAAATGTTTACATGGCCCTGTGAAGACCTGTGTGGAACCGCTCTTGAGATTGTGCAATCTAGGATCGCTCTCAGCCTCAAGATTCAACCCGTCCGTTTCGAACCTCGAACCCGTTCAGAAAGTTCAAACGGTCAAATGTCATGCAAGGTCTGTATGGCCAGATCTGAAGTAGCCCTCGAGCAAGAGGCACCAAAGCCGAATCAAAAGATTAGATCTCACCAGAAGAAGCTCGTGCAGTAACCATGATGGATTCTTCTGCAAATCATTACAATAGCCGTTCTCCTAGATACAGAGAGGCTTCAACTTCAAAAAACCATTTGGCATGGACTTGTTACACTTTTACCCTTTGAGAGGCTCGTTGGGCCGAAAACCCGGAAGGGCGACCCAGGCAAAAGTTAGAGCAAGAGAAAAATAAAAAAATATATGCAAAAAAAAAAAGAGCAAAAAATAATAACGCAAAAATAAAGAAAAAAAAGAAAGAAAAAAGAGAATGAAAAGATACAAAAAATCAAAAAAAAAAAGAAATGAAAAGAAGCTCGCAAGGTCGAAAACCCGCATCGGGCCCCTTAGCAAAAGTTAGAGCCTGAAAAGTGAAGGTTAAAATACCCGAGTGTACCTTAACCGGAACTACGTAAGGCTTGATTCCCATGTTTGGGATACGTAGGCAACTTCATCGTGAAGTCCAGCCCCCAACGCTTTCGTAGCGTCTCAGTCCATACAATGGTTTCGATTTCATCCCAAAGTCCAGTCGCCGACGCTTCCAAGGCGACTGTGTCCATATATTTGTTATAACCGTCTTTGTCATCTCTGTGTCCAAGAGTTCGACCACCACCAATGAAGACTGTTTACGGACTGCTGCGGCACCATCCAAACAAGGGGCAACTTTCCGTTGCCACGAGTCGTCGCGAGTCGCCATTCAAACTAGGGGCAACTTTCCGTTGCCATCCACCCCCTTTAAGCCAAGGGCAATTTTCCATTGCCTCCGATCTGAGGTTGTGCATCTCAAAGAGTAAGTTCCATGCTCGTTGAGCATTGACTGTTTGTAAAATAGTTTTTGAAAATTTTTACTAAGGTTGACTGTTTTCTCGAAAACTGTTCTATTTTCCAAAACTGGACCATTTTCTTGGACCCAAAAAGGAAAATTTTCAGTGCTTACAGCCTGACTTGCATGGCTTTCAAATCAAAAGTCGAACAAGTACGTTAATCCGACTCTCATCTTGATCAAAACTGTTTTAGTAGAAAACCAAAACGAAAAAATGGTCAAAATGATGAACTAGGGACACAGGTGAGTCAGGTGTTCTGTCTTTCCCCCGTCGTCAACATACTTACCAGGAGGGCACTCTACCCACCAGAAGAAATAGCTGTGAGCTAACGGCATCGGGCATGAACCCGCAACTTCTTATTCATTCATTAGTCACCTTGGGGAGGGACGAAAAATGAGAGAATAAAGAATAGAGAGGTGTGAGTTGAGAGAAAAGTGAGGAAAAGGGTTTTAAGAGAAAAACCGAGCCTGAGGGTCGAGTAATGTGAGAATCACAAATGAGAAAGGGTGGCAAATTTACCCGAAGGAGCCGGCTCCTCGAGATTTGAGGTCTCTCAGTTTATAAGCACGTCCGTGTGTTTTGTCTTTTGATTTGTCGGTCTCGTCTTTTGTTTTTAGTCTTTCCCGAGCGTGTCTCGTTGTGTTTAGGTCGTGTACCTTTGTTGAGTCCTTTTCCGCTGTATCCAGTTGTAGGCTCGATACCCTGGTTAAGAAAACCCCTTTTCCAAAAGTTAATCGTTTATGCTCAGAGTGCTGTGCCATTCTCTACATTTGGGCGAACCAAAAGAAGGAAAGGAAAATTTGGGGCATCCGAGCATGTTTTAACCCTAGCCAGTTTCACCTTGAAGGCCGTCTTGTCAGATTGGGCTATTTTGTTTAAAGTTTGCCGTGTGCAGAATAAACCAAGTGTTTGGTTATGGGCTGTATGCAGATTAATCCTCAGCAGAGTATGGACCGTGTGTTCAGGTTAAACAGTGGTTTGTATGGGTTGCTTTGCTGTTACTTGGTTTGGTTACCTTGTTTATTACGATGCAAATGTTCAACATTCAGACAACAGGTCAATTCCATTTACATTGAGGTGTAACATGATGTGATGCGATGCAATACATGAGATATGTAAATGTAACACTTTTTAAGCAAAAAGTTTGTTCATTTCATTATCTTTTTCAAGTACATAGCATTGAAAATAAAAATCTGCCTGCGGCAGTACAAGGTAATCTAACTACCAGAAAAGAAAAAGAAAAGAAAAAGTACAAAAGGAAGAAAAACAGCAATCTGGATCATCATCAGTAGTCTCAGGCCTGGGGATCTGCCCTCGCCCTCTTCCTGGACGAAGGTCCAGGGGCATCGTCGTCAGCACCGTCATCTGAGCCTGAGTCTGAGTCGTCTCCAACCTCCTTAGATGACCCGACCTCTACCTCTGCCTCGGACTCATCATCGTCATCATCATCATCATCAGGGGTCGGCACCCGAGAACTACTCCCGACATGAGTACGCCCTCCCCTGGTACAGGGACGTGCAGCGTCTCCACGCCCTCCTCGAGCAAGAATAGAGGGCCCAGCCGGAGCACCACCCACCGGAGGAATCTGGAAGGGAGGCTGAAAAGCACAAAAGGCAAAAACATCAGAATACTGTGAGCAGTGTATTAGTGCAGAATGCAATATATGGGTACAGTGTGAGAATACTATGAGAAGTGTATCAGTGCAGAAATGCAGTATACAGTGTGAGAATACTGTGAGCAGTGTATCAGTGCAAAATGCAGTGTACAGTATGAATGCCGTGAGCAGTTTATCAGTGTAGAATGCAGTGTATGAGTATAGTGTGTGAATGTCGTGAGCAGTTTATCAGTGCAGAATGTAGTGTACAGTGTGTGAATGCTGTGGGCAGTTTATCATTGCAGAGTATAGTGTATAAATGCAGTGTCTGCGGTGTATTAGACGCTGTGAGGTCAGTGTGTCAGGTATTGTGTCATGCATCAGATTACGTGAATCAGCTTGTGAGCGATTTGAGGCCGTGATCAGAAGAACATACCGGAATGCTGTAAAGGGCCAGGAGGTCAAAGGTCCGCTATAGCATCCCCATCATGGAGGCATTCAACTCCACGGACTGCCGGGTGTACCCCGAAGACGCCTGCAAGAGTATAAGATACATCAGTGTTCTGCGGAATATCAAATAAACTAAAATGAAATGCCAGTGCAAGATGCAAAATGAAGTAATACATACCGGAGGTAAGTTGGGGATACCGGCTAACTCATGACCAGCGGGGGGAGGAGCAAAAGGGATCTGGTAGGTCGCCCCATCCTGCCCTCTATATGACAGTACAGTGGGCAGGGCAGGCCAGCCAGTCCCCCGTCCCCCTCGAGCTCCGCTCCTGCCGTGCGCTCGAGCCCTCCTCGATGTGCCTACTCTAGCCCCAGCTCCAGCTCCAACTGCCGACGCCGTTGGCCTCTCCCCCTCAGCTCGCCGACCACCGCTCAAGGGTCGCATAATGTAGGTCTGGACGTACTCTGCGTAGTCACCCTCGCCTCTGAGATGCTCTGCTCCCCAGCCGACGGTGTAGTCCATCATCTCCTGGGCAGTGAACCTCTCTGTATCTCTCATGTGGGCAGGGGGTGGACCCGGCACTATCTGCTCCGGTAAACCCAGGGTCTGACACAAGAAACGCTCGCCCAGGTACCAAGCCCGACAGACCGAGCCCTCCAACAAAATCCGACTACGGGCGGTCTCCTCTGCGCCCTCATAGTGATCCCTCACCACGGCCGGCAACGGAGCCCAGGGCTGCCAAGTGATCTGAAAATGAAATGCAGTTTATTATCTACCGTTATTGAAAATATACGGTGCGAAGCAAAGCCAAAAAAATAAACTCTAAAGTCGAACATACCTCCGCGGCGGTGATGGTGTCGAAGTATCGGCGGAAGAAAGTAAGAGACTCCCGCGGTCTCCGCACGCATTGCACGTCGAAGCGATGAGAGAAGGGGACGCCAAGTGGGATCTCCTCATCGGGTACTAGGGCAAGCCTAGGAAAGTAGGCATACACCCATAACTATAGAACAGATACCAGTATGACTATCAGATAAGGCAGAATACAGAATAAAGCAGAAATAGCAGAACCGTGTGTTGTGCAGTGTATTGTGCAGAGTGTGCAGTGAGTGCAGTGTGCAGTCAGTGTAAAGTAGAGTATATGTGTGCCGGGTGTGCAGTGTACAGTCAGTATGGGGCAGTGTACAGTATATATGTAGTGTGCAGAATACAGAGAGTAAGAAGCAGAAATGTAAAAAGAGAAGAGGACGTACCTCCCAGGCTCGCCAGTAGCCACCGAGAAGCTGTCCGCTGAGGTGGGAAGAAGAGCTCATGTAACCATATAAAGTGGCCAGAGCAGCGCCACCCCAGTCATAATGGCGGATCTGCCTGGCGTCCACCAGCGCGCTCAACAGGCATAAGGGCACGGTGTTCGCCCGATCGGCGAAGAGAGTCGTCCCGAAGAGGAACATAATGAAGCCCCGCGCGTACTGGTCCACCTCCTCCGAGGACATCTGCACCTCCTCTGGGGACATCTACGCCTCCTCTGCCAAGGCTGGCTGGACCCGAAAGCGGCTCTCGAACCAGGAATACCTGACGAACCCCGCTCGAGCGAGGGGAGGCTGAGTGTCAAGTAGGTACAGCTGGGCAGCGTCCCACTCGTCCATATCCGTGTCAAAGGGGATCGGATCACCCCCTACCCCAATGCCAGTAAGCATCGAGAAGTCATAAGGGGTCATCGTCATATCCCCTGCGACGGAGAAGTGGAAGGAGTTGGTGGTATCCCACCACCTCTCCGCTAGAGCAGCAAGCAAGGGCCTGCAGGTAGTCAAACGAGAGAGCCCCCTGCAGAAGATGCCAAAGTCGGCCTCGTCGATGATATCACGAACCGCATCTGGCAGCTCGAGGTACCAATCCCGAGCAACGGTGTTCCCATACCCGAGGATGGTATGGGAATCCCCCTGTAATAAAAAACAACAATTGCAAGGCAATATTCAAAATGCAGTTCTAAGAAGTATGCAGTGAACTACAACGTGTGATGTGTCAGTGTGTTTGGGTGGTTCAGGGCAGATGTAGCATGCGTGCAAGTTTTAACAGATTCAAACAAATACCGGGTGCCGGTGTGCTTACAGTGAACTACAACGTGTGATGTGTCAGCGTGTTTGGGTGGTTCAGTACAATGTAGCATGCATGCCTGTTTTCAGACTCAAGCAAATACCGGGTGCCGGTGTGCTTACAGTGAACTACAACGTGTGATGTGTCAGCGTGTTTGGGTGGTTCATTACAGTATAGCATGCGTGCATATTTTCAGACTCAAGCAGATACTGGGTACCAGTGTGTATGCAGTGAAATATAGTGTGCGCCGTGTGTTTGGGTGATTCAAAGCCAGTGCAGTGTGTGTACATGTGTCAGTCTCAAACAGATATCAGTTGCACATATGTTTACAATCAACTACAGTATACAGTATATCAGAATTAAGCAGTTAAAAAGCATAACCAGCTACGGCAGTTTTGCATCCTACATTGCAGAGAGTAAAGCAGAGAAAGAAAGTTACCTCAGAAGCACCGAAGGACAGGTGGGAGGTAGGCTCACGCAGTAGTAGCTCGGGTGGCACGTGCCTATCAAAGCTCCTGAACTGGCGTAGTCCGTCGGGGAGCATAACATGAACTGCAGGCCTATAGGTCTCCGGATCGAACGACCGGATATGAAATGGCAAGGGCTCGGCCTCGGGGTCCATCTCGTGCTCTGGCGGAGCCCCGCCCTGTGGAAGATCGTCTACCATCTTAAAGAGAATGTGAAAATGGCCGGAAGACGAAAAACCGGGCGAGAAGGCGAAAAGTCAACAAAAAGTCAAACCCCGAGGGGGTCGGAAAAGGCCGAAAAAGTCAGAGTGCGGAAAAGGCACGGGTATCGAGAAAAACTCGAGGGAAACAAGCCCCGAGTGGCAAAAATCAAGAAAGAAACACCGAAACGAAGTTTCGTTCAGTTGAAAATGTCCGAAACGCGAAGGAGATCGCGAATCGAACAACGAAATGGGAGCTAGAACGCAAGAAAGGGAGAGAATCAAGGGAGGAAAATGCCCTAGAGGGGAGGGGGAAGGATTTTCGACCAAAGAGAAGTGAAGAAAATAGGGTTAGAAACCCTATTTTAAAAGACCCGTGGCCAATTGACAGAACTGCCCCGACACAAGAATTCTTTGCCGGTCGGCCACACTCTTTGCCAGTTGGCAAAATATTGTGCCGATGGAATTGTATGATGGCCGGTGGACGGCCGGTGATACATTTTGATGGCCGGTGGGCATCCGGTGGCCTCCTACAGTGATTTTGGAGCCTCCTGCACCCTTGTTTAAGTTATGTGTGGGGTCCAGGGCCTTTAGTGCTCAAAACAGTGCAAAACAGTGCACTTCCAACGCTCAACTGGCCTCCGTTTTGACCTCGGGTCGTGTCTTCTCTGCGTGGCACTCGAATTCATGCAAGGTGTATCCTTTTCGTATCCTTTTGGCTTTTACAAAACTCAAAAGTTGCCCCATGCGTATCGCATATCAATCGCACTGTCTTGTGCGCTCGCGTTGTTTAAAACGCATCGCGCGGTTTTGTGCATCTCATTGCATTCTGCATGCATTCAATCAATTCATTGCTTGCGTAGATCGCATATTTGTTTAAATTCATTACTTGCGTAGACCGCATGTTTTTCTTGCGTAGACCGCATGTTTGTTCAAATTCATCACCTGCGTAAACCACATGTTTTGCTTGCGTAGACCACATGTTTTGCTTGCGTAGACTGCATATTTGTTCAAATTTCGTTACTTGCGTAGACCGCATGTTTTGTTTGCGTAGACCACATATTTGTTCAAATTTCATTACTTGCGTAGACCGCATGTTTTGCTTGCGTAGACCGCATATTTGTTCAATTTCATTACTTGCGTAGACCGCAAGTTTTGCTTGCGTAGACCGCATAATTGTTCAAATTCATTACTTGCGTAGACCGCATGTTTTGCTTGCGTAGACCGCATAATTGTTCAATTTCATTACCTGCGTAGACCGCATGTTTTGCTTGCGCAGACCGCATGTTTGTTTAAATTTCATTACCTGCGTAGACCGCATGTTTTGCTTGCGTAGACCGCATATTTGTTCAATTTCATTGCCTGCGTAGACCGCATGTTTTGCTTGCGTAGACCGCATAATTGTTCAAATTCGTTACCTGCGTAGACCGCATGTTTTGCTGGTGTAGACCGCATGTTTGTAATCAATTCCATGACTTGCGTAGACCGCATTCTTATGTCCAATTTCATTGCTTGCGTAGACCGCGTGCCCATAATCAAATTTGTTGCCTGCGTAGACCGCGTGCTCCACTTACATGTCTGTGCTTTCACAGCATTGTTATGCTTCCCACTTGCTTTGCGTTGTCACGCATTTTCAAATACATTAATATGCATTGTACTTGTTAAGTTTGTTTTCTTTTCAGGCACGATATTGTATGTACGGTTCATTTAAGGCTGGTGCAACCAGACGGGCCGCACAGGTACTGTATGGTCTAGGAGACCTTAAATCCTTGGAAGGTGCAAAACCTTCGGCGCATTGATGTGTGCAGTTCGTTTGCATTGCCATGCATGTCTTAAGCCGCAGGTATATACACAGTCTAGGAGACCTTAAACCCTTGGAAGGTGCAAGACCTTTAGTGCATTGATATGCACAGTTCATTGGCATTGTCATGCATATCTTAAGCCGCACGTTGTTGCGCACTTCAAGTTCACTTGCATTGTTATGCATTTCTTGTGCAATCTACACGGTCTAGGAGACCTTAAATCCTTGGAAGGTGCAAGACCTTTGGTGCATTGGTGTGCACAGTTTGTTTGCATTGTCGTGCATCTCAAAAGCCGCGTGTTGTCACGCATTCCATGCAACATGCATTTCATACGCCATTTGCATTTCAGAAAAAGCAAAAAAAATATATAATTGCATCGTCATGCACCATCGTAAATAGTTGCATTGTCATGCATCATTGCATATTTGTAGATATTCCATTGTAAATTACATGCATTCACTGCATCACTTCCGCCTATGGCTTGCGCCTTTCCATGATTGAGCTTGGTCTGGTATGTGCCCATACTTTTCACGTTGAAACATAGTTCAGTAGACCGTTCTATGTTAGACGTGGCTTGTACGTGTACATGCCTTCCCTAGGCAAAATTTGGTTTGGCCCGCAGGCCATATCCATTATATTACATTTCCATTCCATTGCATATAGTGTATATTGCATTGTAGCTTTATGGCTCGCGCCTTTCCATGATTGAGCTTGGTCTGGTATGTGCCCATACTTTTCACGTCGAAACATAGTTCAGTAGACCGTTCTATGTTAGACAAGGCTTGTATGTGTACACGCCTTTCCTAGGCAAGATTTGGTTTGGCCCGCAGGCCATATCCATTATATTGCATTTCCATCTCATTGCATATTTGTAGATATCGCATTGTAGTTTGCATGCATTCACTGCATCGCCTTTCATCTATGGCTTGCGCCTTTCCATATTGAGCTTGGTCGGGTATGTGCCCATACTTCTCGTGTCGAAGCATAGTTCAGTGGACCGTTCTATGTTAGACGCGTCTTGTACGTGTACATGCTCTTCCTAGGCAAAATTTGGTTTGGCCTGCGTGCCTTATCCATCATATCTTTTCCATCCCAGTGCACATTGCATTGTAATTTGCATGCATTCATTGCATCACCTTCCATTTATGGCTCGCGCCTTTCCATTTTGAGCTTGGTCCGGTATGTGCCCATACTTTTCGTGTCGAAGCATAGTTCAGTGGACCGTTCTATGTTCGACATGGCTTGTACGTGTACATGCCCTTCCTAGGCAAGACTTGGTTTGGCCTGCATGCCATATCCATTGCCATTTCCCTAGCATTTTCATTATATATTACATTGTAGTGTAATTGTTGCATCCAGCATTAGGATCGTTGTCCTTTCCCCAGCGGGTCGTTTCCCCACCTTTGTCATTCCCCCCTAAATACTTGTTCTTGTGTCCGTCTACATTACCCATAATTCAGTGGACCGTTCTATGTTAGACGGACTTGTTACCTCCATCAATCTAGTTGACATAGGTGTGGTTCCGAACCGCTCATGATTGGATCATGATTCAATTGCTTTGCATATAGTTTGCATTGTTTCAACTACATTGCATCTTCATTTGCATTGTTTATACATTGTTTTGTATATATTGCATATCATTTTGCATCCATCTTTGCATTGTCATGCATGTTGCTAATAACATCGTACTTGTTGAGTTGCTTTCTTTTCAGGCACGATATTGTATGTACGGTTAATTTGAGGCTGGTGCAACCAGACGAACCGCACAGGTATTGTATCCTCCGAGTGAGACGTATTGAGAATTGCATAATTCTCTTACATCCTTTCTGCATTGTAGTGTAGTTTGGTGTATACTAGCTTAAAACTGTCGTGTTATGCTTCGTTACAGCTTTCTTTGCATGATCATAAGTTATGTCCGGCTCTGTGCATTGTCTTGCATTTTGCCCCTGCCTTCGGGCGCATACCTTGTTTGTCTTGCATGTTTGTCTAAGTCTTCGGCCTTGTCAAAAATGGGTCGTCTCTGGGCTTTGACATTCACTCCCGTCATTGTTATGACTTTCTAGTTCTATCAAAGAAGGGCAACTGTAGACACCCCATTTTTGACCGTCCTCAAGACTTGGACGTCACCATTGGAACACTTGGTGATTATCCATGTTTGTGTTCGTTCGGAGTTCCCGGAGGTTTTGGCTACGCGCCTTGCCTCAGGATCTCCGAACTCGACTATTTAGTGTCTGGTTTTGCACCAAACACTTGTGTTTTGCCTTGGAGGGGCAGGGAATGCCTTGTGAGGCATCCCCACACATCACCGGCCATGGCCAGAGGCCACCGGCTGGTTTTTTGCTGCCAACGGCAATATATATTGCCGGTCGGCATTCTTTGTTGCCGGTCGGCACTCAATTTTGACAAAATGGCAATTTTGAGCAGCCGACTACTGTTCATCTGCTTTTGCAGATATTTTAATACTGCTGTGTGGCATTTTGTTCCCCTCTATACACGTGTATGAAGGGATGGCTTCCTTGTTAGCTTACCTTGTAAGCTTTACAAGATTGGCTCCTCTATAAGAGGAGCCCTCCCCTCTTGGCTTTAGGTTAGACATTTTAGAGACAAAAAATACAAAGGAGAGCTCTTGTTCTGGGGTTAGTATAGTTGTAGCTATTCTATCTCTCTTTTTTTCTCTCTTGAGTGTTCTAGGTGCATTTGTTCTTAGTATTGCACACAAACACCTACCATTACACCTTCCCTTGGCTACTGAGGTTCTAAGAGGTTGTTCTTGAGGTTCTTGGGTGGTTTTGAGCCTGAAGAACCAGCTGGAGCTTCATCTTTGAAGAAGGTCAACAAGGGTAACAATCTTACTCCTTTATTCCCCATTTTTGCATTCTATTTTCGCCTATCTTAGAACTGTTTTTGAGCTTGGTGTATAATATAAAAAAGTTCTGTTTTTAGGCCCTCTAAATAGTTTGTTTAGGGTGTTTTATTGTTTGAGGTTGTTTGACCCCTCTTAAGCCTTGTAAGGCTCCATTTTGTGCTATTTTGTGTGAGCTCCGAGACTTTGGTGTTTGGGCCTCCTCACCACTAAAATCTTGAGGGATTTCAGTGGTAGGGATGGTGCCTTGAAGTCCCAAGAAGGAGAGGGCCACCCCCTCTCCTTGTTGTCCTTGAAATTGACCATTTTGGCCTCTTGAGGGAGCACCTAGCTAAGCTTCTTGTTGACCATGCCTTGGTTGTTTTTTTTGTGCTTATTATGTCATAATATGCCTCTGTTTTTTGTTGGTTTTGGTACACCATGCATGCTTAGCATACCTACCTTGTAATGCCATGTTTAGGCCTTAACATGCCTTAGGTTGTAAACCATTGTTCTAGCATGTTTTAGGCTTAGCCTTGTGAATCTTTCATGCTTATTTTACCATGTTTGAGGTCTGTCCTAGGTTGTTTGGGTCAACTTTGGCATGCTTAGTATAGCCCCTTTGCATTTTTGGTTTGTTGGCCTTAAGTGTGTGAATGTATAGGATGCATCCTTGCCTTAATTTAGTGGGTTGGGACCATTTGTCATGTTATTTCAGCCCCCTTAGCATGCTTGTATGCTTGCCTTGGATGTCTCTTTGATGCCTTATGAGCTTGTGTTATATGCCCCATGTTTTGGCCATTGTACATGCCTTTGAATTTGAGCCACTTAGATGCCATCTAGGGGTCCCCTTTGCATGGTCTAGGTCTGCCTTGTACCTGTTTTAAGCCCTCTTGGCCTTGTGAGGCTTGGTTGGCTTAGCCATGGTTTAAGTCCCTTTGACTTGCTTCAAGTACTTGGGCCATTTATTGCATGCTTAGCCTATCTTGTTTGCTTGGTTTGACATCATCTTAACATGATTCCAGAGCTTACATTGCATGTCATTAGTCCATGCTTAGCCTCTTTCAAGTGTGCTTGAGAGTTGCCCTTTTGTGCTTGAGTGTTAGCCCTTTAACATGTGTATGTGTGTATGTGTATTTGGTCCTTCATTTTGGGCACTTTGGCCACTGTTTTGGGCCTATTTAGAGCTGCCCAAATCATGTTTAAGTCCATCCTTTGCTTGCTTGCATGCTTACCTTGCATGTTATTTGCATGCTTGCATGTACATCTTGCATTCCCATGTTGCATCCTTAGCTTGCATGCCTAGGTTGCATTGCATCTAGCATGCATGTCTTGTTCCTTGATCTAGTGATGGGAATTAGGCTTTGGTTTGTTGGTTTGCATTGCATTTGACATCAAAATGTGCACACTTGGTCCCTTGGGCCATCACGCATGGAAATGCGCGATTGATGGTCCGAGAACCAAGGAGCATGTCCCTTTGAGTCACTAATAGGATAAGGGACATGATTGGTGCATATATGGCTTGAATTGCATTGCCATGCTATGCCTTGCCCTCTGCTGCTGTCAATTACAGATTCTGCAGGAACTTTCTGCCGACCGGCAGTGTCCAGTGCCGACCGGCAACCCATTGATGGCCACTGGATGCATTCACAGCCGGTGATCACATACCACTGCCGGTGGCCATTCTACTCAGCCGGTGGTGTCTCCCAGCATCTAGAGAAGCAATCCTGAGACTTTGGCAGTCTTCAGAGGAGTATAGCAGGGAAAACAGAGGCAGCTGGCGCATGGCAGTGCACTTCCGAGCAGGACCGAGCATGCATTGCGTTGAGCTCTCTTCCTGAGGCGGTTTACTATTTTTCCTAGCTTAGTTAGTTTGTTAACTAATTAGGTAATTTGTAATAATTAATTAACTAGGATAGTTAATTCATTTTTCGAATTGTATTATTCTTTTGGTCCCTCCAAGCGAGGGTGAATTTGTAATAAGTGTGGGTGAGTGTGTGCATGTCTTCCAACCCCCACTTCTTTCTCCCTTTTACTTACCTGCTTTGACGGTTAGTAATAGGTCATGTTTAAATCAGCATACCTTATGCTATGCATGCGTGCATCCATGCATTTGTCTCGCACGCACCGGGCTCGGTACATCATGCTAACTGCATTTGTATTTCAATTCCAAATTGAATACGTGCATCAACTGATTGCATTTCACATACCATGTTTAGGTTAGCCGAGCCTACTCTAATTGCATCCTGTATGTGTTGCATTAGACATTTAAAACATGGACTTGGATCATGCATTGTTTACTAACGAATTTATTGTTTTGGCACGAAGTACGATGTAAATATTTACGCTTTAGCATCCTCGCATGTGTGTGAATGCTATCATGACAGCATGTTTACCATGTGGCTAGATACTTATGTGATAAACTGTTTGAATGCCTGTGGATGAAGCTTGGGTTGCCTTAGTTGGAATAGCTCATCGAAATCCATGTTTTTAGCCTATTTGCGGGTAGCAAATTCCAAAACATTTTCCAAAACAAACGGATATGCAATGCTTATTCCCAAATTAGGCAATCTAGTCTATACTTGTTTGCTGTGCGCATAACATAGTAATTCTAGGTTAATAATCGAGATAAGAACACATAACGTTTTCAAAAATGGATATCACGGTTAGTAGAGGCCGATCTTCGGATCGGGCGAGAGGGGGTGCTCATAGCTGACCTTCCCCAATCGTACCCTAGCTCCCGAGCCGAGGCAACTCTGGTGATGACGGACATGTGGCCTTCGGCACCGAGTCAGGGTTTCCTAAATTCCCCCATAAAAAATATTTAGGTGGCGACTCTGTATCTGGCAAAGCAGTCCATGTTTGGCACTTCTTTTCAAAAATCTGTTTTCTCAAAACGATTTGCCGGATTTGGACTCTTTGGTTCAGATTAAGAACCGTGACACAAAATCGAGTCCGAACTATAGTAAAGAGGGCCCCCCATGCGGGCGCGTCTATAGTAATCAACCAGGATGGTATATCAGTGGACCCACAGAAAATTGAAGCCATTGTTGACTAGCCAAGACCAACCAATGTACCTGAAGTTAGAAGCTTTCTGAGGCTTGCTGGTTACTACAGAAGATTTGTAAAAGACTTTGCAAAACTTGCTTTGCCATTGACCCAGTTAACTCAGAAAAATGTTTCATTTGATTGGAATGATCCAAGAGAGTCTACCTTCCAAGAGTTGAAAACCAGTTTAGTAACTGCACCGATTTTGACTTTGCCCATTGGAACTGATGGATTTCAGAATTACAGTGATGCATCCTACAAGGGTTTGGGTTGTTTGCTAATGTAAAATGGGAAGGTGATTGCCTATGCATCTCGACAACTCCGTCCTCATGAAAAGAATTTCCCGACTCATGATCTTGAACTGGTAGCTGTGGTGTTTGCCTTGAAAATCTGGCGTCACTACTTGTATGGGGTAACTTGTGAAGTGTATACTGATCATAAAAACTTGAAATATTTCTTCACCCAAAAAGAATTGGACATGAGACAGAGGAGATGGCTGGAGCTAATCAAAAACTATGATTTGCAGATTTTGTATCACCCAGGGAAAGCTAATATCGTAGCAGATGCCTTAAGTAGAAAATCAATGGGGAATTTGATATGTTGCTCACCGGTCAAAAAGAACTGCTATATGATGTGGAAAAGAACAAGATTGAAGTTGTATTGCGAGAACAAGGTGGGATCTTAGCTGCTGTCTCTGCCCAACCCGTAATCATTGAAGAAATTAAAGAGAAGCAACTTGAAGATGAGTTCCTAAAAAAGATTATAGATGAAATTGACTTAAAACCAAAGCCCAGGTTTATACTTGAGAGCAATGTACTGAAATTTCATAATCATCTTTGTGTACCAGATTGTTGTGACTTGAGAAAACATGTTATGTCAGAAGCTCACAATACTAAATTTGTTATGCATCCAGGGAATACAAAGATGTACCATGATGTACCATGACTTGAAACAAAATTTCTGGTGGCCTGGGATGAAAAAGTGTATTGCAAATTTTGTGGTGAGATGTCTTCAATGCCAACAAGTCAAAGCCGAACATCAACGACCCGCTGGTTTACTATAGCTGCTTCCAATACCAGAATGGAAATGGGAGCACATTACCATGGACTTTATTGTGGGATTGCCTTGCTCTTCTCGAGGTATGGATTCTATTTGGGTTATAGTTAATCGTTTGACTAAATCTACCCACTTTCTACCTGTTAAGTCTATTTACAATGCTGACAAATTGGCCAATATTTATATGAATGAGATTGTGAGATTGCATGGGGTGCCAGTGTCCATTGTATCTAACAGGGATTCGAAGTTTGTGTCAAGATTTTGGCAGAGTTTGCAACAGGCTTTGGGGACAGAGACTGAAAACCGCACAGAGCCGGCAAAAGAGTTATGCTGATATACGAAGGCGTGATAGGGAATATGAAGTCAGAGATCATGTGTTTATCAAGGTAACTTCGATGAAGGGCCAAATACGATTTAGAGTAAAAGGCAAGTTAGCACCGAGGTATGTTGGGCCGTATGAGATTCTTGAAAAGATCAATTCCGTGACGTATCGGGTAGCCTTACCTCCGGTAATGGAAAACATGCATAATGTCTTTCATGTTTCTATGATTCAGAATTATCTGAGAGGTCCATTACATGTGATAGAGCCAACTCATGTACTTCTAAAGGATGATTATACCTATAAGGAAAGGCCCATACAGATTGTGAACCGCCGAATCAAAAGATTGAGAAACAAGAAAATTCCGTTAGTAAAGGTAGATTGGCAGAGCCATGGAGGAATTTATGCAACTTGGGAGATGAAGAAAGATATGATGAAAAGATACCCTGAACTGTTCCCTTTGAACCCGGTATTCTTTCAAAGGGAAAGTAATTCGAGTTTGGAGGACCAAACTCTTTAAGGGGGAAAGACTGTAACAACCCCAACCCATAATTAACATTAATTCATGCTTAAGTGCGCCTAACAAGTAATTAAGAAGAAATCCTAAGTTAATTACATGTGCATTGCATTATTTTGTGATTATATCTGTTTAGTGTAGAAAGATCTATTCTTGTTTTCGTTTCGGTTTGCGAATTGAAGGCCTTATCGGCATTCGATTCAGAAATTGATTTGATTTATGTGTTAATTAGAATTTTTAGAATTTTATGATAGGTTTAATTGAAATTCGATTCAGAACGATTAAATTAGAATAATTAATGTCAAATAATCAACCAACTCTTAATCAAGCCTATATAAGGCACCTATAGCCTCCACTCATCTTTTCTTTCCTTCATTCAAAACACACTCTTGAGCCTACAAGCAAAAACATAGGAGAGAGAGAAAGAGAGAGAGAGGGGGAAGGAAAATTGAGATCAAAATTGTGCTCAACCAAGGGGAAATTGCTAGGAAGAGGAAGAATTAAACTTAGAGATTCAAGAATCAAGTTTCTAAACCTCACCTTGACAAGCCTAGGTAAGAATTCAACACTTGAAATGTACAATCATGATGTGTAAGACATGAGTTCTAGAGGTTTAAGTTGATTAATGTAGGATTTGAGCTAGGAATGAAGGAAGTCAAATCATTCCATACATGCATGCATAAATTCCCATGTTTTGAGTATGATTTTCAAGAATCCCCTCATACATGTCTTGAATTCACTTTAATTTGGGGAAGTCATCAAGCTTCAAGTTGTTTTGTAGCACTTGATCATGTTTTGAGAAGCTTAAGGCCAAAGAAATTCATGCATGTCATGTTCTTGCATCATTCATAAACTTTTAGTTGAATTTTGCATAATTGGCAAGCCATTAGACCATGATTTCTTGAAACAATCTTTAATTCATGTTGTTTCAAGGGTTTTCATGCATTTCCTCAAGTTTTGGCCCAGAAAAATCAAGTTTGATGCTTCAAAGATTGAGTTTGAGCTTGAAGGTCAAATCTGGAAATTCTAGAATTTGCATCAACACTCGAGCATGGGATTTCACGCTCGAGCGAGCACTCTGAGTGCGAGCACTTCCGCCTGAGCGACCTGATTCCCGCTTGAGCATGAAATGCATGTACCCAGAATTTCACATGTTTTGCAGCACGCTCGAGCGAGGGTCTGAGTCTCACACTCGAGCGAAGATCGAGCGTCCGTCGAGCGTGAAAAGCAAGCAACCAGTACTTTTTCAAAGTTTACAGTCCGCTCAAGCGAGGGGAGTCATGCTCGAGCGAAGCCTCACTTTTCGCACGTCCGCTCGAGCAAGGAAAGCCACGCTCGAGCATGGACTCTGTTTTCAGCAAAACTTGAAAATGTTTTCAAGTACATTCTAGCATCCTCATTCCATCCTAGGCACTCCTAGGTCATGTTTGTGATCCCATATGAGGTTAAAGGCGAGAAACACACTATGAACAAATGAAATAAGTTATGTACAATCCGAGCGTGTGTATTCAATGTATGAATCTGCCATGTTATGTAGGTCACGCGCCTCAGGATAGGTGAATTGCCCACTCCGCCGTCTATTCAGAGCTACCAGTTATTTGTGAGTAATAACTTTGTAAAGTTATGTTCAATGTTAAATATTTTCTGAACGCTATGGCATGTAATGATTAGTTTCTGAAATGCTATGCTTTGAATGAATGAATGATTGTCCAAAATTCTGAAAGTTATTCGTAGCATCTTTAGCATCATATGATATGCGTCCCTTTATGGGTTATCAAGTCCTTTTATGGGTCATCAGGTCCCTTTATCAGTCATCAAGTCCCTTTACGGGTCATCGAAAACGTCTTTGTGCACATGAGTCATCAAAAAGCCTTCATGGCAATCCCTTGTGGGTCATCAGATTTGTTAATACTAATGGATATGCCATGTACTATGATATGATATATGTTTAAGTTCTGAATACAAATGTAACCACGCCAATGAATCTACTCTGTTGTGACATCCGATTATGTATAAGACTTTGTTTCTGTATAGACATCATTCAGTAAAATCTTTACTCTGTTATTATTCACTGGGCGATCGCTCACCATTTATATTATGTATGTAGGTGAGCAGGCACGTGACTAGGTCCAGAGTTGATGGCCTATGTTTCAGTTTTGTCAGCTAACCTTTGTGCCTCCTGAGGAGGTTCCGAAGAAGTCAAGTTTCGTGGCTGTTTTTGTAATCATGTTAGACTATGTTTATACCATGTTGTATATGGACAAAATTTCTGATAAAATGTACTTGAAGTGATGTGTAAATATTATACTTATGTCACCCCTCACAAGTCTATAAAGATTTTTAAGTTATATGTTCCATGTATGTCTACACAGCTCTATGGACTATGTATGTTTAGTATATTTGCTTCCTCAGCCCCTACTATATGTTATTATGTCAAGAGGCCTTTGGTAATCCAAAGATTACTGGCCGGTTACGATGCTAAATCCATAGGGGCGGGTTTGGGTCGTGACAATCATTTTGCATTCTGCCCTTGAACTACGCTGGTTTGAATCCTTGCAATGGGACACGTAGGCAACCCTTGAGTTCAACCAACTGCATCTGCATTTTGTTTGTTTGCCCAAGTATTATGGCCTTGTCAAAATGGGTTATCTTCGGGCTTTGACATTCACTTATGTCATTTCATGAGTTCGAGCTTTGTCAAAGAGGGGCAACTGTAGACACCCCATTTTTGACCGCCCTTCAGACTTGGGCGCCACCGGTTGACCACTCAATGATGAAAGTTATGCTGCGCATGTTCGATTTCTTCAGCAAGAGAAGCTTCTAAATCACAACCTTACACCCTATTTTGGACCAAAACTATTTTGACCAAAACTATTTTGGACCTTAAAACTCTCTCTTTCAAAATATTTTTGAAAATATTTCTACGATGTTCCGAAACTCACATTTTGTTAAAAATTGCACTTTTCAGTAAACCGAGCAAGGAAAAAGTGGAAATAAATGAAAGAGAGGTGAACTCTTTGAAAAATATTTTAAATATCTTATTTAGAGGTTTGGAGTTAAAGAAAATAAGAATGGAGGGAAGAAAACTAGTTGGGGGAAGAGTTGGGCATCAATCCGGTTAAGATAGAAATGAGCAACCTGCACTAAAGTAGGCATATCTCTTAGCACACGTAGAATTTATATGTAAGGCTTCCACCATTGGAAAGTAAACTTTTGGGGCTTCAATTTAGACTTAAAAATAACCTAAAACCGAGTCCGGATAAAGAAGATATGCCCATTTAAAGTCAGGCCTAGAAGCAAATTTTTGGTAGCCGGCCGGCCACCATTGATGGCTGACAATGCATACTTCTGGCCGGTCGGCCATTGGTGAAAACCCTAGATATTTTTGGCCAGCTGTCCCCCAAAAGCTCCAGCTATTCCAAGCTTGATATTTTTGACCTGAGGGGCTGTTTTCTATATATATTGGACCTTCCTTCATGGTTTAAGGTTGACAAAAAATACCAAAAGTTTTAAAACTTGAAATTCTCTCTCTATCTCTATCTTGAAACCTATACACCCTCTTTCTACACTTCCTAAACCAATATTGGAGCTCTCCTTGTTGCGATTATTGAATCCAAATTTTAGCCCTTAAGAGTGAGAACTTGTTGGTTTATGAACAAAAGAGTAACTTTGCTTCAAGTGGTATAATTTTAAGCATCTTTGCACTCCTTCTTATTTATCTTTTCTTACTGTTTTTAGATCATTTTTGGACTATTTTTATGGGTTGAAGCTTGTGGTTTAAAGCTACCAAAGGTGGAGGGTATAACCACCCTTTCTTGAACCTTATTCTCTAAGCTTTTGCCTTTGTGTTTTCTATTCTTGTCTTAACTTTTTTTGAGATTTTTACCACTGATTTTCAGAGGTTTTCAGAGGCTAAAAAAGTGGTTTTGAAGTCCCAAAATTGGAAGGGTTTGCCACCCCTCCTTTGGCTTTTACTAGCTTAAATTGCTCCATGTTTTAGCTTATTGTTTTAGCTACTTTTGTATTCATTCCAGCACATTTTTGTACTATTTTTGGCCTATATAAACTCTGTATTTTTTAGCTGAAACTTGTGGTTTAAAGCCAATAAAGGTTGAGGGGTGGTTCACCCTTATTTACACCTTGTTCTCAAGGCCTTTTCCCTTGTGTTTCCTACCTTCAAACTATCTTTTTTTTGGGCTTTTGAACACTGAATTGCAGAGTAATTTTAGTGGTGAAAATCATGTTTTGAGGTCCAAATTTGAAGGGGTTAGCCTCCCCTTCTTGTGTCTTGTTTGCTAGCCTAGTTAGCTCTATGTGTTAGCTTATTTTTCTAACCATTTGTAGCTTAATTCCTGCATGTTTTAGGCTCTGAATTGGACTATTTTGCCCCTATTTTTGGCTGGTTGTTGCATTTGAGCCGTATATTGCATGCTTGTAGTGTAAGTGTCCTCACAAGCTTGGTGTTTTAGGCCTTTAGACACCACTTGTTCGAGTAGATTGCATTGTTTTAGTGCTTTTCTCACTTATTTTCAGCAAGCATAATCTCTACAACCTCCCTCATTTCTTGACTCTTTGTTTGCTTTGAGGGTTGTTTCAACCTTAGGATTGTTTAAGCTTGAGATTGAGGTCAATGCTTAATGGTTTAATCCTCTTTTGGGGGTTCATTATCAATAGCATGACAACTTTCTCTTGCCTTAAACTACCCCTTGTTTGACACTTCCTTCTCTTTTTAGAGGACTTCTCACCAATGGACTTAATTGGTTAAAGAATTGAGGGGTAATTAAAATGAGTAACTAAAAATTGAAACTAAAATTGTGCAAAGATAAGAATTTGATTGTGTTTTGGTGTGTGTTCAATCGGACGTTAATTGAACACAAGGAAAATTAGGGCATTTCATACTCAAAGTGATGAAATGTGCCTAGTTTCTTAGGTCTACATTACCCTTGATCATGCATGATAGGGTGAAGGTTGTGGGTCTTGTTTGTGTAGTTAATGAAATTGCACACTTTAGTTCATGAGCCATCATGCAATGAAATTGCTTGAGTTGATGGTTCGTGTACCAAGGTTTGTCTCCCTTTGATTTGTCTATGAAAAGGGGGATGAATTGTGCAAACAAACCCTTAAGAAATATGCTGTCCTGTTTTGTTTGCTCTCTGTTACAGCAAGGAAGTCCAGTCAGCAGTGGCCGACTGACCATCATCAATGGTCGACCGGCCCCCTGTCGGCCACCAAAGTAAATTTAGCAGTGTACTTCTGAGACAGAACAGAGCTGGTCTGGAAGGGGAAATTAGTGCAAGTGTCCTACTGAGCAACAAAGGCATGCAGCAGCAAAACAGTGGCTTTTCAGATGGAAACCACATTCATGAATGAGTTCCTCATCGATCCTTAGGATCTGTGTTGTAATAGATTAGTGTTATGTTTAACCAGTGGCTTTTGTAAATAGTTAGAATAACCAATTCGTATTACATCTGAAACCACGTTCATGAATGAGTTCCTCATCGATCCTTAGGATCCGTGTTGTAATAGATTAGTGTTATGTTTAACCAGTGGCTTTTGTAAATAGTTAGAATAACCAATTCGTATTTTGTTGTAATTATAATTTGTTAGCTAGAATAGTTAATTAATTTAGTTTGTAATAATTAGTTAACTAGCATAGTTAGTTAATTAGTTCAATTTGTTGTAATAATTAGTTAATTAGTTTAGCTAATTTAATTTGTGTTGTAATAATTAGCTTAGTTTATCCTAGTTAGCTAGCTAGTTAGTTAGTTCATTCGGACTCTCTTTCATGAGAGCGCAATGTTGTAATAATGTGTACGTCTTCCAACCTCACGTCTTTCTCCCTTTTATTTACTAGCTTTTGATGGTTAGATTAGGGATATCACGTTTCAATTAAGCATATTGCATGCTTGCATCCATTCATCTTGTATTGCATGCATCAAGGCTCGGCACATCATTCTAACTGCATTGTTGTTTAAATATATTCTTTGAATACATGTTTAACTGCATGTTATCAAATTGTCTCATATGCCATATTAGTAGCCGAGCCTATTAGTTGCATTATTGCATGTGTTACATTAGACATCTTGTATAGTTAGGAAACATGCATTTTTCTAACTCTTTTGTTTTATCTTAGCTTGGAGTACTAGTTGAGTTTTTTTAAATATTTTAGCATACTTGCATGAGTGTAAGTGACTTCCATAACTAGCATGCTTGCTATGAGGCTAAGTGCTTAATCGTTAAAACTGTTTGAGTGCCTGTGGATGAAGGCTTATTACTTGAATTGGAATGATTCAATAAATGTACGTTGAAGCCCACTTTGTTAAGTAGCAAATTCACAAACTTTAAGCCCACTTTGTTAAGTGAAAAAATCAAAACTTTTGCGAAAAACAAACATGAAATTGAATTGTTCCAATTCGGACAAACTAGTCTATACCTTGTGTGCGCACATCACATAGTAAATGCTAGCCTAATAAATTGGAACAAGAGCATATAATATTGATAAAAATCATATCATGATTAGTAGAGGCCGAACTTTGATCGGGCGAGTGGGGGTACTCAAATGTATTTACGACCTTCCCCTTTCGTACCCAAGTTCCCAAGCCAAGGCAACTTTAGTGATGACGGCCACGTGGCCTTTGGCACGAGTCATGGGTTTCCTAAATTTTCTCCCAAAAAAAAATATTTAGGTGGCAACTCTATATCTGGCAAAACAGTCCATTTTTTGCAATTTGATTCAAAATCGATTTTCTAAAAGATTTGTCGGATTTGAACTCTTTGGTATTTATCAATTTCACATTGCACTTGTGAGATTAGATTTAGAACCGTAGGAGTCCGAACTGTAGGGCTTCTTTCGAGCTTTCGAAAGGGGGGGGGCGAAAAAGTCGCTCTACAGCATCCCATTTATCAAGAGGTTTGGGGATATCAACACCATCAATGGTGACAATAGGTTCATTCCACCCATAGATCACACAATGCCAAACTTTCTCATTGATAGATTTTAAAAACGCTCTCATACGAGCTTTCTAATAAGAATAGTTTGTACCATTAATTAACAGAGTTCTATGGGTCAAGTTACCTTCGCGAATTGAATCCATATCACCAATCACGCAAAATCAAACTCCTATAGTTTTGATAAAAACAGAGAGTGACCCGCTCTAATACCAATTGAAAAATCGAAGTGTTTCGTGATTCTGACTAGATTAATTGCAGCAACTCCCAAACAATTAAAACAAACAATCTAAATCATCTAGTACATACGAAAATGATTTAGATTGTTGCTTTGAAAACAATAAATCGCATAAACAATTTTTACATGGAAAAACCACAATTGGAGCACCTCCAATTGGGATTAAAAAACCACGGGCCAAACACCACAAATCAATCCACTATGAAAGTAAGAAAGAACACAAATTTACCAAAACAGATTACCCAAACGCAATCAATTTGTCTTCAACAATCTGTATCTCTTTCACTACCACCTTCGTCATGGAATTGATCAACTTGATGTTGAATCCACAACATCCATGTCGAACCAACAACTATGCACAACTTCAAACTCCTTTGAATTCTCCATGCTTAAATCTCTGGATTCCACCGAAGAAGAAGAACACTCTTGAAGATGAACAAACTAACTCTTTGATGTAAGCTTGTCAAACCATGAGTTGAATACTCAATCAAACATCAAAGAAACCTAGCAAAATAGCCCTAGAAGAAAACCCTAAAACCCTCAAAGAAGATTTGGAAGTCGTGCCCTAGATTTGGAGCAACCTACAATTTTATAGCTGCTAAAATCGCGATGTCTGCTCGAGCACAGGAATGGACGCTCGAGTGGGGACACTAAAACGGGTGTTTCAAACCAGGACTTACACTCGAGCCTAGAGACTTACACTCGAGCGTAAAATCACACCCTACAGTATTTTTGCAGACGAGCCAAAGTATTGGAAAGGTGGAAACTCTGCTTAAGCGCAACTTTTCCTGCTGGAGCGTGAAGACCAAAAACAAAAGAAAATATACAACTCGATTAACCCAAGCTTGTTTGCGAAATTAGCAATAAATAGGGTCCTAACAATTTATATCACAATGAGAGATGAACAGACAGAGAGATGAAATGGAGGAAGAGAGAAAAATAGAGATGAACGGAGAAGAAGATTGGTAGAATTGAGCCTTAAAGTGCTATCTTTTTTTTTTTTCTCTCTCTTTTTTCTTTTTTATTTTATTTTATTTTTTTATTTTATAGAGAGCGAATGGGTGGACAAGCCCATGATTAAGAAATAAAAAAAAATAGAAAAGAAAGAAAATATAAGAAGTTTATAGAAAGGGGTTTTTAGGAGCAATTTGGGAATATTGGCTTTTTAGCTTTTTTTAGTTTTTTTTTTTTTTTTGTCACATCACCTCTTTTTTTTTTTTTTTTGGAAAAATTGGTCTAAGGTCCTTCTCCCAATTTTAGTAATACAAGAGATCCACAATATTATATTATGATGTCTAAGGTCCCTCAACTTCCACACCAATATATCACAGAGAAAATTAACTCTCTCAAGTCAATCCACCGAATAATTTCTCGTTGAAGAAAATCTGAGCCTACTCTCTCTCTCTCTATATCAAGAGACCCAGCTTCTTCTTCCTCAAGCAGCTCTGCTGTCATGCCCTCGAAATAATCACATTAAACCCATCAATATAGACATGCATTGATATATAAAAGCTCCACATTCTTCTATTCATCAGAGTTCCATTACCAAAAGTATTACATGTTAACGACAAAAGCAAATGCCCTAAAGGCTTACAGCTTTCCAAGTTAACACTTGGTTACAACAAGAGAGTACTAACTCAATTACACATTAAGCCCTTGGCTTGAATATACATGTAATACATCAAAAAGAATAAAACAGCAAAAGTCTGCCTGCCTCTAGCCTCCTAAGCTACGTCCTTGGAGGTGGCATGCTACCTGTACCTGAAAATAATATTCTCATATAGGGTGAGCCACAGCCCAGCAGAGATACACTAAACCAAATATGAAAAATGACTAAAAGATTAGCAGTTGATAGATGGCTAACACTGATACTTTCCCTTATCACATTTTACGGTTTCATGACATACAAGTCCATGTTACAATCCATTTTCCAATTCTTTTCAAATTCTCAGTTTATAACCCTGGCTCAGAACCTGGCCAAACAACTCATATGAGACAATAACTCACATTAAGCACTTTCCCATTTCATCATAGATAAGCATACTAGCTATATCACACACTAACAGATAAGCATACAAGCTATATCATCACTTCCACAAATATGCATAAGAGCACTATCACACTTCCAATGACAAGCATATGAGCTCTGTCAACACATTACTAGATAAGCATATGAGCTCTATCTATGGAGTCCATCCCCTATCTCCTCCCAACAACATCCGGTTTAGAGGTCCATCCCCTATCTTCCCCTAAACCGTGGAGTACATCCCCTATCTCCTCCCACACAACACAATGCATATAAACAATAATTATACACATCATCACACAATACATAAATTCAATGTATTCTTTCAACCGTCATGCTCAATGACCCATTCCAATGATTAGTTTCAGTTTGCCTAATCATCATGCATTGTCTACAACAATCAAGACTATCCTCCACCGATAGCCCAAAGCAGTTATTTCTATACAGAAAATAAGTGCAACAATGGATATATAATCAACATTTCAACTAGGTGAGCGATAAATAATTCAACTACACCCTTTCATCCCATACCTTTCCAAGTCAATTCCTCATTTCTCATAATTAATTGTGCAAATTAATTAACCAATGTAATTAGGGCATTTTCCATAATTAACATTTACAACCCTTAGGTTCCATTTTCATTAATGTTTTAACATTAATTTTCACTTTTCCATGCCAAACATGCATCTAGGTTTTATATAGCCAAAACCCTAACTTTTGTAAAAATTACACAAAGGCCCAAACTCTCTCAAAATTACCCAACAACCCCCAACATATCAAAATGCAAAAATTTAAAGACAAAGCTCATAAAGAAGAGTAGGATATCCCTACCTCGAAGTTAGAGCTCGGATGGAGAAGAGACCAAAACCAAAGTGCTCCAAAGACCAAGATTTTCGGATCAAAACGACGCCCTCGACGATCCACACAACTTTTACAAAGGCCAAAGAGAAGGAGGACACTCTAACTAGATCAAACCCTAGAGAGAAGGGAGTTTCTAGAGAGAGAGGCTCTCAAAAATGAGTTTTAGAAAAAGTAGGAGAGAGAAAGAAAAGTAAAAAGTGATTTAAAATCACCCAGCGGATAACTCATATACGTATGACCCGCTCGAGCGGAGAACACAACGCTCGAGCGCCAAGAACGAAAATCTGAACACGCTCAAGCGTAATAAGTTCCGCTCGAGCGCCAAGACACAAGAATAAAGCACTTCCACTCGAGCGCGAAAACCAGTCCGCTCGAGCGTAGATTTCCATCTCCCAGAACTTATACCCAGAAAGTACTACCCACTCGAGCGCCACCACTCGAGCGTAAACAAACCCGCTCGAGCGTAAAAATCACATCTGCAGAAGTTTTGCAGAAACACGAAATACTGGAGGTGTGCAATCCCCGCTCGAGCACAAGAAGACCCGCTCGAGCGGATCGCCTAAAAACTGGACAACAAGGAATTGAAACCAAGGCCTAACCAACCTATAACAACTCTGCTCAAAACATCCTAAAACTCAATCAAGTGGAATTAAAGGACGGCAACAAGATAGATACCACTACCAACTTCACAGAACCGAGTCCGGAACACAACAGAACAGTAAAGGGACAACCGGGATCGCTATATCTGCTTCGGGTTTCCTCTAGCCGTTGCTGCTCTGTATAACACTATCATACAGTTCCACTTGCTTGCCCTTCGTCCGGTGAAGTGTTCTCGAAACCGTCAACATCTAGCAATGAACATCTATCTATTCAACAAACGCACCTCCTCTTCTATAATCTTCCAACTTCTAGACCTGTCAATAACTGATTTGGAGCATATGGGACGGCAATATTTGAGTGACATATTCAAGGAACGTTAGAGGAAACCATAGAACAACTATTTTCACTAGTAAACAAACGAAGGGAAAACAAGGTGATTTCTGTGATATAAATGCTTACTTGTCATGCTTCATCATCTCAAGGTAACATTCACGGTGCATTGTGTGCCCATACTTCATAACAGTAGTGTCTTTCAGTGAGTCAAAGAGATACTATTAAAAACAACTCTGCCTAGGTTAAAAAGCTTTTAAGAAATGATCTTAAGAACTAGCGAGTTAGAAATCAAACCTCATAACATATAGGACAGTGGTGCCGCATGGAGTTTTCCACACACAAGTGATTATCAAGCAGACCCAACGAATAGCATGATCCTAATAGGGAAAAATATATTAGAGTTGGGGAAAAATAAATAAACAATCTTCCGTATGCTTACTAAAGCTCCTCATGGACTTGAGTTTCCCAGAAAATCTCGAATTGTTTTCTCGAAACTCTGGATTTTTCTTCATAGTCGTCCCAGCCGAGCAAACATCTCCCATTGTGCTTAGATTATCCAAAGAAATTCGAAATTTCTCTGGAGAGAAATTCCGAAGTCCAGAGAAATTTGGTGGACGAATCTGCAATGCTTTGTCCTTGTTTTACTTGATCATCCCCATCATCATACAAGCATTCAGCCTTTGTATTTTCCCACCCTACCATAAAACATCAATATCAGTTCCAGAGAAATAAATTCAGAATTTCTCTGGAGATAAATTCGGAAGTCAGAGAAATTTGATTAAAACACATTATGAAAACACATTATGAGAACACATTTGATAAATTCCGAAGTCAGAGAAATTCCAAAGTCAGAGAAATTCAAAATTTCTCTAGAGATAAATCCAGAATTTCTCTGGAGAAAAATTCTGAAGTCCAGAGAAATTTCTCTGGACCAATTTTCTCTAGATCAACTTGAGGGATCTTAGACATTATGAAAATATTGAGTGTCCTTTATGCTGTAAAATCTTAATACCAGGGACTTTAAAAAAATTCCCCCTTTTTTTTTTTTACACAAAATAGCCAAAAAAAAAAATCAAAAAAGTAAAAAAACCAGCTTAGTGAGAAGCCTTCTAGGAACTCCAAACTTCCATTCTAAAATTATTAAATTTTTAATTTACAAAATAGATTAAAAAATAAATTATTGATTGATATATTTAATTAATCATTAATTATTTTAAAAAAATAATTATCCCTTAATTTATTTATTTTAAATGGAAAGATAACAAAATATTACATAATCTCCTCCATCATAATCTCTCTCACCAATTTTCAAAAAATTAAAAACCTTTCTTCCTACTCTTTTTCTTCCTCAAAAAAACCAACCTACCTTACATAGTTTTAATATATATATATATATATATATATTTTAAATATCGTATGCAACTTGCTTATCCCTAAAAAGGTTTTATCTTGCAAAAGAACACCACACCATTTTTATTATTTTTTCCTAAGGTTGTTAAAGGTTAATCAATATTTAATTTTTTCCTACACATAACATTTTTACTTTTCAACAGTACTATTTCTCCATTATTTTACAACACATCACTTTCAATCTTTTTTTTAGGACTGAGTAAGGAATCCGTGAAATCTGTAATCCGATCCAGTTCAGTCCAATCCGATAGGTTTGGATTGGTTTTTTTGAATCCGTGGTTCGGTTCCGGATTGAAGAATTAAAAATCCGTAGTCCACGGATTGGTTTCGGATTAAACCCCACGGTTCCGGATTGGAACCGATCCGGACCGTATACAAATAGTCTTTATTTTTATTATATATCCTCCCCATAGTATCTTCTTTTATTTCATATAAAATATAAACTCAAACCCGCATAATATCTTCTTTTATTACTTTTGTTTGTTAGTTTTTAATTTTAATTTTAATTTGTAATGGTCTAAATATTTATGGTGAAACCAATTTTCTTATGGTTGTTTAAATTCTAGAACAGTATGTCGCTATTATAGAAAGACATGTTGCTATTGTGGAACTAATATAGCGCTATGTTTATATTTTTATGAAATTAAAGTGTTATATATATATATATATATATATTGTTATTTAATTATGTGAATCCATGGTCCTAAACCGATCCAATCCGTATTTAAATGGATTCGTTCGGATTGGTTCCATGATTTAAACGGATTGGATTGGTTCTAATTTTTTAGGAACTGTAAATAACGAATTGGTCTTGATTTTACTCCAATCCGGTCCAATTCGGACCATGCTCACCCCTACTTTTTTTTGCTTGAAGATAATTATATACACATATATGCACCATATTTAATATACTATAATGACTTATTTACAAACATTTAAGAAAAAAAAGTTTATTAGAGAATACTTGTGTCTAAAAAAAATTATCCAATGCGAAAGTGAGCTAGCCTAAGACTTATCCCAAAAAAAATGATTGGCCAAATAGTAAAAATATTTGGTAATTATTTTGTTAAACTCTATATTTAAATTACATTATATAAAAAATTAGTTATTTGAGTAGGTTAGAACTGGATTAGACACTAAAAGTCAAATAAAAATATGACCAAGTGGATCTCTATAATAATATGAATAATTGCCTCGTTATATGTTCAATCCTAAGCCACTCACTCTACTTTTGTTTTGTTTTGTTTTGTTTTTTTTCTGTTTTAATTTGTAAACAAATTTAAAAGTATATATATTTAATTGGTTTGCCCATCAACAAATAAAAATTTAAAATAGTGAATACTATCTCATAATTTATGAATTTAAAAATATATATATATATATATATATATATATATATATATATATATATATATATTACTCGTTTATGGAAGAAGAAAACCTAATATCAAGTCTTTTTTCCATTTTTCATTTTGAATTTTTATGTTTATAGCTATCAAAAACTAGAATAGAGTTGCATAATAGGTAGTGGAGGTAGTAAGCATGGTGGCAGCAAGGATGATGATGAGTTCGGCCAAAGTATTGTTTAGGTGTCAGTTTTAAAAAGTTTAGTACTACTTAGTTTAGGGGAATAATTGATTTAAAAAATTAATTTGTGATTGAGATTTATTTAAAATGTGAATTTCACTATATAAAAGTTGAATATAGATGTATATTTTATAGCTATCTAACCACATGTATTTATCCCATGTTACTTACCATCAATTTTTTGTTTTTAGATTACTTTTTAGGGTTTAATCCAATATTAAATATTACTTAAAATAATAACAAATAGTTTGGGGAATAATTGATTTAAAAAAAGTAATGTGTGATCGAGATTTATTCAAAGTACGGATTTTACTATATAAAAGTTGAATATAGATGTATATTTTATGACTATCTAACCACATGTATTTATCCAATATTACTTACCATCAATTTTTTTTTATTAGGCTACTTTTTAGTATTTAATTCAATATGGTCACGACTTGATAAATTATGATATAATTTAAACATAAAGTGTAAATTTATTATTATTATAAATATTTTACTAATTAACTGATCAATTTTTTAGATTAAGTATAAGATTAGGGTTAGAATATGACTTATAATTTAGGGCCGCTCTATTTTAGATAATTTTTTCATACATAAATATGTGTAACTATTCATTTAATAGTTTCAAACATAAATATATGATTTTTTTTTAGTTAAGCTCAAAATTTTTAATAAGTGTGCATAAAATACATCCATATTTCTTATTTTTATTATAGAAAATACTTATAAATATTTTTATCAATTTAACGAATAAATATGTTACACGATTCATAAGTTGGGCATAAATCAAGACAATTTTTAATAATTAGTTAAAAGTCAAGTTGGCGTGAATATTGAATGGACTAATATTTTTATGTAAGAGTTATGACATAAGGCAAATTATAATTTTCATGCATGATGAGACAAATTTTTAAGCTTTACAAAATATTAAAAAAATAGTATTTTGACAAATATAATTTATCATTACCATATGATAAATTAAAATTAGTTTTTGCAATTTATTCTTTGATTTTATCAATTAAATTATGACATATATTTTTTATTAAGAACTTAAACTACACAATTAATGACATAAAAATAAAAAATAAAAATTCTATTTATACATAACTTTGACAAAAATAAATAAAATTTAAAAATTATTATTATTTAATTTTAAATTTTTTTTAATTATTTATTTATATCCGTACATACGGGTATTATGCTAGTAAAAAAGAAGGGCAAATTACATATACCCTTTGAGGTTTGGCTAAATTACAAATATCCCTCTGAGGTTTGAGAAATTATAAATTCCTCTCTGAATGTTATATTTGCATAACAAATTAAAGGATAATTTGTTATGAAATATAACTCTCAGAGGGTAAATTGTTATGAAAATATAAATCTTAAGGTGTGAGATGTAATTTTTAAAATCTTAGAGAGATATCTATAATTTAGTCAAATCTCAATAGAGGTATATGTAATTTGCAAAAAAACAAAGAAAAAGCAGATGGAAACGGTCAAGTCAAGGAGGCATGACCTGTCGGCACAATTATTGTTATTACTATTATTTTATTATTTTTTTTTTTTTCTCATTGTCCGCCAATACCATCGAAAGATGGATGTGAAATGATGGGAAACTATGGGCAATGGGAGTGAGGATCCTCTCCTTGCAGCTCTCGTGCTTGCGCCCGTCCTTGCAGGCCTTCGGGTCTATTTTTAGGCCCAATTTTGATAATCCGAACCGTTCATATTTTATGATTTATTCAGTATATCATACCTGTAAAAAATCAAGTTGATCGGATATCAAAAAGTATGTGTTTGGAAAACTATTTATTAAATTCTTTCAAAAATAGTGTTTAGTTCAATTTTTCGAACACATGCTTTCTGATATCCGATCAACTTGATTTTTTACAGGTATGATATACTAAATAAATCATAAAATATGAACGGTTCAGATTATCAAAATTGGACCTAAAAGTAGACCCGAAGGCCTGCAAGGACGGACGCAAGGACGGCCTTGCAAGGAGAGGCTCTTGACTCGGGCAATGGGGTCAAATTTATTTGAATTAATTATTTAAAAATTATATTTATAAATATTATGATAGTTCAAATTTTAAAGTTTTTTAAATTAATAAATTTTATTTAGTAAAATTAAAAATATTATTAATTTTTTTTAATTTTTAAATTAAGAATATTATTAATTTTTACATAGTAATGTTTCAGATAATTATTTTACTAATTAATGGAAAAAAAACAGAGTATGAGATTAAACGTTTTTATCATTCTACTTATTAGTTTGATTTAACACTCTAATAAAACCAAGAATATTATCAGTTTTTTTTAGTTTTAAAACTGAGAATATTATCACTTTTTCATTTTTTTTTTTTCAATTTTGCACATCAATATTCCATCATCATACTATTTTATAGGCACAAAATTTTTAGTTTTGCAAAAAAAATAATTCAATTTTTTCAAATATTAGTTTTTTTCTTTCACATAATTTTTTTTTTTAGTTTTTCAATTTGAATGTTAATATTTTAAAATTTTGAAAATCAAAATAAATATCAAATTATCATGTTCCTTTATAGATAATAAAAAATGATGAACAATCATTGTTTGAAAGTCAATTTCGACTATTAAAAATTTAATGAGACTTAAAAAATTAAAAAATCTTAATTAGAACTTAATGGAGTATAAATTTATAAATTAAGACTTGTGTATAAATATCCTGTTTTATTTTCAAAAATAGATGAATAATAATAATATAATATAAAAAATAAAATAAATATAAAAAAATAAATAAGATTTTCATACTAAAAATCTTACTACTAAATTATTATAACAAATCATTAATACCACTCACTAAAATATTAATATCTTACAAATACAGGATTTCATAATACCCACTCACTAAAATATTAACATCTTACAAATACAGGATTTCACAGATCACCATCATTATCATCAAACTGATTGGCTTGATCATCATTGGCCTGAGCATTACTACCATAATTGACTTGGTTTTGCAGTGTCTGTAGCTCACTTGTATAATAACTCTGCCAGTAGTTAACTTCAACTTGGGCCTCCGACGCTACATGTGCTGCTGCTGCTGGTGGTGGTGAGTCCGGATCCTCTCCAGCTAAAGGATCCCTCCGGTCAAGGGTCACGATTTGGCTACGTGGCCCTTTGAAGATCTACGGCTCAAATAAAAAAAAAAAAAAAATTGAATTTCGTTTTTCACCAAAAACTTCTTCTTTTCACTGATATCATGTAAGCAAAATGTGATTTTACTTGAAGATCATCTACAAATCTGCATATCATGTAAGCAAAATGTGCAAATCTGCAAATCTACAGATCAAAAATTTTTAGATCATGATCTTCAAAAAAAAAAAAAAAAATCACATTTTTCAAATCAGATTTCAAATCTGCATAAATTTTTTTTCTTGAAGATCATCAATATCTGCAGAAAAATCTGCAGAAATTTTTTTAGTTTTGATGCAGATTTCTGTGTTCAAAAATCTTTGGTTCAGTTAAGTGTTTTGAGAGAGAGAGAGAGAGATTAGTGAGAAGAAGAAGAATTTTTTGGTTCAGTTCGGCTTCATCACTGTGAGAAGAAGAAGAAAAAAAAAATTATCCAGTCGAAATCTATGCCTAAACTAACAAAAACAACAACAACCCATAAGCCAAAAACAACAGCTATAGGAAGAATATTTTTTTCCCAAAAATTCAAATCTGAAACTGTACAACTTATGAACAAAAAAGTAAAAAATACATCTTCATTTGTATGTATATAGCTCTGTTTGAGATCCATATAGCTCGTTCTTGAAGCCCAAAACAAGAAAAAAGAAAAAGAAAAGAACGAATCAAATCTTCATCATCTTCAACATCTTGAACATCATCATCATCTTCATCAACAAAAAAAAAAAAAAAAAAAAAAAATTCCTCTGTAGATCTGGATCTACAAATCTTTACCATCTTGATTTTTCTTCTTTTTCTTCTTCCAAAATATTTGCATCAGAAAAACGCAGAAAAAAAGACCATGGCTTTTGCTTATGAGATCAGACTTCCGCCATTGATGGATGCTTGTTTGGCTTTTCTATGGCTTTTTGCAGAGAAACGAAATTCAATTTTTTTTTTATCTAAGCCGTAGATCTTCAAAGGGCCACGTGGCCAAATCGTAGCCCTTGACCGGAGGACCGGAGGGATCTTTTGGCTGGAGAGGATCCGGACTCGGTGGTGGTGGCTGCCACTGCGGAGCTGATTGTTGGGGTCCCAATGGATGAATTGGGTTCCCAAACCCGAAACAAAAGTCTACAAAGCCATGCATCTCCCTAGACAACGTTGTAACTGGATACCTTACAGCCTGAGAAGCAGTCCTATTACCAGTCCTATTACCAGATATCATGGCGAGGAGGGGATTGATGGGGACACTGACTCGGCCGATGAATTTGTCACCCAAGGTTCGACGGCAATGGAAGTTGAAATTGAGATAGAGAAGGTTGTTTCGGAGAGATCGGTCATGGAGTCTGAAATCCATGACCGTGTTCCATTTGGGATTGTTGTTTCCTTCCATATCGACATGGCTTGTGAACTCGTTGTTATAGCCCATTGGAGGGCCACCGGAGATGGAGACAACGGCGTAGACTTTCATCTTGCCGAAGAGCCTGATGTCTTTTAGTTCTGTTGCAGAAGGTTAGTGATCACAAAAGGTCTCAAGTGTTCCATTTTGGGAGAGAATGATTCATTGAATGAATGAATGGGAGAGATACTGAGAGAAAGAGGCTTGGTGTTGAATTTATATAAGTTGAAGTGGCTTGGAAAATGAAGACTTGTTAAAAATTATGGAAAGACTTTTTTTAGGAGACGAAGACCTACTATTATAACCGTGACAAGTTCAAATTATTGAATATAAAAGTTACGGGAAATTACAACAATAACCCTAGGATTTGACCCCTTTAACAAATTAAACCTTTAGTTTTTAATTTTGTCAATTTAAATTTTAAATTTTTGATTTGCTTTCAATCTAAATTATTATTTATTTTTGTTAAGTAAAATTAATAAAAAAAAATACTAACATTTTACTCATTAAACTTGTCACGCCCTTAAAATAAACCCATAAATCATACAGTATTGACATGCTTAGACATAATAGAGTAAAGCATAATTTCATTTCATTAGAGTATTTCTTACAAATGTATTACATATTGACATCGAAAGTAATGCCCTATGGGCTTATAACTTTCCAAGTCAACACTTGGTTATAAAAAGAGAGTACTAACTCTACCCAAAATAAGCCATTGGCTTAATATACATGTAATACAACAAAAACAACAAAAGAGTTTAATAGCCTCAAGCCTTCCAAGTTACGTCCTTAGAGATGACATATCACCTGTATCTAGGGGTGTGCATAATATCGCCGAAACCGTCGAAACTGCCAAAATCGCACCGAACTGCACCGCCAAGGCAAATTTGTTATTATTTGTCAATCGAACCGCCGGTTTTTGGTAAGAAAAATGGCAAATTCTAGTGACACTTTTATCAATCCGCCGGTTTCTATTTTTCTTCCAAACTGCACCGACCCGCACCGCTATTAAATCATGTTTTATAAGATTCTAAAAATTCTTTTTTACTTAAGTTTGCTTGTTGTTCTATACCTTAGAATATAGTATTACATTACTGCTCGAGGGGAATTTTATGTATTGTATTTGATCATTACTGCTCGAGGGGAATTTTATGTATTGTATTTGATCATTGTAGCTTCCACAGATGCTTGTAATGAACTGATGGCATAGTCGTTGATATTATCATGTTGTTGCTACACTTGCTGCATCAGAAGAAAGCCTCGCAAGATGCTTAACATCATGGTATCTCTCGTTTTTTTTTTACTCTTTGATTTAAGTTTTGTAATTTAAATTATATTTTTTATAAATCGCCAACCCGCCCGAACCGCTAAGGCAAATCCGCCATTATTTGCCAACCGAACCGCCGGTGTTTGATAAGGAAAATGGCAAATTATAGTGTCACTTTTATCAATCCGCCACCCGCCATACGGTTTTTATTTTTCTCTCAAACCGCACCGACCCGCACCGCGCACACCCCTAGGCTGTACCTAAAAATGATGTCCCATATAGGGTGAGCAACACCCAGTAAAGATATGCTAAACATAATATGAGCAATAACTAAAACATTAGCATTTGATAAATGTTTGACTCATATGAACCACCCTGTAACACATTCAGTTCCATGAAAAATAATCTATGTGTCATTCCACTTTCCTTTACTTATACAATTTTCAATTTATCAGCATGGCTTAGAACTTGGCCAAAACAATTTAAATGAAACTACATCTCATGTTAAAACATTATCCTTATCCACAATTCATTTTCAAATGAGATAACACTCATATCAAAACACTTCCGTAATTCACAATAGATACACATATTTGCTGTATCAATATCACATGAACACTTCCATACTTCATAAATGATACACAAATTTGCTGTATCAATACTTCAACAGATACACATATTTGCTGTATTCATGGAGTCCATCCCCTATCTCCTCCCAAACAATATCCGGTTTAGGAGTCCATCCCCTATCTTCCCCTAAACCGTGGAGTATATCCCCTATCTCCTCCCACACAACACAGTGCATATAAACACATATCATATACATGATTAATCAATACATAAATTTGATGTATTTTACCAATCGCCATATTCGATGGCATACTTAATTGATTAGTTTTTGTCCGCCTAATCATCATACATTGTCTACAACAATCAAAACTATCCTCTACCGATAGCACAAAACAATTATTTCTAGACAGATAATAATTACATCCAACAGATAAATTATCAACAATTTCCAAGGTGGGTGATTAGTAATTCCAACTCCACTATTCTACCTCATAATGAGCCGATTACATTATTTCCAACTCAATTTCAAATTTCCATAATAAATGTCATTAATTACACTAATGACCCAAATATACCCAAACATGGGATTTTTTCATTTTTTCTCAATATTGACCCAAAGATCCAAATATTATCAACAACATCATTAATTTCTATTTCAAACCCAAAATATATATGTATGAGTCAAATGAACAAAACCCCCCTTTTTCAATGTTACACATTTCAAACCCTAACTTCCCAAGTCAAGCCATTTATACAAAAAGCTCAACATCTATGTTAAAGTTCATAAAGATGAGTAGAAATCCCTACCTCAAGAGATGAAACCCAATGGAGAAGATGAAGAAATCTCGAAGTGCTCCAAACCAAGAAATTTTCGGATTGATAGATAGCCCACAACAAACTCCACACTTTTTACAAAGGGACAAAGGTGGGAGATAACTCTAACTAGATCAAACCTTAAAGAGAATATATATTCTAGAGAGAGGAGCTCTCAAAAGAGGGTTTAGAAAAGTAAGAGATAGAAAGGAAATGTGAAAAGCGATTCAAAATCACCCAGCTGCCATCTGATATACGACTAGTCCGCTCGAGCGAAGAATAGGACCCTTGAGCATCAAACACAAAAGCTGGACCCACTCGAGCACAAAATGACCCGCTCGAGCGCCAAGACACAAGAACAAAATACACCCACTCGAGCGCAAAGAAAAGCCCGCTCGAGCGTAGATTAACCTCTTCCAGTATTTTTACAGACATTGAACACCCGCTCGAGCGCCAAGAGGCCCGCTCGAGCGTGACTCGCTTGAGCGTAAGGAAATTCGCTCGAGCGTGAAAAACAAACCTGCAGTACTTTTGCAGGGGCACAAAATGCTGAAAGTGTGCAAACTCGGCTCGAGCGTGAAAGGGTCCGCTCGAGCGGATCACCAAAAATCCGAGCAACAAGAAATGGAACCAAGGCTCAACCAACCTGTTCAAAACACGCCCATTACATCCTAAAAATCAAATATATGGAATTGAAGGATGACAACAAGACATATACAACAACCAACTCCACGGAACCTAAGTCCGGATACAACAATCAAAGGAGGAAAAACCAGGATCGCTATAACCTCCCCCTCTTAAGGAATTTCATCCCCGAAATTAGGTACAAGTTTTCAAAAACATGCTTTTCCCAATTCCCAACAATATTACAAGTCAAAATTCAACAACTTGACCCATTACCGGTCATACCATCTCTATTCAGGAGGCAAATTTCCACATAATCTCCAACATGCATTATCAACATGCATCTCAAAACATATTCAATGCCAACAATACCTTTGCATTTCTAAAACATCATTAACATATACAATGTTAAAATTAACTTCCATTTTAAGGCAAGTTCCAAAATATATTTCCACAAACCAAAACATTTACAATGTTTTACAACTTAAGACATATTCAATGCTCTTAAAGTTCATCAATATTACAAAATGCCCACTACATTAACAAACAAGTCCGGATACTTTTCACGGACCTCCAACTCACGTTCCCAAGTGGCTTCCTCCGCTCCGTGATGTCTCTACAAAACTTTTACCAAGGGAATCGTCTTGCCTCACAAGACTTAATCCCGCCTATCCAAGACCCGAACCGGTCTCTCCTCATACGAGGCATCCTCATCAACCTCTAAGCTGGTCCAATCCAATACATGTGATGGATCCGGCTTGTACTTCCGAAGCATACTAACATGAAACATGTCATGCACACCGGATAACTGTGGCGGCAAAGCCAAACGGTAGGCAACCTCGCTAATCCTCTCAAGGATCTCGAAAGGGCCGATAAACTGAGGGGACAACTTCCCACTCTTCCCAAACCTCATTAAACCCCGCCTAGGTGATATTTTCAGAAAAACATGATCACCCGTCTCAAATGCCAAAGGCCTCTTCCTACGGTCGGCATAACTCTTTTGGTGACTCTGGGCTGTAACAAGCCTCCTACGGATAAGTTCAACTTTCTCCGTCGTTTCCCTCACCAACTCCAGGCCCAACAAACGTGCGTCACCCACCTCGGCCCAACAAACTGGAGACCTACACGGTCGGCCATACAAGGCCTCAAACGGTGCCATACCGATACTTGACTGAAAACTGTTATTGTAGGCGAACTCCACCAAGGGCAAGTGCCTCTCCCACGTCCCACTAAAGTCAAGGACACAACCTCGAAGCATATCCTCAAGGATCTGAATAGTACGCTTGGACTGCTCGTTAGTCTGAGGATGATAAGCTGTGCTAAAGGTCAATCTAGTGCCCAAGGCACTCTGTAAACTCTGCCACAACCTAGCAGTAAAATGTGGATCTCTATCTGAGACGATCGACACTGGGACCCCGTGCAACCTTACTATGTCCCGAATATACAAGTCGGCAACATGATCTACTGAATCTTTCACGCGCATAGGAATAAAGTGCGCCGACTTAGTCAACTGGTCTGCAACCACCCAAATGGAATCACTACCCCGCTGAGTCCTCGGAAGACCTACAACGAAGTCTATAGTGACATGCTCCCACTTCCACTCGGCAATAGGCAAGGGTTGCAACAAACCCGCTGGCCTCTGATGCTCGACCTTCACTTGCTGACAAGTAAGGCACTTGGACACAAACACTGCCACATCTTTCTTTATAACCCGCCACCAAAAATGGCGACCCAAATCCCGATATATCTTAGTGCCTTCCGGATGCACCGCAATGCGTGAATGGTGAAACTCTCGGAGTACTTCCTCTCGGCAAGACTCCGATACAAACAGTCGGTCTCGATATCTCACACTCAGGTCAGGATACACAATCAAACCCTTTTCAACCTTCCCACTAGAGATTTTCTCTCGGATGGATTCTACCTTAAGGTCACCTCTTTGTGCCTCTAACACTCGACTCACAAGTGTAGGCTGCGCAACAATAGAAAATAAGGCTGCAGCCTCTATAGATTCGCCCAGAAGCAAATCAAACTCACTAAGTGCACCCAACATCTCCTACTCCCGGATGGCTATACAAGCTACATCACTAATGGATTTCCTGCTAAGGACATCGGCCACAATGTTGGCCTTTCCCGGGTGATAGTGTAACTCAAAGTCATAGTCCTCTATGAACTCCATCCACCTCCTCTGACTCAAATTCAAGTCCTTCTGTATAAACAGATACTTCAGGCTCTTATGATCCGAGAATACCTCGAATCTTTCACCATAAAGGTAGTGCCTCCAAATCTTCAAGGCAAAAATCACAGCTGCTAACTCTAGGCCATGTGTAGGGTAATTCCTCTCGTGTATTTTCAACTGACGTGAGCCATAGGCTACCACGTTCCCCTCTTGCATCAACACACAACCCAAACCCTCTCGTCAAGCATCACAGTAAACCGCATAACCCAAACTTCTCTCCGGAATAATCAAAACCAGAGTGGTGGCCAATCTAACCTTCAACTCTTGGAACGACTTTTCACAAGTCTCACTACATACAAATTTGACCCCTTTCCGCGTCAATCTAGTTAACGGCGAAGCTAGCCTGGAGAAATCTTTCACAAACCGGCGGTAATACCCAGCTAATCCCAAAAAACTGCGGATCTCAAAAACACTCTTAGGCTGTACCCAATCCTGCACTGTCTCTATCTTGGATGTATCAACAGACACCCCTTCCCCGGAGACTACATGGCCTAAGAACTTAACCTCTCTTAGCCAGAACTCACACTTTCCAAACTTGGCATATAGCCTATGGGCCTTAAGCAATTCAAGCACCACTCTCAAGTGTTCCTCGTGCTCCTCCTTAGAAGGTGAATAAATCAGAATGTCGTCCACGAAAACGACCACAAAGCGATCTAAGAATTCCCGGAATATCCGGTTCATCAAATCCATAAACACTGCCGGTGCATTGGTGAGCCCAAATGGCATCACCAGAAACTCATAATGGCCATACCGCGTACGGAATGCCGTCTTCAGAATATTCTCTTCCCTGACACTCAATTGGTGGTAACCCGATCTCAAGTCTATCTTAGAGAAACAACGGGACCCTTTCAACTGGTCAAATAGATCATCTATACGGGGCATAGGGTATTTATTCTTAACCGTAGCCCGATTCAATTTTTGGTAATCGATACAAAGTCTCAAGGCACCATCTTTCTTTTTAGAAAAGAGGGCCGGTGCTCCCCACGGCAAAATATTAGGGCAAATAAAGCCCTTATCTAGTAATTCCTAGAGCTGAATCTTCAACTCACTCAACTCGGCTGGGGCAAAACGATAAGGTGCCATAGAAATCGGCGCCATGCCGAGCACTAAATCAATAGAGAACTCGATCTCTCGATGAAGTGGCAAACTAACAAGATCCTCGGGAAAGACGTCCGAGTACTCACAAACCACTCTCGGCAACACAGTCTGGGTCTCATCACACTCACCACTCATAAAGCTAGCCAGAAGACCACTAAGCTCACTCTGTCCTCACGAATCATACACCGGTGGCAACACACTACCAACCTGATCCCCCAAGAAATGGAAACAATCCCCGCTCAAGGTACATACTGTCACCCTCTGGCGGTAGCAATCAATAACAACCCGGTATAATGATAGCCAGTCCATATCCAAAATAACATCAAAACCCGACATGGGCATAACTACAAAAGGAAACGGAAGCTGGCAGTTGGCGACCTCTATATCGCAACCTCTATATCCTTGTTTCAAAATCAACTCACCCCCAACAGGTGATACAACACAAATAGGAGATGCTAACTGTGCCAACTCCAACCCCAAAACAGATACAAATGCAGCAAATATAAAGGAATAGGATGCACCCGTATCAATCAACGCATTGGCAACCGAGTTGCAAAACAAAAAGGTACCTCTCACAACAGATGGAGCCGGTACAATATCCTGTGCGGTAACAGCATACACGCACTCTGAAGGCCTCTGATCTACCTGCTCACCTCTAGGAGCAAAAGGTTGCTGCACAGACTGGGACGACGACGCTCCCTAATTGGTCCTCGAGGCCTGTACTGACTGTGTTGGCTGAAAACTCTGTGTCTGCATCGAACCAGACGCACCCGATGTGGCACTCAACTACGGGCAGAACCTCTTCAGGTGACCCGCCTAACCACACTGATAATAAGACAACGGTTGGCCTCTGCCCTAACTTTGGCTCTGAGGTCGAGCCGAAGACGAAGCTGCTCTCTGACCTCCTCCCCTCTACGGGCAAGTTAGAGACTTGTGGCCCAGCTGACCGCATTTGTAACAGGTGACGTCTCCCTGACTACCTCTTCCAGAACCTGAACTCAGCACTAGAAAGGTAGACCTCACAAAAGCACCCTGGGACTGTTGAGGGTTAGCATCCCTCTGCCTCTTACCATCCCCCTGACCATCCTGACTTCTCTTGGAGCCTCTCTGCCTCTCCTCCTTCTCCTGCATCATAATCTCCATATGGGCTGAGGCATCCACAAGATGCCCATATTCCCAGGTCATAGAACCCCTAACTTTCATCTTGAGCCCGTGCCTCAACTTCTTCTCAAATTCCAGACAATGGCGTTCCTCAGACGCCACTAGCTCAGGTGCAAACCTGGACAAACTAGTAAATGTGGCCTCAAACTCGACCACTGAAGAACTCAGCTGCTTAAGCTGGCAGAACTGTTCTCTCAACTTCTCCCTGACAGCGGGAGACAGAAACTTCTCCTGGAAAGCATCCATGAAGGCCTCCCAAACCACCAACACGACCCCTTATGAATTTCCACCACTGACCCGCATCTCCCTTCAACTGGGAAGATGCTAAGGTCACCTTCAATGCCTCGTCTTTGATGCCAAGCATCTCAAACGTCTTCGTCATCTGCTCCAACCACCCATCAGCCTTAAGTGGCTCTTTCGGATCCCCAACAAACTCATCCTGATTAGACCGGAAGAACTCCCTCTTCAGAAAAGAAGGCCCTGCCTCTGCAACATGGGCCTGGACCTAATTCTCAGCTCTGAGAATGCCCAAGGACTCCCTCAAAGCTCCTGCCATCTTGCGGGCTAAGGCGCCCATGGCCTGCTATTGGCTTGGCCACATTGGCCTGACCAACCCCCTTCTGCTGCTCCGAAAATTCATCCAGTATAGGCATCTCCTACCTCCTAGGCCTACCTCGCCTGCCTCCGCGTCCTCGTCCTGACATCCTAATAAAGGTAACGAAGAACATTAGCATATTCATAAATGTGCCGAAGCTACAACACTCGCGTCCTAATACATGGGCAACAGTAATTCACTCCACGTAAGCACATAATTACATAAGTACCTATGAATTTCATTTCCAAATACTGATAGTCCTGAGGCGTTACTAGAGTTCCGGCTAGAAACAGCATTGATCAAGTGCTTTTCCAACAAGACTCACAGAAACCCAAGGATCCAATCAACATCCTAGAAATTAAATCCCATACCCAAGTAATCGCATAAACATGTTATCGCATAAGCACATAACATTACATCTAAGTCTCTAACAAGCGAGACAAACCCATTGTGATACTAATCACTTCCCACATACCCCAAGGTATTCGAACCCGGTACGCTCTGATACCAAGTTGTCATGCCCTCAAAATAAACCCATAAATCATACAGCATTGACATGCTTAGACATAATAGAGTAAAGCATAATTTCATTTCATCAGAGTATTTCTTACAAATGTATTACATGTTGACATCAAAAGTAAATGCCCTACGGGCTTACAACTTTCCAAATCAACACTTGGTTAAAAAAAGAGCGTACTAACTCTACACAAAATAAGCCCTTGGCTTGATATGCATGTAATACAACAAAAACAACAAAAGAGTTTAACAGCCTCAAGCCTTCCAAGCTATGTCCTTGGAGGTGGCATATCACCTGTACCTGAAAATGATGTCCCATATAAGGTGAGCCAACGCCCAGTAAAGATATGCTAAACACAATATGAGCAATAACTAAAACATTAGCATTTGATAAATATTTGACTCATATGAACCACCCTATAACACATTCAGTTCCACGACAAATAATCTATGTGCCATTTCACTTTCCTCTACTTATACAATTTTCAATTTATCAGCATGGCTCAGAACTTGGCCAAAACAATTTAAATGAAACTACATCTCATGTTAAAACATTATCCTTATCCACAATTCATTTTCAAATGAGATAACACTCATATCAAAACACTTCCGCAATTCACAATTGATACACATATTTGCTGTATCAATATCACATGAACACTTCTATACTTCATAAATGATACACAGATTCGCTGTATCAATACTTCAACAGATACACATATTTGCTGTATCCATGGAGTCCATCCCCTATCTCCTCCTAAACAATATCCGGTTTAGGAGTCCATCCCCTATCTTCCCCTAAACCGTGGAGTACATCCCCTATCTCCTCCCACACAACACAATGTATATAAACACATATCATATACATGATCAATCAATACATAAATTTGATGTATTTTACCAACCGTCATATTCGATGGCATACTCAATTGATTAGTTTTAGTCTGCCTAATCATCATGCATTGTCTACAACAATCAAGACTATCCTCCACCGATAGCCCAAAGCAATTATTTCTAGACAGATAATAATTGCATCCAACAGATAAATTATCAACAATTTCCAAGGTGGGTGATTAGTAATTCCAACTTCACCATTCTACCTCATAATGAGCCGATTACATTATTTCCGACTCAATTTCATATTGGGCAATTCTAGTTACACAACAAAAGCATCTCATTACACCAAATTTCTAATTACACAACATATCAAAATTCAAAATTTTGATTTTATCTCCTTACCGTCCTCATAATACCAACTATACCCTCTTATTTATGCCCCCAACTTTCAAACCCTAATTCTACCTAATCCCAACCACCTCTTTCGGCAGCCACTGCCATCTCCGGTGGCCGACCCACAGCTCCTCCCCCACCAGCGACTCCCTCTACCACCGCCGCCACCATCTAGATCCCCTCATAACTGCCATCTCCTACCACCGCGAGCCCATTCCCCCACTGTGACCACCTTTCTAGCCCACCTCTACTGCTACATCTCCCATTCTACATTCTTCATCCTCTGCCACGCCTCTCCTTTCAGCCTCTTTCTTCGTCGCGATCCTTCTCTCTGGTGGCGACTCGTTTCCGCCACAACCCATCTACACTGCCATGAACCACCCTGCGGACCCACACCATGCCCTTCATCATCGTGACCGATTAAACGAAAGAGAGAAGTTTCAGATCTAGATAGTAGCGGAAGAGGAAGAGAAGAAGAAGAATCGAAATTCACAGAGAGGAAGGGCTGACCTGGATGGCGATTCTGGGAAGGAGAAGGGTTTTAAGAGGTAAGGGAAGGGTTTCTGAGGGGTTGGGAGAGGTAGGAGAGGGGTGGAAAAGGGTTGCCGGCGTTGGGAAAGGGCTGTTGGAGTTGGAAGATAACCGGCCGGTGGTGGAAGAGGGTTGCCAAAGGTGAGATAGTAGTGGTGGGGAATGGTAAGTGGCGTGAGAAAGTTGTTTGTTGAGTTTTAGGGTTAGAGGGTTAATCGGTAATTTTATAAAAGGATAAAATAGTAATAAAAAAAATATCAAAAATGAGGGTGTAATGAGTTGAAAGTGTTGTGTAAGTAGAATCACCCTTTCATATTTCCATAATAAATGCCATTAATTACATTAATGACCCAAATATACCCAAACATGGCGTTTTCCCATTTTTTCTCAATATTGACCCAAAGATCCAAATATTATCAACAACATCATTAATTTCTATTTCTGACCCAAAACACATATGTATAAGTCAAATGAACAAAACCCCTCTTTTTCAATGTTACACATTTCAAATCCTAACTTCCCAAGTCAAGCCATTTATACAAAAAGCTTAACATCTATATTAAAGTTCATAAAGATGAGTAGGAATCCCTATCTCAAGAGATGAAACCCAATAGAGAAGATGAAGAAATCTCGAAGTGCTCCAAACTAAGAAATTTTCGGATTGATAGATAGCCCACAACAAACTCCACACTTTTTACAAAGGGACAAAGGTGGGAGATCACTCTAACTAGATCAAACCTTAGAGAGAAGGTATATTCTAGAGAGAGGAGCTCTCAAAAGAGGGTTTAGAAAAGGAACAGAGAGAAAGGAAATGTGAAAAGTGATTCAAAATCATCCAGCTGCCATTTGATATACGACTAGTCTGCTCGAGCGGAGAATAGGACGCTCGAGCGTCAAACACAAAAACTGGACCCGCTCGAGCGCAAAATGACCCGCTCGAGCGCCAAGACACGAGAACAAAATACACCCGCTCAAGCGCAAAGAAAAGCCCGCTCGAGCGTAGATTAACCTATTCCAGTATTTTTACAGACATTGAACACCCGCTCGAGCGCCAAGAGGCCCGCTCGAGCGCGACTCGCTCGAGCGTAAGGAAATCCGCTCGAGCGTGAAAAACAAACCTGCAGTACTTTTGCAGGGGCACAAAATGCTGAAAGTGTGCAAACTCCGCTCGAGCGTGAAAGGGTCTGCTCGAGCGAACCACCAAAAATCCGGGCAACAAGAGATGGAACCAAGGCTCAACCAACCTGTTCGAAACACGCCCATTACATCCTAAAACTCAAATATATGGAATTGAAGGATGACAACAAGACATATACAACAACCAACTCCACGGAACCTAAGTCTGGATACAACAATCAAAGGAGGAAGAACCAGGATCGCTATAAAACTCAATTAAAAATCATATTTTATACATTTTATGTATAGTTATATTCAGTTTAATGACTGAAATATTCCTTTTCTTTTGAATTACTTAACAAAAATAAGTGAATAGTTTAGATTCAAATCAAATCAAAATTTTGAAATTTAAATTGACAAAATTAAAAATTTATTTTATTATAAGTTTCAAATCCTAAGTTTTTTTTTTTTTTTTGGGTAATTATCTCTAAAAATTAAAATATATCTATATCTATATATATATATATATTTCTATACTATATATTAAGCAAAAGGGGGTTTTAACCCCAAGGCTTGTGGGAGTTTCAATATCCCAATCTGAATTTTCTAAATTTCTTATTAAAAAAAAAAACTCTGCATTTATGGATTTGGTCAAAATTCTCTGATCAACATTTATTAACTTTTTTCAATCCACATGTCTTTCCATGTGCCTGCATTTATTGATTTGGTCAAAATCCCCTGATCAACATTCAAGATCCCCTCATACAAATAATTATAGATACAATTCGTGTATAGTTACTACAGTACCTTTTTCAACTTCTCCCATACACTATGATTAGTGATAAGATTGTTAAATTATTTTTATAAAAAATCTTTAAAAACATAATTTATATATTAAAAAAATCTAAAACAAATATAAATATCTATAATTATCCTGAGCATAGCACGGGTGATAGGCTAATATAATATAATAAAAAAAGAAGACATTTAATTTTTTGAAAAGTCCAACACATATGATTATTATCAAAATATTAAACTTTAATATAATATAAAAAAGGAAAAAAAGAAGACATTTAAAAAAAAAAGACATTTAAAAATTACAATTTACATCTATACTATATATTAAGCAAAATGGGATTTTTAACCCCCAAGGCCTGTGGGAGCTTCAATATGCCAATCCTAATTTTCTAATTTTTTATTTTTTTTAAAAAAAAATTTAACCTCAGTATTTATTAACTTCTCTCAACCCACAAGATTTTTTGACTTCTCTCATAATTACTACAGTACCTTTTCCAAAACAAATAATTTGTATATTAAAAAAAATTTAAAACAAATATATTAAGCAAAATGGGGTTTTTAACCCCCAAGGCCTATGGGAGCTTCAATATACCAATCCTAATTTTCTAATTTTTTGTTTTTTAAAAAAAAAAATTAACCTCAACATTTATTAAGTTCTCTCAACCCATAAGACTTTGTGACTTCTCTCATAATTACTGCAGTACCTTTTCCAAAACAAATAATTTGTATATTAAAAAAAATTAAAACAAATATAAATATCTATATCTGTATCTATCTATTTATTTACATCTATATCTAACCCATAAGTTTTGTGGGAGTTCCAATATTTGAACCTTAATTTCATTATTAAATTCTTCCAAATTTTTTTAACTTCTCCACAACACACACTCTTTTTAACTTTTCACATACCTATTGCAAACAGTGAGTCTCCTTTTTGTTTTCTCCTTCTTGACTTCTCACTTCTACACTTTCAACTTCAGTGACCACGTATGCAAACAGTAAGTCTTCTTTTTGTTTTCTCCTTCTTGACTTTTCCTTTTGTTTACTATTTTAATATTGTAATTAGATAGCGCATAAAAATATTTGTGATTTGTCTAGCGAATAAAAAATTATAATTTGATTTTTTAATATGATTGAAGTTAGATAAATATAAACCCTCACAAAGAGAAAAATGTGATTATAATTAGTTGAATCATTCTTTTTTTTTTTTTAATGTGATTGTAATTAGTTTAATAGTTCTTTTTTTTTATTTATTTATTTTATTATGTAAGAAATGTGATGTGATTATAGTTTGTTCAATGGCTCTTTTTTTTAATATGATTGTTGTATTTGGTTCAATGGTTTTTTTTAATGTTATTTAATGTTTTTCTTTACTATTTTAATTTTATTTTTGATTTTTTAATATGATTGAAGTTAAATAAATATAAACCCTCACAAAGAGAAAAATGTGATTATAATTAATTGAATGATTCTTTTTTTTTAATGTGATTGTACTTAGTTTTATAGTTCTTTTTTTCATTTATTTATTTTATTATGGGAAAAATGTGATGTGATTGTAGTTTGTTCAATGGCTCTTTTTTTTAATATGATTGTTGTAGTTAGTTCAATGGTTTTTTTTAATGTTATTTAATCTTTTTATTTACTATTTTAATTTTATTTTTAATATGATTGAAGTTAGATAAACATAAACACTCACAAAGAAAAAAAAATGTGATTGTAGTTAGTTCAATGGTTCTTTTTTTTTTTAATGTGATTGTAGTTAGTCAATGGTTCTTTTTTTTAATGTGATTTAATCTTTTATTTACTGTTTTAATGATTTTTCTTTACAATTATTTATGAAAAAAATATGATTGTAGTTAGATAGTATAAAAATATTTGTGATTTGATATGATTTTTTTTCTAATTTGATTTTTAAAGTACTAATTATTGATAATGATTACATTGTATTTTGAAAAAAAAAATTGTAATTGATTTTTTTAACTCACCGTGTTTTTTGAAAAAAAATTATTGTGTTTTTTTAACTATCAATTAACTTAATTTGTGATTTGATTTTTAACTCACTGTGTTTTTTGAAAAATAAAATGGATTTCCGGACTTGGTTCTGTGGTTGATGGCTGTTGTCTTTGTTGCATTTCCATCCTTTAACTCTTAGTAAGTGAGTTTAGAAATGTTTTGGGCGTGTTTGGAATAAGTTGGTTGAGCTTTGGCCTCAAGTGTTGTTGCCCAGGTTTTAGGTGATCTGCTCGAATGGGTCCTTTGCGCTCGAGCGGAGTCCGCATACTTGCAGTATCTTGTGCGTCTGCAAAACTTCTGCAGGTGTGTTTTTCACGCTCGAGCGGATTTATTTATGCTCGAGCGGGCCTATTGGAGCTCGAGCGGGTGTTCAAACTCTGTAAAAGTACTGGATGAGTGAAATCTACGCTCGAGAGGCTCTTCTTTTGCGCTCGAGCGGGTGTGTTTTGTTTTTGTGTCATTTTGCGCTCAAGTGGGTTCAATTTTTGTGTTTGACGCTCGAGCGTCCTATTCTCCGCTTGAGCGGGTCGTACGTATATCAAATCTGGATTGTGATATTTCAAATCACTTTTTACACACACTCTCTCTCTCTCTCTCCTACTTTTCAAAACCCTATTTTGAGAGCATCTCTCTCTAGAACACACCTTCTCTCTAGGGTTTGATCTAGTTTGAGTGATCATCCACCCTAGTGCCTTTGTAATAAGTGTAGAGCTCGGTGTGGGCTTCCTATCAATCTAAAAATCTTGAGGTTTGGAGCATTCCGAAATTCTTCATCTTCTCCATTTGAGCTCCGAATTTGAGGTAGGGATTTCCTTCTTCTTTTTCAATACTTCGTCTATAGATAGACATGTGGTAGTTTTGTATTGCATGAAAATCATATCCATGTTGGGTTTGTTTGAAAACCATGGGGGTGAACCTAGGGTTGGTTGTTTGAAAATGGTTTGTTATCATTGATGGTGATTTGGACTAATTGGGGTGTAAATTAGTATATTATTGTTGATAGAAGGAAAAGCCATAATTTATATTTGATTTGATAAACTAAAAGAGGGGTTTTGTTATTTGAGCCAATACATTTATATTTTGGGTCTCAAATGAGAATATTGTTGTTTGTTGTTGGTAGTTGAGCCTTTTTGGTCAATATTAAGAAAGAAAGAGAAAGACCTAATTTACTATTATGAATTAATTTGCATAATTAATTTGGAAAATTATGAGAAGAACGGTATTGGTTTTATGAAATGAAAATGGGGTTTTGGAATTGGAAAATCCTGAAAGTCGATCTTGGAAATGGGAAATGAAGTGTTAACTCTATGTGAGTTTTAGAAAATGAATATGAGAATTGAATTGTTGTATCTTGAGTGTTGAATACGCACATTTGGGAAAATTTGTTGTTGGATTTAAGATCTCATGAGAGTTGAGCCTTTATAATAAATGTACTAAAATCATGCATCTAGAGGATTTGTCCTTGGTCATCGGTGGAGGATGACATGGTTGTGTTGAATTGTCGTGTATGTATTACACCTATGTTGATTGAACATTGTATGTAATGAAGTGCTATTGTGCATTATATATGTATAAATTGTTAGGGAGGAGAAAAGGGATGTATTCCAGTGTGTGGGAGAAGATAGGGGATGTACTCCACACATACTTATGTGTTCATATACTTTAACACATTGCTTATGTATTTTGATAGTTTGTGTGTACGTATTACACTTGTTGGTTATACTCTGTTGTATGGTGATTCTTGGTGTTATATCATGTGCTTATAATCAGAGGTACCGTTATCTTCCAGCTAGCGCCTGGTAAAATGGAATATTGTTGTGAGAGTTGTATCATTGGCTTACTATGCATATAGCCGGTAGAGCAGAGTTTTTATTGTTTTGTCTCAGTGTATCTGAGTATATCATGGATTGTGATGGTTATAGTTTTGGAGGGCCTAGTTGCCTCAATTGTTAATTTTATACATGATGATCTGTTATCTCCCTTTTATTGAAGGCATGCATGTATAGTTATGGATGTATTGAAAACAAACCAAAATGCCATTGTGAGATTTTGGGAAAGTGTGAAGGAAAAATTGGGTATTTGAAAGTATATTTTGAAAAAGGGAATATCTGTTGTAAGTATGGAAAATGTGAGAAAGATAATGGGCTTAGAGAAATTGGTTTCCTAAGAAGTTGTTATTGTTGTGAAAGTTTGGGAACAAGGGTTAATGAAATGAAATGAAAGATGAATCGCTTATAGCGCTGAATGGATTGACTGTTTTGAGAAAAGCTTATACTTATGTATACTTTTGTATAAACTGCCACATTATTATTCCAGTACGAGATTGAGCATTCATGATCATAGCTATCTGTAAGCTGTTATTGTTGAGGATCATGTAGAGATCCCTACTGGACTATATGTTCATCCCACGTTGTTGAATCTTTTTCAGGTGTTAAGCAGGATGTGTTACAAGATGTGAATCTTCTTACTTGTTGGCCACGGGGCCACTTTTGTGTTGGCGGAATGCCATATATGAAGAAGGGTTACACCCTCCTTGATTCTTTAATGATGTAAGCCTTCGGGCATTTTATTCAGTATGCTCATGCTGTATTTAATTTGCATTCGGAAGAGAGAATTGTTATTTACTTCTATTCATGGGACTGAAGAGTTTATTTCGGCATGTTATCTCTGAACTTGAATTAAGCTAATGAATTTGGTAATGACTTCGAGTAATAAAAAGTGGGGCGTGACAATAAATATAAACCCTCACAAAGAAAAAATGTGATTATAATTAGTTGAATTATTCTTTTTTTTTTTTTTAATGTGATTGTAGTTAGTTTAATAGTTCTTTTTTTTCATTTATTTATTTTATTATGTGAGAAATGTGATGTGATTGTAGTTTGTTCAATGGCTCTTTTTTTTAATATGATTGTTGCAGTTGGTTCAATAGTTTTTTTTAATGTTATTTAATCTTTTTATTTACTATTTTAATTTTATTTTTGATTTTTTAATATGATTGAAGTTAGATAAATATAAACACTCACAAAGAGAAAAATGTGATTATAATTAATTGAATGATTTTTTTTTTTAATGTGATTGCACTTAGTTTAATAGTTCTTTTTTTCATTTATTTATTTTATTATGGGAAAAATGTGATGTGATTGTAGTTTGTTCAATAGCTCTTTTTTTTAATATGATTGTTGTAGTTAGTTCAATGATTTTTTTTAATGTTATTTAATCTTTTTATTTACTATTTTAATTTTATTTTTAATATGATTGAAGTTAGATAAACATAAACACTCACAAAGAAAAAAAATATGATTGTAGTTAGTCGATGGTTCTTTTTTTTAATGTGATTTAATCTTTTATTTACTGTTTTAATGGTTTTTCTTTACAATTATTTATGAAAAAAATATGATTGTAGTTAGATAGTATAAAAATATTTGTGATTTGATTTGATTTTTTTTCTAATTTGATTTTTAAAGTACTAATTATTGATAATGATTAGATTCTATTTTGAAAAAAAAAATTTGTAATTGATTTTTTTAACTCACTGTGTTTTTTGAAAAAAAATTATTGTGTTTTTTTAACTATCAATTAACTTAATTTGTGATTTGATTTTTAACTCACTGTGTTTTTTGAAAAACAAAATGGATTGTATCCATTAGGGTCACATAATGTACCAATTATTGATGATGATTAGATTGTATTTTGACCACACAAAAAAAATTGTAATTGATCTTTTTAACTCACTATGCTTTTTGAAAAATAAATTATTGTATTTTTTAATTATCAATTGACTTAATTTGTGATTGATTTTTTTAATTATCTATACTATACTATATAACTTGTGATTGATTTTTTTAATTGACCCCAAACCTTGTAGGAGCTCCAATCTCCCAATCCAAATTTCTTGATTTTTTGATTTAAAAAAAAAAAAAAAACTTAGCATTTATTAACTTCTCCCAACTCCCAAGTCTTACCCTCATAATAACACTTTAATGCATTAAGAACAAGCATAAAAAAAATTTATTGAAAAGTCCAACACATATGATTATTATCAAAATATTAAACTTTAATACAATATAATAAAAAAAAGAAGACATTTATTTTTTTTGAAAAGTCCAACACATATGATTATTATCAAAATATTAAACTTTAATATAATACAAAAAAAGGAAAAAAAAAAAGACATTTAAAAAAAAACATTTAAAAATTGCAATTCACATATAGAGATAACTAGCCTATCACTTGTGCTATGCACGGGATAATTATAGATATTTATATTTGTTTTAGATTTTTTTTAATATATAAATTATGTTTTTCAAGATTTTTTATAAAAATAATTTAACAATCATATCACTAACCATAGTGTATGGGAGAAGTTGAAAAGGGTATTGCAATAACTATACACAGGTTGTATTTATAATTATTTGTATGAGGGGATTTTAAATGCTGATCAAGAGATTTTAACCAAATCAATAAATGCAGGCATGTGGAAAGACATGTGGATTGAAAAAAGTTAATAAATGCTGATCAGAGGATTTTGACCAAATCAATAAATGCTGAGTTTTTTTTTTTAAATAAAAAATTTAGAAAATTTAGATTGAGATATTGAACCTCCCACAGGCCTTGGGGTTAAAAACCCCATTTTGCTTAATATATAGTACTAGCATATCACCCGTGCTATGCACGGGTTGTATTTCACTACTTTGTCTTCTTCTTTTTTTAAATGTCTTTTTTTTTAATATTATATTAAAATTTAATATTTTGATAATAATCATGTGTTGGACTTTTCAAGGAATTCATATGTATTGGACTTTTCAAGAAATTTTTTTAATGATTATTCTTAATGCATTAAAGTATTATTATGAGGGATAATAATCATATATGTTGGGACTTTTCAAGGAATTCATTGTAGGTTAGAGATAGATGCAAATAAATAGATAGATATAGATATTTATATTTGTTTTTAATTTTTTTTAATATACAAATTATATGTTTTGGAAAAGGTACTGTAGTGTGTGGGTGAAAATCTGACCACACTGCCCGCTTAGTAATCAGCTGGAGAGCACCGGCAGAATAGATGGCTTCAGAAAACCTGTAACAGAAAGAAAAGGCTCCGGCGGTGGCTCTTCCACCCGGGGGCACTCCGATGATGAAGTCAGTATATCTCTCAAAGATAATCAAGTGCTAAAACTCACAAGCTTGAGTATAAAACTGTGTACCTTAGACCCACGGGGTTGCCTCTCTTTTATAGTTTACTCAATCCAAGTCCCACTAGAGGCCTAACTTCTATGGACTCCAATTTAGTGCTTACTTTGGATTTCTCAAGAGATAAAGATAAACTCCCTAAGAGCTTTATCCTTATCTTAGCAAAGTCTTCTCTTGACTCTAGGACTCTTGTCCCTTATCCGCTTATCTCGGATTCCGATATCTTCGGAGATCACCTCGGCCTTGCCTAAGTAACCTCGGCATAACTACCAGGACACGTGGTACCTCGGCTGACACGTCGGCATCACCATGCCACGTGTTGGTATTTAGAAAATACATCCCCACAACTGCCCCCTAGGGTCTATTACCTCGGCATTCTGAGGTGATGGAACCTATATCTGTATTTTCTTCCAGTACCTCGGCGTGCAAACTCTTCGGCCGAGATCATTCATTTTAGGCCGACATGCCTTCATTAGAGAACAAGAACTCTAACGAATTCCCTCACGCGCATGAGCTGTCATGCATTTCTTCCCAACCGTTCCCCCTACGTGTTCTTATCGTCATTGGCCCGTGTCTATGACGCGCTTGTAAGCCGTCTTTCTCCTGTCTGCGCCGTCTGACGCATACGTTCCTCCAGGCGCATTAAATGCCCTGTTTTGCCGCCGTTTCAAGTTTTTGATAAAACTTTTCTTTCCATCTTCATTTCTTTACTTTTGCATTCGATTTTCTGGCTTTCTCTCTCTTTAAACTTTCTCAAACCCGCCATTGCTCTAGCTCCAAGTTCTGCAACTGTCTTCATTCTTCCATTCCAGCGAGGGTTTCGTCGTTTCGTCGTGTCTATAGCCGTTGCCTTACTTCGGCGAATTTAATCCCGGCTTCATTTGTTCTGGTAAGCCTCTGTTCCTCTCATTCCTAATTTCTTTCATGTGCTTTCGTTTACTTACTGCCATTATTGCTCTGTTCAAACCTTTGATTTATTGAACTATTTATCTGGATACATCTATTCCATGATTTCACTTATATTTTGAACACTTGCATTGTTTCAACACTTTTCTTGCCACTGTTCTTGACCTTTTACTTCTGTATTTCTTTCGCTTTTGAGAACCACACCTCTGTTCTTTGATTCTGAAACGTCGTTCTTTGTTTCTTGTTTTCCAGATTTCTGCCTTTAATTTTTGCTTTCAATCCTTGCCTTCATAGATTTAGGTTTTGGGTTTTGTTTATAGAACCTTCAATTTTTAGGGAAAATTGAAATAATCCTTACCAGTACATACCTACAGTTTTGCCGAGGTCCCGATAACCCCTTAAGAACACTTTCTTTCCGAAACCTAGCCTTCTGTCTTTTAGGCCGACGTTATGGGTATGTGGAGACATAGGGTTGATCCCCCGACCAAACTTGAGTACTTTAGACAGGAGTTCTCCATCCCTGCCGACGTCCACCTGAAACTGGCTGGGGATGATGACTCCATCATGCCTACCGAAAACACCATGCCTCTCCCTATTGTAGCCTTTACTGAGTGTGGACTTCGACTTTCACTTAACATTCTTTTTCGCGAGATTCTGCATTATTATAAATTGAACCCTATGCAACTTGCCATAAACTCTTATCGAGTGATTTTTGGTATCATCGCCTTAGCCAAACAAGAAAATATTAGAATCACCCTATCCGACATACAATATTGTTACACCATGTGCCCCCTTAGCCTGAAGGAAAAAGGTTACGTCTACTACCTCAAGCCGAGGTCCACTGAATTCAAAATCGTAGCCGGCCTCCCAGATTCCAACAAAGGGGCTGGAGATGACTACTTTATTGTCTCTGGAAATTGGGAATTTGCCCCAGACGAAGATGTTCATCTATACCCTCTTCCTCGAACGGTTAAAGAGGGCAAGGGTAAGAGCCCAATGTTATCCACTTAGTTGTTTTTTTTCAAGTCTTCAATATTTAATCTGTTTCTAATGTTTGTTTCTTCTTGCAGACGTTCGTAAGTTACCGAAAGATTTTCGTCAATCCTACGTTCTTAGCAAGGATCTGAAAAGGCTCTTGGACTTGCCTGTCTACAAAAGGAAAGCACCTCTCCTTCTGAACTTTATTCCGTCATACAAATCCACACTGCCCGACGTCCCAAAAAGAAAGAAGAAGAGCCTATCTCCTCCCTCTACTACCACTCTACAAACAGCATCAACATCTCGGGCTGACCAAGGGTCAACCTCTGATCCAACCAACCAACCATCAACTTCAGCCCCATACTTAGTCCTAATACCAGAAAGAAAACGTCGGCAACGACTCATCAAAACTGCTGAGATGGGTCGCCCGAAGCCTGTTGCCCAAGATCTCCTAGCCGACCTTCCCACGGATGTTGATGCTCAACCGACGCAGACCATGCCCCCACCAAAGCCGAAGAGAATTAAAAAGGCTCAGCCTAAGGCCAAAGCTACTGAGGTTGAGGCTGAGGATGCTCTACCCATCTCACAGTTGGCTGAGAGTAAAAAGAGTGCTTCTACTTCTGCCAAGAGGTCTGCTGAGGCCCAGCCGTCAGAGTCCACTCAGTCAAAGAAACCAAGGTCGGCCTCAGCTACTACTTCGGGGTCCAAGAAACCGGATGTCCCTTGGGCTCCCAAATTTACTTTGGAAGACAGGCCAATTATGTCCAGTGAAAGCGCCGACGACATAAACGTCGGCGTTGCCCTTAATATGGCGTTGCTTCTTCCGAGTGACCTCGAGCGAAATGCTGAGTACAGTGAGTACGAGAATTACGCTCTAATGCTTCAGCACTCCGTTCAAGTAAGTGTTCCTGCTTAGAATTTTCTACTTTCTTTCTGTTTTAAAATATTTTCTAACACTTCTGTTTTCTTTCAAGCCATCCAGCATGCCCATTCGTTTTGAAGAGAGAGGTTTCTGCCTTGAAGAAGGAAAACAAAACTATTTTGACGAAGATGAAGAAGCTGGAAGATCAGGCCGAGCCTGCCACTAAGGCCCAACAGATGGCCGAAGAAAAAGCGGAGTCTGCTGAGGCTATCAGAAAAGTTGCCGAGGCCGAGAAAAAAGAGGCCGATGTAGAAAAGGCCCAAGCCGAAAAAGAGCTTCAGAAGGCTCTGGCCACCAAAAAAGCCGAAATCAAGGAAGCTGATGAAAAGGCTTACGCCCAGGGCATGGCCGACATCACTGCGGAATATAAACTTCAAGTCAGGCAGGCCTGCAACAAGGGCTTTTCTCTTGGTTGGATGGCCCTTGCCAAGAAGCTTAATATCCCAGATGACTCGCCATTGCGCAAGGCTAATGACATCCCTCTGCCATTCCCTCCACCTCCGCCTCCAAGCCAAGCTGAAGATGATTCTGAGTCTGAATCTGAGGATGAGGATAAGGATGATGAAGAAGCTTTGGTACGGAAACCCAAGGATACCAGTGAGACCAAGTCTCCTCCTCAGGAGGTTCAAGTCCTAGACTTGACTCATGAGGAGGATGAGGAGGTTATTAAGGAGACCACTCCTGAGCAAGCATCGTCTGATATTCCTCAGATCGGCAAGAGGATTGATGAAACCCTTGCCGAGATCGACGCCGAGATTGCTGCAGATGAGGAAGCCGAGGTATCTCTTCAGGAGACTTCTGAGGTTCTGATCCAGCCAGATGCTGATGCTGAGAAGTCTTAACTTTTATGTCTTTTCTTTTGCTCCTTTTTACTTTGTTTTGTTTTCTGGACAATGTAAGCTTCCTTTCATGGCCGATGTGCCTTGCTTTGTTGCTTCGAAACATTTTAGTTCTGATTGGCCGTAGTGCCTTCTTTTGTACAAAACTGCAACTGTCTTTCTATGATTGCTTCTGCATGGTTTCTATACTTAGAATATTTTGCATGCTTTTACATACTTCTTCCTTTATTGTGTAATCTTCTCGGGATTATATACCTCGGGTATAAAACTTTTACTTCGGCAAGATACTCACCTGCAAACTTTTCATAAGTTTCAAGAAGTGTAAAACATATACTATTCAATGTCAACTTTGCAAACTTTTTCTCAAGTTTCAATAAGTATTTAAACAGTGATCTCGGTCTAACCTACTTGTAAATTGCTGCAAATTTCAACAAGTGTTAACATATACGGTAAATTTTTCTCAGGTTATAACAATGATCTACTTGTAAATTGCTACAAATTTCAACAATATACTTAGTTTTTACCTCAACCTGTAAATTGCTGCAAAGTTCAACAGATGATCACATGTCGGCTTAACACTATCTTGTAAATTGCTACAAATTTCAACAAGTGTTAAGTATGCAAACTATAACCTCGGTTTCACTTTGACTTGTGAATTGCTAAATATTTCAACAAGTGAAGAGAACCAGTAATCTCGGTTTTGACTTCAACTTGCAAATTGCTACAAATTTCAACAAGTGAAGATAAGGAATCAGCTTAACTCCAGCTTGTAAATTGCTATAAATTTCAACAAGTGAATTAAGGAATAATCTCGGCTTAACTCCAACTTGTAAATTGCTACAAATTTCAACAAGTGAAGATAAGGAATCAACTTAATTCCAACTTGTAAATTGCTACAAATTTCAACAAGTGAATTAAGGAATAATCTCGGCTTAACTTCGACTTGTAAATTGCTACAAATTTCAATAAGTGAAGATAAGAAATCAGCTTAATTCCGACTTGTAAATTGCTACAAATTTCAACAAGTGAATTAAGGAATAATCTTGGCTTAACTCTAACTTGTAAATTGCTACAAATTTCAACAAGTGAAGATAAGGAATCAGCTTAATTCCAACTTGTAAATTGCTACAAATTTCAACAAGTGAATTAAGGAATAATCTCGGCTTAACTTCAACTTGTAAATTGCTACAAATTTCAACAAGTGAAGATAAGGAATCAGCTTAATTCCAACTTGTAAATTGTTACAAATTTCAACAAGTGAATTAAGGAATAATCTCGGCTTAACTTCGACTTGTAAATTGCTACAAATTTCAACAAGTGAAGATAAGGAATCAGCTTAATTCCGACTTGTAAATTGCTACAAATTTCAACAAGTGAATTAAGGAATAATCTCGGCTTAACTCCAACTTGTAAATTGCTACAAATTTCAACAAGTGAATTAAGTGTCTCTGTCTTCTTTCTGCCCCCAATGTGAACCTGAGTTCTACTTGGGTTCTCATTATTCATGTCTCCAAAAAACACCAATATGTAACTTTATCCATCATATGTGTTTTAAAGAAAAGGGAAAAGATTTTATTGATGACATCGGCCAAAAATACTGCATATCTAATGATAGAAGAATTTTAAATTACAAGTGTTCCAAGGTCTTGGCAGTGCTTTGCCCTCGTTATCTTTAAGCCGATAAGCTCCATTGCCTAATACTGAAGTAATTCTGTACGGTCCTTCCCAGTTTGGGCCAAGCTTGCCCTCTCTGGGATCTTTCTCGTTACCGACGACTTTTCTCAGGACTAGGTCGCCGACTTGAAAATCTCTTGGATTAACCTTCTTGTTGTAAGCTCTAGCAAGCTGTTACTGGTACACTGTGAGCTGAATTACAACTTTCTCTCTTTGTTCTTCCAAAAGATCCAGATCTCGGGCTAGGAGTATGTCATTGGTGCCATTCTCCACTCCCTGGATTCTGATCCCTGGAATGCCGATCTCCAATGGGATGATTGCTTCTGTGCCATAAGCCATGGCAAAGGGGATTCCCCTGTTGATCTTCTCGGCGTAGTCCGATATGCCTAAAGTACGTTGGGCAACTCCTCCACCCACTTTCCTTTTGCTGCCTGCAGCCTCTTCTTTATTCCATCCAAAATTACTTTGTTGGATGCTTCTGCTTGCCCATTGCTTTGGGAAAAACTTGGTGTTGAAAAGTAATTCTTGATCTTGAATTTTGCACAGAAGTTCTTGATGAGTTTGTTGTCAAACTGTGTTCCGTTGTCGGCAACTATTGCTCTTGGAATCCCAAATCTGGTGATGATGTTTCTCCATATAAAGTTCTTGACGTCCGCATCTCGAATTTTGGCAAGAGGTTCTGCCTCTATCCATTTTGTAAAGTAATCTGTTGCCACCAGCAAGTATTTTCTCTGCCCAATTGCTTAGGGAAGTTTCCCAACCAGATCCATGCCCCATTGGGCAAACGGCCAAGGGCTGGACACTGGGTTTAGGTCAGCAGCTGGCTGATGTATCAAAGGTGCAAACTTTTGGCATTGTTCACACTTCTTTACGTAGGCTTCAGCATCCTTCTGCATGTAGGGCCACCAATACCCCTGGGTAATGGCCCTGTGGGCTAATGATCTGTCCCCAGCATGGCTTCCACAAATTCCTTCATGAATTTCATACAGGAAATCTTCAACCTGTAAAGGGTGTACGCACCTTAAAAGTGGTCCAGTAAAGGACCTTCTGTAGAGGTGTCCATCTTCTGTCAGAAAGAATCTTGCTGATTTCAGTCTGACTTTGTGTGCCTCCTTACGATCTTCTGGCAGCTTTCCTTCTTTCAGGAATGCAACAATTGCATCCATCCAGTTGGGCCCCATGTCCACACACATTGCTTGCTGCTCTGTGTTCTCTGGTTCTATACTCGGGCCCGACATATAGTCGATCATAATTGTCCTTGTTTTTCCAGTTTGCATTGAACTTGCCAGGTTAGCCAACGCGTTGGCGTGGGTGTTGTCATCTCGGCTAACTTGGAGTAGTCAGCAATTCTGAAATAGGGCTGCCAATCTGATGACCTCTTTTGCATATGCCGACATCCTTTCGTCCCTAGCTGCAAATTCACCTGTGGACTGGTTAACAATAAGTTGTGAATCACAAAAAACTATTACCTCATCTGCTTCTGCTGCTGATGCCAGTTTTAGCCCTGCAATTAATGCTTCGTATTCCGCTTCATTGTTTGAGGCCTTGAACCCCAAACGGATGGACTGTTCTATTATTTCTCCATCTAGAGATATCAGCAGTACTCCTGCCCCCACTCCTTGTCGGTTTGAACTTCCATCGACGAACAATCTAAATGAATCGCCGATGTAGATGCTGCAGGGTTTGAGTTTCTCCTTCCTTTGTTCTTTTGCCCTAGGCTGGGATTCTTTTTGCTTACTGGGACAATGCTCATCCTGGCTCAACGGAGCCCGATGTCCGATGGTTTCAGGGGTGAATTCTGCCACGAAGTCGGCCAAAACTTGGCCTTTAACTGCTGTTCTTGGCCTGAACTCCAGGTTATACTGTCCTAGGGCTACGGCCTATCTTGCTATCCTCCTGTTAAGTCGCCTTGCTGTAACAAGGACTTCAGTGGATGCTCTGTTAAGACCACAATCTTGTGCGCTTGAAAGTAATGGTTCAACTTCTTTGAAGCCATTACTAAGGCTAGCATTAATTTTTCCAGTGGTAGATACCTTGTTTCTGCATCGGCCAAGGTTTTACTTACATAATAAACAGCCTTTTGCTCCCCTTTTTCTTCTCGGATTAATACTGCACTGACTGTGTGTTCTGAAACTGCCAAGTACAAAAACAGTTCTTCCCCTGGTTCTGGATTGGAAAGAACCGGAGTTGTGGTCAAGTACTTCTTTAGGTCGGTCACAGAAAGTCTGTGGCTTTTTTCACCAAGTTGAAGAAGGGTCTGCATTTATCTGAGCTTCTGCTGATGAATCTGTTTAGGGCTGCGACCCTTCCAGTAAGCATCTGAACCTGTTTTGCCGACGTTGGGCTCTTCAGCTCTAGGATGGCCTTGATTTGGTCTAGGCTGGCCTCAATCCCCTTTCTCGTTACCAGATACCCTAAAAACTTACCTGATCCAACTCCAAACGCGCACTTTGATGCGTTGAGTCGGAGCCGGTATGTTTTGAGTATATCAAAGACCTCTTTTAGGTCGGCAAGATGTCCCTTAGATTCCTTGGTCTTTACGACCATGTCATCGATGTAGACTTCTACCGTTTTGCCAATTAGGTGCTTGAACATTTTTGTTACTAACCTTTGGTAAGTTGCTCCTGTGTTTTTCAACCCAAAAGGCATTACCTTGTAACAGTACAGGCCTTTAGGGGTGATGAACGCGGTTTTCTCCTCGTCTGAAGGGTACATTGCAATCTGGTGGTACCCCCTGTATGCATCTAGAAAACTCATTCTTTCATGCCCTGAAGTAGCGTCTACGAGCTGGTCAATTTTGGGTAGAGGAAAGCTGTCTTTGGGGCAGGCTTTGTTGAGGCTGGTAAAGTCTACACAAACCCTCCATTTGTCGTTCTTCTTCTTCACCACTACTGTGTTGGATAGCCAAGTTGGGTAGTAAACTTCTCAGATGGCCCTGGCCTCTAGAAGTCTATCTACTTCTTCTTCTACTGCTTCGACGTGCATCAACGTCGGTCTTCGGGCTCGTTGAATCACAAGTTTTGCCGACCTGTCGATGTTCAGTCTGTGGCAAGTGACCTCGGGGTCAATGCCAGGCATCTCGTAAGGTGTCCAGGCGAACACCTCAATGTTGGCTCTCAAAAAATCTTCCAGTTCTCTTTCCTCTTCTTCGGCTAAGCCTAAGCCGAAAAGAAAGAAGTGTTCTTCGTCGCCCTCCTGGACAAGGATTTTCTTTAGTGTCTCTTCATTCTTTTCGGTTGGCTCCTTGCCGACATCATCTAGGACCTCCATGTCCTCGTCTTTAATCTCTACCTCTTTTGGCTTTTGAATGCTGCAAGTAGTCTTCATTGCTTCCATGGAGCAAGTTTTTGCCTGCAGTTGATCTCCTCTGACTTCTTCAATCCCATGCTCTGTTGGGAATCGTAGTAGTTGATGCAGTGTTAAGAGAACTGCCCCATTGCATGCAACCATGGTCTTCCCAAGATGATGTTATATGGCGAGGGTGTGTCAATCACCATAAATTCTGTCTTGATCTTTTTAGTACCAGCTTGTACTTCCACGCTTGCTGCGCCCAGTGGCCATGTCGGCGTTCCATTGAAGCCGACCATAGGGTTGCTGGATTGTTCCAGGTCGTCAGGGAGAAGGCCCATCTCCTTGTAACATCTGACGTACATGATGTCACAAGAGCTGCCTTGATCTATCAGGATGCGTTTCACTTAGCATTTCCCAACCTGGAGGGATACTACCAAGGCATCATTATGCGGATGTTGGACCAACTCCAGGTCGACTTCAGTGAAAGTTATCATCAGTCCTTGGCATTCTTCAGGCCAAGGTCTTTTGTATCTGACCTGGTTCACGTGCTGCAGGTGTTTCACTCTTTGGGTTTCTCCTCGAATGTCGCTTTCGTTCACCTTTGAGTGGATTACATTAACCACCCGTGGTCCTCCTACCTGTGGTTGCTGTGTTGGGGGAGGCGGTGCTGCTGGTGCTTAAGGCAATCTTGCCTGTTCTTCTCTTGTCCTGGCCTCATCAATAAGGTCCCTTAGATGGCCTTGTCTTACCAAATCTTCTAAGTGTGCTTTTAGGGCTCTGCAACCCTGAGTTAGGTGCCCTTCTTCATTGTGGTAAGCACAACGCCTACCAACGTTTCTTCCCATGAATTCCCCTGGTGCTCTTGCTGGAGTTCTGAAATAGGGTTGGTTTCGTATTTGATCCAAGACCTTATGGATAGGGATTCGGAACACCGTCGTCACTGCCTGTTTACCCTTCAATTCTGTTTCTTGTTTGGTCGGTCCGTTGTTACCTCGGCCTCGCTTCGGCGAGCCGTTTCCCTTTTCCTGCTTCATCTCTTTGTTTCCCGACGTATCTTCCTCGGCTCTGGCGTACTTCTCGATTCTCGCCATGAGTTCCTCCATGTTTTTTGGCAATGTTTTTGCCAAAGACTTTCGTAGTGGGCAGTCATCTTTCAGGCCGTTCTTGAAAGACACGACCGCCACTTCTTGGTTGCATTCCGGTATTCGATTGAACACCTCGTAGTACCTTTTCGCGTAGGCTCTAAGGCCTTCTTCCTTGGTGATTTTTAAAGCCATCAGGGCGTCGACCCTCAAGGGCTGTAGTTTGTTCGTCACAAACCTGGCCACAAATATCTCGGCCAGGCCTTCCCATGTCTTTACGCTTCCCTTCGGTAGTTTATGGAACCAATCGGATGCAATTTCCCCAAAGGATGAGGGGAATACTTTGTAGAGTAATGGCTCGTTCCCACTATATAATGCCATTGAGTTTAGGTGTAGTCCAACATGAAAGTTGGGATTTGACTTACCATCATAAATTTGGAACCTCGGCATACTGAATCTCTTTGGGGCTTCAAATTTGTCTAGTTCCACCGAGAATGGTGTCCTCGGCTTAACTGGGGAAGTTACCTCGGCTTCAACATTCTGTTGCCTCCTCTTGAGGTAATCTCTTAAAACTTCTTTACTCCTCCCTGGAGCTCGGCTGTCTTTTGATTTTAATCTTTTCGGCACACTACTTTCGGCCTCGTGGTGGTCTCGTTTTGATCTCTCTCCATGTGTTGTGTCAAAGCAAAGTGCCTGCCTTTGAACATGGCGATGTTCTTTGGGCTCTAGATCCTTCGTGTGATACGTCCTTTGGGACTCTTCTTGTCTCGGCTCTTCTCGTCCGCCTTCCTTAGAAGGTCGGTGAGAGTGCCTTCTGCTCCTGGTGTGTTGAGGAACTTCGGGGATTGTTGTTCTTCCTCCCTTTTGGGCATTGGTTGCTGGCATCGGTGTGTTCTGCAGCGGGTATGGTGGCTGCATGACATTATTTTGCATCATGAAGTTGACGACCGAATGTAGGTCCGCCAACTTGTTTGCCAAGTCTTTTACTTCCTCATCCCTCCGTAGGCACCTATCCCTCCATACCTGAAGGTTATCTTCATTATAGTACTGGCCTTGGTCTGTCTTCTTTAAAGTGTTGCCCTCCTGGCCGACGTCTTTCTCGACGTGGCTTTGGTCATGAATTTCTGCATTGTGGTTGTTTCCTTCAGTATCAAGGTCAATTGATCTGCCACTCCCAGCAGGAGTGTTGCCCCCAATGTTTTCCCTCTGTTCGTTACTGGCCATCTATTTTTCTAAGATTCCCACAGACGACGCCAAATTGTGTGGGTGAAAATCTGACAACACTGCCCGCCTAGTAATCAGCTGGAGAGCACCGGCAGAATAGATGGCTTCAGCAAACCTGTAACAGAAAGAAAAGGCTCCGGCGGTGGCTCTTCCACCCGGGGGCACTCCGACGATGAAGTCAGTATATCTCTCAAAGATAATCAAGTGCTAAAACTCACAAGCTTGAGTATAAAACTGTGTACCTTAGACCCACGGGGGTGCCTCTCTTTTATAGTTTACTCAATCCAAGTCCCACTAGATGCCTAACTTCTATGGACTCCAATTCAGTGCTTACTTTGGATTTCTCAAGAGATAAAGATAAACTCCCTAAGAGCTTTATCCTTATCTTAGCAAAGTCTTCTCTTGACTCTAGGACTCTTGTCCCTTAACCGTTTATCTCGGATTCCGATATCTTCGGAGATCACCTCGGCCTTGCCTAAGTAACCTCGGCATAACTACCAGGACACGTGGCACCTCGGCTGACATGTCGGCGTCACCATGCCACGTGTTGGTATTTAGAAAATACATCCCCACATGTAGTAATTATGAGAGAAGTCAAAAAGTCTTGTGGGTTGAGAGAAGTTAATAAATGCTGAGGTTAATTTTTTTTTAAAAAAAGAACAAAAAATTAGAAAATTAGGATTGGCATATTGAAGCTCCCACAGGCTTTGGGGGTTAAAAACCTTCTTTTGCTTAATATATAGTATAGATAGATAGATAGATAAAGATATAGATATTTATATTTGCTCTAAATTTTTTTTAATATACAAATTATTTGTTATGAAAAAGGTATTGTAGTAATTATGAAAGAAGTCAAAAAGTCTTGTGGGTTGAGAGAAGTTAATAAATGCTAAGGTTAATTTTTTTTTAAAAAAAAAAATCAAAAAATTAGAAAAGGAGATAACTTCAATCATATAAATCACAATTTTTTTAATGCTATCCAATCATCATCAATAATTAAAAAAATCAATCACAAATTAAGTCAATTAATAATTAAAAAACACAATAATTTATTTTTCAAAAAACATAGTGAGTTAAAAAGATCAATTACAAATTTTTTTGGGGTCAAAATACAATCTAATCATCATCAATAAATGGTACATTATGTGACCCTAATGAGTACAATCCATTTTATTTTTCAAAGAACACAATGAGTTAAAAATCAAATCACAAATTAAGTGAATTGATAGTTAAAACAACACAATAATTTTTTTTCAAAAAACACAATGAGTAAAAAAATCAATTAATTTTTTTTTTTCAAAATACAATCTAATCATTATCAATAATTGGTACTTTAAAAATCAAATCACAAAAAAAATCAAATGAAATTACAAATATTTTTATGCTATCAAACTACAATCATATTTTTTTCACAAATAATTGTAAAGAAAAATCATTAAAACAGTAAATAAAAGATTAAATCACATTAAAAAAAGAACCACTTAACAAACTACAATCACATCACATTTTTTCCATAATAAATAAATGAAAAAAAGAACCATTGACTAACTACAATCACATTAAAAATAAAGAACCATTGAACTAACTACAATCACATTTTTTTTCTTTGTGAGTGTTTATGTTTATCTAACTTCAATCATATTAAAAATACAATTAAAATAGTAAATAAAAAGATTAAATAACATTAAAAAAAATCATTGAACTAACTACGACAATCATATTTAAAAAAAGAGTCATTGAACAAACTATAATCACATTACATTTTCTCATAATAAAATAAATAAATGAAAAAAAGAACTATTAAACTAACTACAATCACATTAAAAAAAAAATCATTCAACTAATTATAATCACATTTTTCTGTTTGTGAGCATTTATATTTATCTAACTTCAATCATATTAAAAAATCAAAAATAAAATTAAAATAGTAATAAAAAGATTAAATAACATTAAAAAAAAAAGGGTATGGCTTCTGTCCAGTCCAGGATCGGACTGGACAGTGCTGTTGGGCCCGTGGGGACCCACCACGGGTCCCGTTTTGATAATATAACCCATGCAATGTGTAGAACTCGTCGAGTACTATATGCCTGTAAAAAATCACATTGATCGGATATCGATAGCTATATGATCAAATCAGTTTCGTATTAAAAAAATTGGACAGTGAACAAATTAACGGTTGACAAAAAACTATTTTGATCACATAGCTATCAATATCCGATCAATGTGATTTTTTATAAACATATAGTACTCAACGATTTCTACACATTGAACGGTTCAGATTATCAAAACGGGACCTGTGGTAGGCCCCCACGGGCCCAACAGCACGGTCCACTCCGATCTCGGACTGGACAGAAGCCATACCAAAAAAAAAAACCATTGAACTAACTACAACAATCATATTAAAAAAAGAGCCATTGAACAAACTATAATCACATCACATTTTTCACATAATAAAATAAATAAATGAAAAAAAAGAACTATTAAACTAACTACAATCACATTTAAAAAAAAAAAGAATCATTCAACTAATTATAATCACATTTTTCTCTTTGTGAGGGTTTATATTTATCTAACTTCAATCATATTAAAAAATCAAATTATAATTTTTTATTCGCTAGACAAATCACAGATATTTTTATGCGCTATCTTACTACAATATTAAAACAGTAAACAAAAGGAAAAGTCAAAAAGAAGACTTTATAATGGTCCCGGTTTTCCTTTCCTTTGATTATTGCATTCCGGACTTGGTTCCGTGGTTATGTAGTTGTCGTATTTTCATTTACATCCTTTACTCTTTGTATTTGAGTCTTGGGTTGTGTTGGGCAGGTTTGAAACAGGTTGGTTGTGTTTAGAAACCTAGAGTTGATGCCCAGATTTTGGTCTTCACGCTCGAGCGGAGCTTTTGACGCTCAAGCGGGCCCTTCGTTTTTGCTTCTCCGCTCGAGCGGGAGTTTTGACGCTCAAGCATGGTTTTTCATCTCTCAGCACTTTTGCTCTGCAGGTCATCGTACGCTCGAGCGGGAGTTTTGACGCTCGAGCAGGTCCTTTGATTTTGTTCCTACGCTTGAGCGAGGAGTTTAACGCTCGAGCGGGGACCATGGTCTGCAAAACTTCTGGAAATGTGCATCCGGCGCTCGAGTGACGCTTTTGACACTCGAGCGTGAGTCTGTGTCTGACGCTCGAGTGGGGAGTTCCACGCTCAAGGGGGGCGACTGCTATTTCAATCTGAAAAGTGACATTTTGGATCACTTTTTGATTTTCTTTCTCTCTTCTACTTTTTCAAAACCTCCATTGGAGAGCTCCTCTCTCTGAAATTCCAACTTCTCTCTAGGGTTTGATCTAGTAGGAGTGATCCCCTATCCTTGGGCCTTTGTAAAAAGTGTTGATCTCGTTGTGGGCTACGTTTTGATCTGAAAATCTTGGGATTTGGAGCATCTCGAAATTCTTCATCTTCTCCCTTTGAGCTCCAAATTTGATAACTACTCATTTTTATGGTCTTTGACATAAACTATTGGTCATTTTGATGTAATGTCGAAGTTGGGTAATTTTGGACGTTAGGGTTTCAAAATGAATAAAGAGGGGTTTGGTTATTTTGACTCATAATGTGTATCTTGGGTCTTAAAATGATGGTGTTGTTGTTGTTGAGGATATATGGGACCTTTGGGTCATTGTAGAGAAAAAGGGAGAGAAAGCCCTAATTTTTGTTATAGATTAATTTATATAATTAACTTGGGAATGTTATGGAATTATGAAATTGAGTTGGGAATAATGAAATTGGCTCATTATGAGGTAGAATGGTGGAGTTGGATACATTAATCACTCACCTTTGAAAATGTTGATAATTTACCTGTTGGTGCATTTATTATCTATTTAGAAATAACTGCTTTGGGCTATCGGTGGAGGATAGTCTTGATTGTTGTAGACACTGCATGATGATTAGGTGAATTAAAACTAATCAAGTTGAGTATTTGAATACATGGGTGTCGAATCCCGCGGATGCAATTTTCGTAAAATGGCCATTCAAAAATAATTATACATGGGTGCCAAATCCTGCGGATGCAATTTCTGTAAAATGGCCATTCGAAAATAATTACACATGGGTGCCAAATCCCACGAACGCAATTTCCGTAAAATGGCCATTCAAAAATATCTATACATGGGTGCCGAATCCCGCGGATGAAATTTCCGTAAAATGGCAATCCAAAAACATCTATACATGGGTGTCGAGTCCCGCGGATGAAATTTTCGTAAAATGGCCATCAGAAAATAATTACACATGGGTGCCGAATTCCGAGGATGCAATTTCTGTGAAATAGCAGTTTGAAGTATTGTTGGCTTGAGATGTAGTCTCGCTTAAGTTGTTTGGTCAGGTTCTGAGCCGTGTTTATAAGTTGAGTTTTGTTAAATGAAGGATTATGGAACTGGATTGTACTGTATGTTGGTTTATATGAGTTAAATATTTATCAAGTGCTAATATTTTAGTTATTGCTCATATTATGTTTAGCATATCTTTACTGAGCGTTGGCTCCCCCTATATGGGACATCATTTTCAGATACAGGTGTTATGCCACCTCCAAGGACGTAGCTTGGGAGGCTTGAGACTGTCAAACCACTTTTTGTTGTTTTTGTCGTATTACATGTATATCAAGCCAAGGGCTTGTTCGTGTAGAGTTAGTACTCTCCTTTTTGTAACCAAGTGTTGACTTGAAAAGTTGTAAGCTTATAGAGCATTTACTTTTGTTAATACCTCTTGTAAGAATACTCTGATGATTGTAATATGAAATCTCTTCTACATATCATGAATGTATGTTATGATGGGTTTATTTTTTAGGGCATTACAGACTTACTGTTTGCATACGTGGTCACTGAAGTTAAAAGTGTATAAGTGAGAAGTCAAGGAGAAGAAAACAAAAAGGAAACTCACTATTTGCAATAGGTATGTGAAAAGTTAAAAAGAGTGTGTGTATTGGAGAAGTTAAAAAAATTTGAAAGACTTTAATAAGTGCTAAGTTTTTTTTTTTCAAAAAAAATCAAAAAACTTAAGAAATTAAGGTTTAGATATTGGAACTCCCACAAAACTTGTGGGGTAGAGATAGATATAAATAAATAGATAGATATAGATATAGATATTTATATTTGTTTTAAATTTTTTTTAATATACAAATTATTTGTTTTGGAAAAGGTACTGCAGTAATTATGAGAGAAGTCAAAAAGTCTTGTGAGTTGAGAGAAGTTAATAAATGCTGAGATTAATTTATTTTTTTTTTAAAAAAAAACAAAAAATCAGGAAATTAGGATTAGCATATTGAAGCTCTCACAGGCCTTAGGGGTTAAAAATCTCCTTTTGCTTAATATATAGTATAGATTGTAAATATATTAAGAAAAATGGGGTTACTAAACCCCAAGCCTTGTGGGAGCTCCAATCTCTCAATCTTAATTTTCTAAATTTTTTATTTAAAAAAAAAAACTCAGCATTTATTGATTTGGTCAAAATTCTCTGATCAGCATTTATTAACTTTTTCCAATCCACGTGTCTGCACTTATTGATTTGGTCAAAATCCCTGATTAGCATTTAAAATCCCCTGATACAAATAATTATAGATACAGCCCGTGCATAGTTACTGCAGTAGCCTTTTTAATTTCTCCTGTACACTATGGCTAGTGATAAGATTGCTAACTTTTTTTCATAAAAAATCTTAAAAAACATAATTTATATATTAAAAAAAATTAAAACAAATATAAATATCTATAATTATCCCATGCATAGCACGGGTGATAGGCTAGTCTACACTATATATTAAGCAAAAGGGGGTTTTTAACCCAAAGCTTGTAGGAGTTCTAATCTCTCAATCTAAATTTCCTGATTTTTTTATTTAAAAAAAAAATCTTAGCATTTATTAACTTCTCCCAACTCCCAAGTCTTACCCTCATAATAACACTTTAATGCATTAAGAACAAGCATAAAAAAAAAAAATTCTTTAAAATTCAACACATATGAATTCTTTGAAAAGTCCCAACACATATGATTATTATCCCTCATAATAACACTTTAATGCATTAAGAACAAGCATAAAAAAATTTCTTAAAAAGTCTAACACATATGATTATTATCAAAATATTAAATTTGAATATAATATAATAAAAAAAAGACATTTAATTCCTTGAAAAGTCCAACACATATGATTATTATCAAAATATTAAACTTTAATATAATATAAAAAATGAAAAAAAGAAGACATTTAAAAAAAAACATTTAAAAATCACAATTCACATATATAGATAATTGTAAACACAATCCGTGCATAGCACGGGTGACCGTGCCTAGCACGGGTGATAGGCTAGTACTATATATTAAGCAAAAGGGGGTTTTTAACCCCAAGGCCTGTGGGAGCTTCAATATGTCAATCCTAATTTTCTAATTTTTTGTTTTTTTTTAAAAAAAATTAACCTCAACATTTATTAACTTCTCTCAGCTCACAAGACTTTTTGACTTTTCTCATAATTACTGCTGTACCTTTTCTAAAACAAATAATTTGTATATTAAAAAAATTTAAAACAAATATAAATATCTATATCTATATCTATCTATTTATTTATATCTATCTCTAACCCACAAGTTTTGTGGGAGTTCCAATATCCGAACCTTAATTTCTTAATTTTTTTGATTTTTTTTGAAAAAAAAAAACTTAGCACTTATTAAATTCTTCCAAGTCTTTCTAACTTCTCCAATACACACACTCTTTTTAACTTTTCACATACCTATTGCAAACAGTGAATCTCCTTTTTATTTTCTCCTTCTTGACTTCTCACTTCTACACTTTCAACTTTAGTGACCACGTATGCAAACAGTAAGTCTTTTTTTTTTGTTTTCTCCTTCTTGACTTTTCCTTTTGTTTACTGTTTTAATATTGTAGTTAGATAGCGCATAAAAATATTTGTGATTTGTCTAGCGAATAAAAAATTATAATTTGATTTTTAATATGATTGAAGTTAGATAAATATAAACCCTCACAAAGAGAAAAATGTGATTATAATTAGTTGAATGATTCTTTTTTTTTAATGTGAATGTAGTTAGTTTAATATTTCTTTTTTTTTTCATTTATTTATTTTATTATGGGAAAAATGTGATGTAATTGTAGTTTGTTCAATGGCTCTTTTTTTTTTTTATATGATTGTTGTAGTTAGTTCAATGGTTTTTTCCCCCAAGGCTTGTGGGAGCTTCAATATCCCAATCCGAATTTTCTAAATTTTTTTATTTTTGTTTAAAAAAAAACTCAGCATATAGCGATCCCGGATTTACCCTTGTTGTACAGTGATCCGGACATGTGTCCGTGGATATTGGTAGTTGATTATTATCTTGTTTACATCCTTTTTACTTCGTATTTGAGTTATAGGATGTGTTGGGCAGGTTTGTTACAGGTTGGTTGAGTTTAGAAACCTGCCCAGATTTTGACCTGTCCGCTCGAGTGGGGGTTTTGGCGCTCGAGCGGGAATTGCACCCATCCAGTATTTCCTGTGCAGTGTTGGAAGCTCGAGCGTGGGATTGGCCGCTTGAGCGGGGTTCTGTGTGTGACGCTCGAGCGGGAGAGTTGACGCTCGAGCGGAGACCTAGTTCTGTAAAAAGTTCTAGGAGTGTGCATCCGCCGCTCGAGCGGGATGGTTGACGCTCGAGCGGGAGTCTGTGAGTGACGCTCGAGCGGGGCGACTGGGTTTAAGTTCCGAGTTTTGACTTTTTAAATCACTTTTTCACTTTCTCTTCTCTCTCCTACTTTTCCAAAAACACCATTGTTGAGCCTCTCACTCTAGAACTCTACCTTCTCGCTAGGTTTTGATCTAGTAAGAGTGATTTGCTCATCTTTGGCCTTTACAAAAAAGTTGTTGATCGTCGAGGGCTACATTATAATCTGAAAATTTTGGGATTTGGAGCACGTTGGGTTTTGTCATCTTCTCCCTTGGGGCTCCGGATTTGAGGTAGGGATATCCTACTCCTCTCTATGGATTTTGTCTTTAAATTTTAGTCTTTTGAGATGTTGGAGTTGGTTTAGAAATTTTGTGAAAGTTTGGGGCTTTTGTGTAATTTTACAAAAGTTGGGGTTTTTATTTATAATAAACCTAGATGTATGTTTGGCATAGAGAAATGGAATAAATGTTGAATCATTGATGAAAATGGGACCTAAGGGTGGGACCTAAGGGTTGTAATGTTAATTATGGAAAATGACCTAATTACATTGTTTGGTTAATTGGGATAGTTAATTGTGAGAAATTAGGAAATGAAATGGAATTGTTGAGATTGAGAATGCATGGGGTTAAAGGGTGTAGTGGCATTATTTATCACTCACCGAATTGAAATGTTGATTGAATATCCATTTGTGCATTTATTGTCTGTTTAGAAATAACTGCTTTGGGCTATCGGTGGAGGATAGTCGTGATTGTTGTAGACAATGCATGATGATTAGGCAAATGAAAACTAATCAATGGAATGTGTCATGGAATTTGACGGTTGATAGAATACATTAACTGTATGTATTGAGTGATTGTATATAGAACCAATGTGTTTGTATACGTTATGTGTAGAGGAGGAGATGGGGGATGTACTCCGCGGTTTAGGGGAAGATGGGGGATGTACCTCTAAACCGGATAGTATTGGGAGAAGATAGGGGATGAACTCCGTAGATACAGCTCATATGCTTGTCTAGAGAAGTGAAGATAGAGCTTATATGCTTATCTTTGTGAAGTGTAGATACAGCTTATATGCTTATCTGCGAATATGGGATATAGTTGTTATATATATATCTGTTGAGAATGTGGATATAGCTTATATGCTTATCTGTGAACGTGGGATATAGTTCTTATACATATCTGTTAAGATGATGATAGAGCTAATATGCTTGTCTGTTGAAAAAGGGAAAACGATAAGTAACTTGGACTCATAAGTCGTATGACATAAAATGTGATTTGTGTGGATTTATCAGTGTTGGCTATCTATCAATTGCTAATCTTTAGTCATTGTTCATGGTTGGTTTAGTGTATTTCTGCTGGGCTGTGGCTCACCCTATATGGGAATATCATTTTCAAGTGCAGGTAGCATGCCACCTCCAATGACATAGCTTGGGAGGCTAGATGCGAGCAGATTTTTGCTGTTTAGTTTCTTTTGATGTATTACATGTATATTCAAGCCAAGGGCTTAATGTGTAGATGAGTTAGCACTCTTTCGTTGTAACCAAGTGTTAACTTGGAAAGCTGTAAGCCCGTAGGGCATTTTGCTTTTGTTGTTAACATGTAATACTTTTGTAATGAAACTCTGATGATTAGAAGAATGTGGATATTTCCTATGTCAATGAATGTTTTATTTGATGGGTTTAATGTTATCTTTTCAAGGGCGTTACACAGCATTTATTGATTTGGTCAAAATCCCATGATCAGCATTTATTAACTTTTTTCAATCCACATGTCTTTCCACATGCCTGCATTTATTGATTTGGTCAAAATTCCCTGATCAGTATTTAAAATGCCTCCAGACAAATAATTATAGATACAATCCGTGTATAGTTACTGCAGCACCCTTTTCAACTTCTCACATACACTATGATTAGTGATAAGATTGTTAAATTATTTTTATAAAAAATCTTAAAAAACATAATTTATATATTAAAAAAAATCTAAAACAAATATAAATATCTATAATTATCCCGTGCATAGCACGGGTGATAGGGTAGTATCTATACTATATATTAAGCAAAATGGGGTTTTTAACCCCCAAGGCCTGTGGGAACTTCAATATGCCAATCCTAATTTCCTAATTTTTTGTTTTTTTTTTAAAAAAAAATTAACCTCAGCATTTATTAACTTCTCTCAATCCACAAGACTTTTGACTTCTCTCATAATTACTGCAGTACCTTTTCCAAAACAAATAATTTGTATATTAAAAAAAATTTAAAACAAATATAAATATCTATATCTATATCTATCTATTTATTTATATCTATCTCTAACCCACAAGTTTTGTGGGAATTCCAATATCTGAACCTTAATTTCTTAATTTTTTTGATTTTTTTTATAAAAAAAAAAACTTAACACTTATTAAATTCTTCCAAGTCTTTTTAACTTCTCCAATACACACACTCTATCACGACCCCATTCCGCCCCTAGTAGAATGGCGCCATGATGGCCAGTAATTCGAGATTTACCAAAGGCCAACTTAGTAAGTCACACGCAATCAGAGTATACATATGTAGCTCACATGTGCGGAAGCAATAAATTTAAATCTAAATAGTCCACAAGAGCTGTGCATAGATCAAATAAAATGTCATACATAACATGGTTTTACAACTTAAATACAAATAAAATAAATACATATTACATCTTGATCAAAAGGCTTCTCAAGTCGATATATACAAAACGAACTGCAACAACCAAGTCAAGAAGCATAATCTTTAAGATGTTATAAAATATGAATCCAAAACAACTTGCAAATAATCATCTAGGCGTCACCTCCTTCTTGCTCGTCACCTACATATATATAAGGAGAGGGTGAGCTTGGATACTCAGTGAATGATATCAGAAATAAAGGTTTGCATAACTGATATTCAAGATCTTTATCAAAACAATACATATTATAACTTATACAAAATCAAGGGATGAACCAAGTTTATCTATCAAATCTTTCAAAGCTTCAAGGGATGCTTACTAACATCAATATATTACAAGGGATGACATTCCGGACAAACAAACCCACGCGAAAAACCGTCAGTGGCAAAACAAGGGTGCAGTCGCATTATAGTCCCCTGGCACTAAGGACTTTCAAAACAAGGGTGCAGTTGCATTATAGTCCCCTGGCACATGGACTTTCAAAACAAGGGTACAGTTGCATTACAGTCCCCTAGCACTAAGGACTTTCCCAGAATGTCATCACAACAAATATAATACTAGATACAAAACTAGGGACAATCATTCATGCTTGATCAAATACTTTTCCAAAATGAATCAAGGCTTTATCAAAACTTTATAACATAACTTTATTAAAAAAACCACTCACATAGCTCTTCGGGTGAGGGAATTACAAGCAAGGATCCAAGGCCTACAAGCACATAATAAATGCCATTGAATGCATTTCAAGAATACAAGATGAGATGCTCAAAGATGGATATGAAATGCACCCTTAGAACAAGCTTTACATGACAGAAAAGGATCTCGGCATTTCTTTCAAAACTAGGTCATGTCAAAGCAAAACATGCTGGAAGTTAAAACACTGTTTTTCATCTCATGGAAAACATGCTGGGAACCAACTAGGTCTTGGCCGAGGTCCCACACCCTCTGGCCGAGGTATGGTCCCAACGGCCACATTCGAGGAAATGAAGTCGGGAAAACCTGGGTTCCCTTTTGAAGAACATGAAGGACATGGAGGACAAGAACATGAAGAACATGAATGTTAAAATCGTAACTTCTTTATTCAAAATCTGAGATTTCATGAGATGAGTTCGAAAACATGGACCTGGGTACCCATACTTCAAGATCTTATGAAAACAAACACAAAAACATGGATCTTGATACAAACTTTCGGATCAAAACATGGTTTTCTTTCAAGAACACAAGCACATCATTTTCTCTTTCTAAAATCGAATTTCAAAACAATGCATGGCTCATGAATCATGCTAGATCATACAATGTAGTTAGATGAACATAAAGAACAGCAAGGGCAAGACAAGAATCTAACCTCGAAACACGAATCCAACGGTTCAAACTCTAAGGATCAAGCTTGGAAATCTATTCTCACTCTAAGAACTTCTTCCTCTTCTTCCTAGAGCTTCTCTCTCTACCATGCAAAATATGACACACAATGATATGTTTTCTCCCACTGCCAGCTAACTTAACCCTCTGTTGGGGCACGTGGCACTACCGGATTGGGTTTCCTAAAAAAGGTGACTGAATGACAAGACAAGAGCATGACAAAGGGTGTTCAACAAGTAAGGTGACATGGGCACTCCGGCAGGTAAGGACCTCGGATTAGGACAAGGCTTCGGCAAGTAAGGTCTCAATGATCTCGGCTAGGAAGGTTAACACTTGGCCTAGCTGTGCCACACCTCGGTCTAGGTCATACCAGTCCAGGAACAAGATCACCAGGTGCAGGGATCAAAGATCTAAAATACCTAAAGGATAACATCTCGGCTTAGATGATACATATCTCGGCCTCGGTGATGCACAGCTCGGCCTAGATGATGACATCTCGGCCAATATGCCAGGGTGAAGGTGGAGGTCAGCCAAAGTGGTTCCAAGATGGTCCTAGGTGTAGAAGGTCCAAAGGCGCAACCTAGGCTTAAGATGACCTCGGCTACACACACCAAGCAATGGACAAGACGTACAAACAATACTCAAGCCAAAACACATAGATACAAAACAAGACGGAAACCTTACTTTAGGCAAAACAAGTCAAAACCACAAGTGCAAACTTAACAAAACAAAACATGCAGATGCACATGAACATGACTAAGACGAGGATGAGGGCCACTACACACTCTTTTTAACTTTTCACATACCTATTACAAACAGTGAGTCTCCTTTTTATTTTCTCCTTATTGACTTCTCACTTCTACACTTTCAACTTCAGTGACCACATATGCAAACAGTAAGTCTTCTTTTTGTTTTCTCTTTCTTGACTTTTCTTTTTGTTTACTATTTAATATTGTCATTAGATAGCGCATAAAAATATTTGTGATTTGTCTAGCGAATAAAAAATTATAATTTGATTTTTTAATATGATTGAAGTTAGATAAATATAAACCCTCATAAAGAGAAAAATGTGATTATAATTAGTTAAATGATCCTTTTTTTTTTAATGTGATTGTAGTTAGTTTAATAGTTTTTTTTTTCATTTATTTATTTTATTATGGGAAAAAATGTGATGTGATTGTTGTCACGACCCCATTCCGTCCCTAGTAGAATGGTGCCGTGATGACCAGTAATTCGAGATTACCGAAGGCCAACTTGCAAAGATCACACACAATCAAGGTATACATATGGGGCTTACAAGTGCGGAAGCAATAAATTTAAATCTAAATAGTCCACAAGAGCTGTGCATAGATCAAATGAAATGTCATACATAACGTGGCTTTACAACTTGAGTACAAATAAGATAAATACATATTACATCTTGATCAAAAGGCTTCTCAAGCCGACATATACAAAAGAGATAACTACAAGCCAAGAAGCATAATCTTCAAGATGCTACAAAACATGAATCCAAAAACATCTTGCAAAGAATCATCTAGGCGTCACCGCCTTCCTGCTCGTCACCTACATATATATAAGGAGAGGGTGAGCTTGGATACTCAGTGAATGATACCAGTAATAAAGGTTTTGCATGAATGATATTCAAGATCTCTTTTCTAAACAATACGTAGCATAACTTATACAAAATCAAGGGATGAACCAAGCCCATCAATCAAGTCTTTTAAATCTTCAAGGGATGCTTACTAGCATCAATATAATACAAGGGATGACATTCCGGACAAACAAACCCGCGTGGAAAACTGTCAGTGGCAAAACAAGGGTGCAGTTGTATTATAGTCCCCTGGCACTAAGGTCTTTTCCAAGAATGTCATCAAAACAAATATAATACTTGATACAGAAACTAGGGATAATCATTCATGCTTGATCAAATACTTTTCTAAAACGAAGCAAGACTTTATCAAAACTTTATAACATAACTTTATTAAAAATACCACTCACATAGCTCTTCGGGTGTAGGAATTACAAACAAGGATCCAAGGCCTACAAGCACATAATAAATCCCATTGAACGTGTTTCAATAAGACAAGGTGAGATGCTCAAAGATGGATATGAAATGCATCCTTAAAACAAGCTTTACATGACTGGAAAGGATCTTGGCATTTCTTATAAAATCAAGTCAAAACAAAGCAAAACATGCTGGAAGTTACAACACTGCCTTTTCATCTTGGGAAACACATGCTGGGTACTAACCAGGTCTAGGCTGAGGTCTCACACCTCTTGGCCGAGGTGTGTTCCCGACGACCACATTCAAGGAAATGAAGTCTGGGAAAATCTGGGTTTCCTTCTTGAAGAGCATGAAATGCTAAATTCATAACTTCTTTATTCAAAATCCGAGTTTTCATGAGATGAGTTTGAAAACATGGACCTGGGTACCCATACTTGAAGATTTCATGGAAACAAACACAAAAATATGGAACTTGTTACAAACTTTCGGATCAAAACATGGTTTTATCTCAAGAACATAAGAACATCATTTTCTCTTTCTAAAGCAAGCTTTAAATCAATGCATGGTTCATGAATCATGCTAGATCATGCAATGTAATCGAATCAACATAAAGAATAACAAGAGTAAGTCAAGATTCTAACCTCAAAACACGGATTAGACGGCACAAACTCTAAAGATCAAGCTTGGGATCTAGCTCTCTCACTCCAACTTCCTCTCCTCTTCCTAGAGCTTCTTTCTCTACCATGCAAGAGATATGACACAAAATGATATAATTCTAACTCTGCCGGCTGACTTGACCCTCTGCTGGGACACGTGGCAACGGCTGGTTGGATCTCCTAAAAAAGGTGATAGATTGATAAGACAAGAGCATGGCAAAGTGTAAGCAACAAGTAAGGTGACCTGGGCACTTCGGCGGGTAATGATCTCGGCTAGGACAAGGCTTCGGCAAGTAGGGTCTCAATAATCTCGGTTAGGAAGGACAACACTTGGCACACCTCGGTCTAGGTCGTACCAGTCCAGGGACAAGATCACTTTGGTATAACATCTCGGCCTAGATAATACACATCTCGGCCTTGGCGATGAACACCTCGGTCTAGATAATGACATCTCGGCCAACATGACAGGGTGAGGATGGAGGTCAACCAAAGTGGTTCCAAGATGGTCCTAGGTGTAAGAAGTTCAAAGGTGTAACCTAGACTTAAGATGACCTCCGCTAAACTCACACCAAGCAAGGAACAAGGCATGCAAGCAACACTTATGCGAAACAAATCAAGGTTTGTAAATGCAACTTAACAAGACAAGATCATGTAACTGCATGCAAGCATGACTAGAGTAAAGTGAGGGTTGTTACAATTGTTGTCTATTCAATGGCTCTTTTTTTTTTTTTTTTTTAATATGATTGTTATAGTTAGTTCAATGGTTTTTTTTAATGTTATTTAATTTTTTTATTTACTATTTTAATTTTATTTTTAGTATGATTGAAGTTAGATAAACATAAACAATCACAAAGAAAAAAATGTGATTGTAGTTAGTCAATGGTTCTTTTTTCATTTATTTATTTTTTTTATTATGGGAAAAATATGATGTGATTGTAGTTTGTTCAATGGTTCTTTTTTTTAATGTGATTTAATCTTTTATTTACTGTTTTAATGGTTTTTCTTTACATTTATTTATGAAAAAAATATGATTGCAATTAGATAGCATAAAAATATTTGTGATTTGATTTAATTCTTTTCTGAATTGATTTTTAAAGTACCAATTATTGATAATGATTAGATTATTTTTTTAAAAAAAAATTGTAATTGATTTTTTTAACTCACTGTATTTTTTGAAAAAAAAAATTATTGTGTTTTTTTAACTATCAATTCACTTAATTTGTGATTTGATTTTTAACTCACAGTGTTTTTTGAAAAACAAAATGGATTGTACTCATTAGAGTCACATAATGTACCAATTATTGATGATGATTAGATTGTATTTTGACCAAAAAAAATTATGATTGATCTTTTTAACTCACTATGTTTTTTGAAAAATAAATTATTGTGTTTTTTAATTATCAATTGACTAAATTTGTGATTGATTTTTTTAATTATTGATGATGATTAGATAGCGTTAAAAAAATTATGATTTGTATGATTGAAGTTATCTCATTTTATTTATAATTTTACTAGTGGTAACCTGTGCTATGCACGGAACTTTGTAAATTAAAAAAAAAAATTATTATAAATATGTTAAAGTAATTTAATATTTTATCTCGTGGTATATATGAAATTTATAAGTTAATTTTTATATTTATAACTTTTTAAATTATTAGTTTAAAAAATTGAAAAAATATATAGAAATCTATTTAGTGCAATTTTGATAATTTATAATTAAAAAAATTACAATTAAAAAAAATTAAACCTAATTAAATGAGATTACATGAGTTATGATATACCTCTTCCTGTTATGAAAATAGATAAATTTAAAAATCTATACTATATATTAAGTAAAAATGGATTTTTAACCCTCAAGACCTGTGGGAGCTTCAATATCTCAATCTAAATTTTTAATTAAAAAAAACTCAGCATTTATTGATTTGGTCAAAATCTCTTGATTAGCATTTATTAACTTTTTTCAATTCACATGTCATTCCACATGCCTGCATTTATTGATTTGGTCAAAATTCCCTTATCGGCATTTAAAATCCCCCCAAACAAATAATTATAGATACAATCCGTACATATTTACTGCAATACCATTTTCAACTTCTCCAATACACTATGGCTAGTGATAAGATTGTTAAATTATTTTTATAAAAAATCTTTAAAATATAATTAATATATTTAAAAAAATTTAAAACAAATATAAATATCTATGATTATCCCGTGCATAGCACGGGTGATAGGCTAGTTATAATTAAGACAAATATACAATTTTATTATTAATTGTGAAGTGAAGTGAAGTGATATTTAACAATAATTGATATGATGTTTCTGTTATTAATCCAATAATTTAAGTTACATTTCTTTTGATTTTTATTTTATAACTAAAAATACAGTATGAATATAACACGCACACGAATTTATAATCTTTAAGAATAAAAAAGTTTTAGAATATTTCCAACCTTTCTTCATTTTCTTTTAATTTTTTTTTCTAAATTGATTTTAAATTTGAATAAAAAATTTGATTTGATATGAATTACTTTAACTTTTTCATTAAATTTTTATCAATTTTTAAAAGAACTTTCATTCTTGTCCCAATTTTTTTTTTCTTTTCATCAATTTTGATGAAAAAAAAATAATAATTTTCAACGCTTCATCTTTTAAAATTTTATCAAATTATAATTCGATAAGAAAAATATTAAGAGTTGAAAATTCTCTTAATTGAAATTATATTGACACTTATGACCACATCATTATAAGTCGGATTATGGAAAGTTTTTTTAGGTGTCAAACATTTTTAATTTGTAAATATCCTACCTATTAAAAAAAAGAAAAAATAAAAGAAAAAGAAAAAAATATTTATCTTTTAGATATGTATTTATCAATTTTGTTTTGTGAACATAAACTGTAGCGACCCTAATTTTCTTTAGTCATTATTTATTATTATTATGGCTATTATTATCTTATTTTATTTTTGACTATTATTATGGTTATTATTATTTTATTTTATTTTTGACTTTATTAATTGTGTGGTCACATGAGAGTTAATATGATATTTAATGGATTTAATGTTGTAATTATTAATTGGGTGGTTACATGAGATTTAATGTGATATTTAATGAATTTAATGATGTAATTATTAATTGGGTGGTTACATAAGGTTTAAGGTGATATCTAAAGCATTTAATGTTGTAATTAATAAATTTTACTGCATATTATAGTTTATTAAGCTATTATATATTGAGATTTAGGTTTATAGTATAATATTATTAGGTTATACTAGCTCTTAGGTTATTATATATATAATAACATAGAAGTATTCAACTAGGTTTAGGAGATAAAAAGGAAAAGAGAGAGACCAAGTTGTGAGAGAGAGAAAGAGAGAGAGAGAGAGAGGAATCAAAGAAGACAAAGAAAGGGGCAGTAGCAAGGAAAAAAGAGGAGAGGGAAGAAAATGAAGGATTAGGGTTTTGTTTTGGTGGCTCCTTTAGTTCTTCAAATATTTTATTGATCTTCAAAATAATATTGTGAGTATGTACGGGGAGCAAATATTCCGGGAAGCCCGTACTCCTTTCTTCCAAGCTTCATTTCTGTTTGATCGCCTGAAAGCACAACGGCGGTGAGCTACCCGGCGGTGTGTGGCCGGAAAACCCCTCCGACGACCAAGTTAGCACACACCTTGGGATAGAGGGAGAGAGAGGAGAGAGTTTGAGGGTAAGAGTTTCTTACAAAATGTTCGTCCGTCACGTATGGGGGGCGCAGACATGCTTATATACCCTCTGCGCCCCAAATCTACTCCGAGTGATCTCTCGACACGTGGCTCTGCTATCCCATCCGTCAGCACAAATCTTGCTGAGCATCACCTAATCCCAACTGCCAGCCTACTCTACTGGGAGCTCGGCAGCCGGTCAACATTATCTCGGCTACCAACGGCCATTCCACACTTGAGCCCAAGCGTTCCATAACCGAGCTACTCCAGGCCATGTTCAATACCGACTGTGCTTGGCTACATTCCAGCAGAGCCGAGCTCGGCTCAACTCATGCTGGTTGGACATCGGCGGTCCCACGAAGCTAACTCTCGAACCGTGGAGCCCAGTGAGGCAACGAACAACTCGGCTTAGCCCTCACTTGACCGGTCCTTGTGCCGTGAAGCACGGCCTTGTCAGTGCCTAGCCTTGACCGAGTAACACTCTCTAGACAGGCCCAAAACTTCCACGGCCCAATGTGTTCAGCCCAAATCTGTTCGGCCGTTACCACGGCCCAATTTCAGATCATAAATCTCCCTCTCAATTGCCCCTTAATTCTGTCCGCAAAAGCGTGACTGGGATTACATATTCCGACCGGGATAACACTTCCTCGATCCTCAGAATGCGAATCGGCGATCGGGCTAGTTGACTCCTGTCTGCGAAGTTTGTCCGGTTCATATCCTCGGTTGACGTTCTCTTCTTCAAAAATTGCCCGGTTGTCTCCTCAACTCTTCAACATGTCCCTTCAGTTTTGACGTCATAAAATGGGGACACGTGGCAGGCTTCCATTGGACCTCGAGTAGCCAACCCAGCCGTCTACCAGAATTTGAATTCTTGGCAGTTTCTCCATCTATACATACAAGCCCCTTCTCCCTCATTTCGCTCCTACTGCCTCTCAGCAATCCGACGCTTCAGAGCTCAAGCATCTTCCTTCAAACCTCGTCTGCCATTCTTTGCGTTTGTGCTCGAAGAAGCAGGCCTTCCATTGGTAAGTCCTTCAACCCATGTCATTTTCATTTGATATTTCTTCCTCTCTGGTACCAAATCCGTAGGTTTTAGGGCCTTCCCCACCCACAACCTTCAATGCCCCTTAGTTTCTTCGTTTTTCTTCAAACTGTTCTTCATTTTTCCTGAAGAACACTGAGGATCTGGGGCTGACCGGGCTCCAGATCTTCATTTGATCCAAGAAATCAGTTTAACTGAGCAAATAAACTGTTTGCTGTAATCTTAGAAAAAACCAGAATGGCCATAGGACTTGGCCGCTCGACCGGGCTAACAACTGGTCCGCTTGGGCGACCGAGCTCCTGGTTAGACTTTACGACTGTGGTGGTTTGGCACGATCCATGACTGAGCTAAAGTCAAGCTCGTTTTGTGTGACCGCGCTTCCTCTTATGCTTGCCATCCTTTTTCCTGCAGAGTCCAAGGGGGCCAAAGACCAATTTTGAGGCTCATAAGAACCGAACTGCCACCCATTCCTAGTCTGTGCCAAACCACCTCGGCCGAGCTAGATTAGTCGGCCACATGGGGAAATTCCGCTTCCTGGTGGATACTCCGGCTGCGCTAGTTGCGTTCAGGGAGGAGTACGGCATCCCGGCCAATGTCCACCTTGAGCGCAGAAGAAGAGACCACGCCTTGGGACAGATCAGAACAATGCCCCTTCATCGTGCTGTCTATCATCGAAGGAGGCCTCCGTTTCCCACTCAATCCACTAATCATCGAATTTCTACGCCGCACCGGGCTAGCACCCACTCAAGTGTCCACCAACACCTACCGAATAGTAAACGGTGTGCACGAATTAAACAACCGGCTAGGCATAAACCTAGGTTTAGCCGAGATACTATGGCAGTACACCCTGGGGCACACCGGCGATGGCCTCGCCTACTACCTTAAGATTAGGCCGGGCAAAGAAAAAATTGTGACCGGCACACCAGACAAGGACTTGCATGATGACGATTTCTTCTCGGTGTCTGGCAATTATGAAACAGCCGAGGTACCGGGCTGGTTCATAAGCAAGAACTTTGGTTCCACATGTAAACTGTTCAAACTTGTTCGGTTAGCTTACTTTCTTCATAGTTCTGTACTTAACCATTTTTCTTGTTTCTTTTGCAGCAATCCAGGCCTCGCAAGCCAACTACCAATACCCCAACGTAGAAGCCATCAGGACCGCGCCTCGCTACCGCGACCGAAATTGCAACGAGTTGCTCGGTTACACTCCAACCTACAGATACTCTGCTCCCCGCCGGAGTAAAGTTATAGACTTTCTCCGCGCTCCATCACCTCCTCCAGATCCAACTTTGCCAGACGTTCCACTAATCCGGTTGACAGAAGAGCAAGAGATGGCCAAACGAAGTCGAATAAAAAACCTGCTCACCGCAACATCTGCCGAGATACCGAGCGTCGTCATCCGCTCACCAGCCACCGGTCAGTCAAGCGGCGCCGTGGTCGCCCTAGCTTCTCCAGTTGCCGGGCAAGCAAAAGAGCTCACGCGGACCCATCTGCCGAGCTGATTACCGAACTAACCACCGAGTAACCTACCGTCACAGCTGACCCAACACCAATCTGGCGTCCGTTACTCAAGCACCGGGGTAAAGACATCCCGGCGACAGCTTCGATCAAGGGCGACAAAGAACACCTGCTCGCCTACGATCTTTCCAAGGCCCTTCTCCTACCGAGCGACGTGGTCGGCAGCGACCACGTCCCTGACACCCGGTTGGTGAAGTCGTCTGTCAAGTCCATGGCCAGGGTAAGCTTCAATCTGCCTCTGAAATTTTCACAAGTGTTTGCACGGTTTCTTCTCTGATCAGGTTTCCTTTTTGCAGGCCATCCAAAAACAACACTTAGTCATGGAGCGCATCTACCGACTTCGGCAAAAGACAGCCGACATTGACAGCCAAGTCCAAAACCTCCAAACCGAGCTTGGCCGAGCAAAGTCCTCGCTTGAACTCGCCAACACCGACAACAACCAGTTGCTTGGCCAACTCGACGAAGCCGAGAAAAAGAGGGATGAGCTCCAGGCCGAGCTGGACGCGCTCAAGAAGTCCAGGGAGAAGGATTGTGAAGACGCCAATAATGCCAGCTTCAAAGAGGCGGAAGACAACTACAAAAAACAAGTCTTCGCCACCCAGGACATATATTTCAAAGCTGGATGGAAGGCTGCCTGTCAACAGCTCGGTCAAGGTCCTGACACTAACGTGTTTGCCTCTCCACCGACTGTCTTCTTACCGACCTACCTCATTCCATACGCCAATGACGTCTTCAGCGCGCTGCAGGCTGAGGCCGAGGAAGGACTCGAAGAAGCCGAGGCAGACGTTGAAGGAGATGACCAAACCGAGCAAGAGCAGCCCGGCCAGACTGGAACCGGTGTCCAAGACCAGATAGCAACGGTCAACCTGGAAGCGGATGAGGAATTCCTAGACCTCTCCCCTTTAGCTTAGTTTTCTTTTTTCTTTGTCTGCAAATGTAACCGGGCTAAGTTCCCCACCTTTTGTATTAACTTTTTATCAATGAAAAGCTTTAATTTCATCAAGTGTTTGCACGGTTTTCTCCAACTCTATCTTCAGCAAAATATCTCGGTTTGAACCACCTGGCCTGACCGGAATTCACATCACGGTATAAGCAGCAGAATTGAACTTCTTCAACCGGAATAACCATCTTGGTTGGAATAACAAAGTTGAACAAATCACCAAGTCTCTCAACCGGAATAAGCCATCTCGGTCGAGAATACTTAAGCTAAACAAAACATCAACTTCTTCAACCGGAATAACCATCTCGGTTGGAATAACAAAATTGAACAAATCACCAACTCTTTCAACCGGAGTGAACCATCTCGGTTGAGAATACCTAAGCTGAACAAAACATCAACTTCTTCAACCGGAATGACCATCTCGGTTGGAACAACAAAGTTGAACAAATCACCAACTCGTTCAACCGGAGTGAACTATCTCGGTTGAGAATACTAAGTTGAGCAAAACATAAACTTTGCCAACCGCCGTAAACATCTTGGTTGGGAATCCTAAGTTGAACAGGTCATCAACTCTTCCAACCAGAGTAAATCATCTTGGTTGGGAATCCTAAGTTGAACAGGTCATCAACTCTTCCAATCGGAGTGAATCATCTCGGTTGGGAATCCTATGTTAAACAAGTCATCAACTCTTCCAACCGGAGTAAATCATCTCGGTTGGGAATCCTAAGTTGAACAAGTCATCAACTCTTCCAACCGGAGTAAATCATCTCGGTTGGGAATCCTAAGTTGAACAAGTCATTAACTCTTCTAACCAAAGTAAATCATCTCAGTTGGGAAACTCAAAACAGAACAATAATCAAAATGCCAAAGCAAAGAGGACACTTCTATATATTGACAAAAAGAATTACATTCTGAAGTGTAAGCCAAAAAATTCCCTTGCACAAAAAGAAAGCTAAAGCTAGAAATAATACAGTTTGAGGTTGGCCGCATTCCATGGCCGTGGTATTCCTCTACCATCCAGATCCTCCAAGTGGTATGCCCCCTTGCCCGCCAGATCGGTTATCTTGTAGGGTCCTTCCCAATTTGCCCCTAGTTTGCCTTCACCTGGCACCAGGGTGTTACCTATAACTTTCCTCAAAACCTAATCACCTACTTTGAACGGTCTGGGGTGCACCGTTTTGTTGTACTTCCTTGAGAGCTCTTGTTGGTAGGCGGCCACGTGGATGAGGGCCTTCTCCCGATGCTCTTCCATTAGGTCTAGTTCCAGGGCGATGGCCTCGGCGTTCAGTTCGGGCTCAAAACTTTCACTTCTTAGGGTGGGCATGCCAATTTCTAAAGGTATGACCGCCTCCATGCCATAAGCCAAAGCAAATGAAGTTTCCCCGGTAGATCGCCGCGGGGTCGTTCGGTATGCCCAAAGGACGATGGGTAGCTCCTCAGCCCATTTTTCCTTTGCCTTCTCCAGTCATTTCTTCAACCCATCCAGGATGGTCTTGTTTGATGCCTCGGCCTGACCATTGGACTGCGGGTAAGCCGGAGTAGAGTTGTAGAATTCAATCTTTAGATCTTCATAAAATCCTCTGAATAGGCGACCATCAAACTGGGTGCCATTATCAGAGATCAAAATCTTGGGGATTCCAAACCGCGTGACCACATTCTGCCAGACAAACCGCTTCATGTCTTTCTCCTTGATTGTTGCCAAGGGCTCAACTTCAACCCATTTGGTGAAGTAATCCGTGGCCGCGATGAAGAACTTTCGGTTGCCTGGTGCTGTTGGTAACGGCCCGACTATATCAAACCCCCATATTGCAAAGGGCCAAGGACTGGTGAGGGGAAGAAGTTCCCTGGCCGGCTGGTGGATCTAATGGGCGAATTTCTGGCACTTTTCACACTTGCGGACATATTTTTGTGCGTTGACCTGCATGCACGGCCACCAGTAGCCCTGCGAAATAGCCCGATAAGCCAGGGACCTGCCCCCTACATGACTGTCACAGATGCCTTCGTGAATTTCGTACAAGAAGGCCTCCACGCTACTCGGGTGCACGCACTTCAGATAAGGACTGGTGAAGGACTTTTTATACAACGCTCCAGATGGAGAGAGCCAAAACCGCTCTGATTTCACCCGGACTTTGTGCGCTTCTTTCTTGTCGGCTGGCAGAGTCCGATCTCTGAGAAACAGGGTTATAGGGTCCATCTAGGAAGGACCTAGCGTGGCGCAGAATACATCCGTCTGCCCGGCTTCCTCTATGCTTGGCTGTGGAAGGAATTCAATTAACAGGGGGTTAGGAGATGTACAATCAACCATTGAAGCAAGGCCAGCCAGCTCATCAGCTCGGCTGTTCTCTTCTCGGCCAATCTGTTGAACTTTGATTGCCTGAAATTGCTTGATGTGTTCCATGACCAGAGCTTTGTACTTTGCCATTCTGTCATCCTTTGCTTCATAAATCCCAGCGACTTGGTTAACCACAAGTTGGGAATCACTGTACACCATTAGCTCGGAAGCCTTCATCGAAGGGCGCTCTTGAGTCCGGCCAAAAGTGCCTCGTACTCAGCCTCGTTGTTGGATGCTGGGAAGCCAAGGGTGATAGAATGTTCAATAGTTAGGCCATCCGGCGAGATAAGAACGATACCTAGCCCGGCACCGTGACGGTTGGGCGCACCATCAACGAAAAGTTTCCACAACTCCCCCACAAAGAGCTTCCAACATTCTGAAGGGTCCTGAGAGTTTCGAAGGTCGATGAGATCACAGTTGTTCGGCTATTCGGCTGCACGTTCTATGCCGACTGGTTCCACTTCAACCCTCCTTGGTGATTCGACACCGGACTCGGCAAGTTGATCTACAATGCCCAAGTCCGTTGGCGAATCTCCAGGCTACGGTATTATACCAGCCGCAGGCTCTATGCTGAGTGCTTCCACTTGTTCCCCTCTTGGTGATTCGGCACCGGACTCGGCAAGTTGATCTACAATGCCCAAGTCCGTAGGCGAATCTCCAGGTTACGGTATTATGCCGGCCGCAGGCTCTGTGCTGAGTGCATCCACTTCTTTCCCCCTTTGTGATGCGGTACCAGACAAAGCAGGTTGGACGGTGATTCCCAATTCCATTATCGCGTCACCGTGCGGTGGATTTGTACAAACTGAGGGTGTGCCGGAGGGGCGCGCAAAGTCCGTGTCGCCAACTCTATCAAGTTGTTGTGTCTCAGTCGTGCTTGAGTTCATCTCATCATCTGCCATGGCAATATCGACCGGGCACACCGGATGAGTCCCAGGTGAGAATTCCGCAACGAAATCGGCCAAGGTCTAGGCTTTTATAGCAGTGCGCGGCTGGAACTTAACATCAAATTGACCCAATTCGACCGCCCACTTGAGAATTCGGCCAGAGAAGTCTGCCCGTTCAAACAAGGCCTTAAGGGGGAATTCGGTCAGAACGATGATGGTATGGGCGTGAAAATAGTGCGCCAACTTCCTTGAAGCCATCATCAATGCTAACGCAAGCTTTTCCAATGGTAAGTATCTCGACTCTGCCGGTAGCAAGGTCATACTGACGTAGAAGATTAGGAGGTGCTTAATTCCTTCAGCTCGGACAAGCACCGCACAGATTGCATGCTGTGAGACGGCAAGGTAAAGATAGAGTTCCTCGCCTGGCTTTGGTGTAACCAACAGTGGCGGAGAAGACAGATACTCCTTGAGCTCGGCCAAAGCCCGGTCACAATCTTCGTCCCACGAGAACTTTGATTTCAATGCCTGAAAGAAAGGGCGGCAGCGATCTGATGACCGGCTTATAAATTGATTAAGCGCGGTGGCCATCCCGGCCAGATGCTGCACATCCTTAGTCGAGCTGGGCTGCTTCAAATCTTGCACGGCACTGATCTGAGTGGGGTCTGCTTCGATGCCTCGGTTCGTGACTAGGAATCCCAAAAATTTTCTGGATCCCATGCCAAAGGCATACTTAGACGCATTCAGGCGCAGCTTGTGTTTTTTGAGAATGGCGAATATTTCGGCCAAGTCGGATAAGTGGTCTCCTGCATGCCGACTTTTAACCACCATATCATCAATGTAGGCCTCCATTGTCCGCCCAAGCAAAGGTGCAAACATCTTGGTCACCATCCTCCGAAAAGTTGCCCCGGCGTTCTTCAAACCAAAAGGCATGACTCGGTAGCAGAAAAGTCCCCTTAGAGTCGTGAAGGAAGTAATCTCTCGGTCGGGCCCATGCATGGCAATCTGGTGGTAGCCACGATAGGCATCCAAGTAGCTGAGCCGATTATGCCCAGCCGTCAAGTCCACAAGCTAGTCAATACGGGGCAAAGGGAAGCTATCCTTCGGACAAGCTCGGTTGACTGTCTTGTAATTGACACAAACTCGCCACTTCCCATTCTTCTTGGGCACCACTACTGTGTTGGAAATCCACCGAGGGTAGTGCACTTCCTGAATTGCTCGTGCCTCAAGCAAGTTTTTCACTTCCTTTGCAACTACCTCGGCGTGATGCAACGCCGATCTCCTTGTTCGCTGAATGACTGGCTTTGCTCCGGGGAAGACATTGAGGTGATGGCAGATAAAACTTGGATCGAGGCCGAGCATATCGTAAGGCGACCATGCGAAGACTTCGATGTTGGTCATCAAAAACTCAACCATCTCGGTCCTTTCTTGGGCCGTGAGGCTGGAACCGAGCAGGAAGAACTTATCCGGCCGCTCCATATCAACTCACACCTCTACCAATTCCTCAACAGCTTTGTCCTCTGCCTTGGTGCCCACATCGTCAAGAACTCCCCGGTCTTCCGGTCCTTCTATCATTTGAACGAAGCCTTTGGCAGCCCGACTTCCGTTCACTGCCATGAAGCATTGTTTGGACATGACTTGATCTCCCTAAATCTCCTCGATTGCCCCCATAGCCGAGGGAAATCTCATCACCTGATGGTAGGTCAACGTTACGGCTTGCATGGCGTGAAGCCATCCTCTTCCAAGGATTAGATTGTAAGTAGAAAGAACTTGCAACACCCAAAACTCCACTTGCTTGACCACGGATCCCGCTTTGACCGGCAGGATAATCTTTCCCAAAGGCCACTCCGGTTGTGAGTTGAAACCAACCAGTGGCGAAGTTGCCGGAGCCAAGTCTGTCTCCCGGAGCTTGAGCTGCTTGAACGCGTCGTAATACATGATCTCGACCGAGCTTCCCTGATCAATCAAGATCCGTTTGACATTGAATTCCTTGACGCGGAGTGTTACTACTAAGGCATCATTGTGCGGCATCTGAATACGCTCTAGATCCCTTGAGGTGAAACTAATCACATCTTTCTCTACGATCTTCCCCCTCTTGATGGCAGGCTGTACCGACAAAACCTCCCTCATATGTTCTGCCTTTTTGATCATACCCCGGAGTTCGCAAACACGCTCCGGTTTCACTATGCCATGGATGACATTAATAACTTCTTGTGGTGGCGCATCTCGGTCATCCTATCCCCTGGGCTCAACCGAAGCCTGGTTCGCCTTTACGCCCCCATCAAGGTAAAGGTCTAGGTGTCCGGCCGCGACTAGCCCTTCCAGGTGTTGCCTCAAAGGCAAACAATCCTCAGTCCGGTGGCCTCGCTCCCAATGAAATGTGCAACGATACTGCGGATTGTAGCCCTTTTGTCCATCGCCCAACTTAGCAGGAAACCGGACATACTCCTCGTCTCGGATTTCACTAAGTATACGATAGATTGGAATCTTGAAGACCGTGGTTATGCCAGTCCTTGCCTTCAACCTTCTGTTTGCCTCCACTATGTCATCTCGAGGGTAGTCATCTCAGTCAATTCGACATCCTCTACCCCGGTTTTTGCGATTCGAGCCACGGTCCGATTCCTCTGCTCGGTCACTTGAGCGGCTGGACTCTTGCCCAACTGCGTGCACTTTGCCTGCTGTCTTCTTGTCTGTTGCTACCGGAGTTGCCTTCACGGTAGATGCTGACGCATCATCCTCGACTCGGATGTGCTCATTGATGCGTTGCATGAGCTGGCCCATGGACGTCGGTTGGTGCATGGTAAGCGAGTCACGCAGTCTATGTCTGACCGGGAGACCACGCTTGTATTGAGTGATTGCAAGGTTGACCGGGCAATCCAAGATCTCGTTGAAGGTCTCCCAATATCTGGAGTTGTACGCCTTCAATGTGTCGCTCAGTTCCATCTTGACACTCAGTAGGTGATCAACTTATTTTGGTGTTTTGGTGTTGGTTTTGAAGTGCGTGACAAAGGCTTTGGCCAGCTGATGCCACCTTTCAATACTCCCTTCCGGCAGCCTTTCAAACCACTTCAAGCCCAGTTCGCCCAAACTTGACGGAAAGATGATGCACATAAGAGCATCATTCCGCCTATGTCCGGCCATGACCTGTCAGAAATGACTTACATGCATATAGGGATCGGTCTTCCCGTCGTACAATGTGAACTTTGGCTGGTGGAAGCCCGACGGGAGAGGTGTTGTTTCTATTTCCAGGGAGAAAGGGGTGGCACTTAACCTTGCCAAATCTGAATCCACTAGGAGTGGCGCTGCTTAGCAGGGTGGAGGCATTCCGACCTCCTCGCTGGCGTGAACCCCGTAGGATAACCGCTGGAACGCCGGTATCCTCTAAGCTTCCCGCCGGCGAGCCCGCTCCTTTAAGACTGCCCGCAAATCCTCTGAATGAGCGGAGTAAGAGTACCTTGACGTCGTCACTGGACGTGAAGGCTGGTAAGTGCTATCTTGCGCGCTAGACTTCTCTGCATGCACGTCGGAATCACCAACCTTGTAACTTCTGGTGATAGAAATGGACGGAGTGCGTCGCTGACTCTGACCGCCTGAACGGCGGGGTTGGGTGCGCTCACTGTGGTTTCCCACTCCAGCTACACCCTTTCCCTTAACATGCTGCTTCAGCTCCTCCATCTCTGCCGCCATTCACCGGATGACGGCGTCCTGGTCTCTTAGCTTGTGTTCCAGACGTCTGGCGTGCGATTCTCTCCGTCGCCGATGACCGTCGGGACTCTGTGAATGACCATGACTTCTTCCGCGCTTATCCCGCGCGTCTCCAGACTGTCCTCCTGGGAATGTCTCCAGGTCCCCCATCGGAGTAATGGTGGGGTGTCCCTCTCTCTGTCTACCTAACTCCGGAGTAACTCCGTCGATGGCGGACAACAGATACTCATCGTTGTTCGCCATGGACGGCGATTAGATGAGCGTGGAAGACAAGGTTTTATCTGCAAAGTTCCCACAGACGGCGCCAATTGTACGGGGAGCAAATATTCCGGCAAGCCCGTACTCCTTTCTTCCAAGCTTTGTTTCTGTTCGATCGCCTGAAAGTACAATGGCGGTGAGCTACCCTGCAGTGTGTGGCCGGAAAACCCATCCGACGACCAAGTTAGCACACACCTTGGGATAGAGGGAGAGAGATGAGAGAGTTTGAGGGTAAGAGTTTCTTACAAAATGTTCGTCCGTCACGTATGGGGGGCGCAGACATGCTTATATACCCTCTGCGCCCCAAATCTACTACGAGTGATCTCTCGATACGTGGCTCTGCTATCCCATCCGTCAGCACAAATCTTGCTGAGCATCACCTAATCCCAACTTCCAGCCTACTCTGCTGGGAGCTCGGCAGCCGGTCAACATTATCTCGGCTACCAACGGCCATTCCACACTTGAGCCCAAGCGCTCCATAACCGAGCTACTCCAGGCCATGTTCAATACCGACCGTGCTTGGCTACATTCCGGCAGAGCCAAGCTCAGCTCAGTTCATGCTGGTTGGACGTCGGCACTCCCACGAAGCTAACTCTCGAACCGTGGAGCCCAGTGAGGCAGCGAAAAATTCGGCTTAGCCCTCACTTGACCGGTCCTTGTGCCGTGAAGCACCGCCTTGTCAGTGCCTAGCCTTGACCGAGCAACACTCTCTAGACAGGCCCAAAACTTCCACGGCCCAATGTGTTCAGCCCAAATCTGTCCGGCCGTTACCACGGCCCAATTTCAGATCATAAATCTCCCTCTCAGAGTACAAAACCCACTTCCATTGATTTATATTTAATTCTTTGTTTTTACTTATTTATTTGATAGTAGTTTGATTTTGTATTCACATAAAGATGATAGATTGATTTTAATTATTTTGACTAGTGGTGTATGTAAAGTTTAGGGTTCTTAGATAATTGATTGATTTTAATTATTTTGATTAGTTGTTTATGTAAGGTTTAGGGTTTTTAGATGATTGATTGATTTTAATTATTTTGATTAGTTGTATATGCAAGGTTTAGGGTTTTTTATATGGATTGATTTTATGATTGTAATCACACTCATGATTATATAAAATTAAAATAAACTTAGAATCCATAGATATTAGTTAGAGGATGGATTGATTCGTTGTTTTTATTTATTTATTTTTATTTGATGTTGGATTGATTTTGTATTTGCATGTAGATGATGGATTGATTTTAATTATTTTGATTAGTTGTATATGCCATGTTTAGGATTTTTATATGGATTTATTTTATGGTTGTAATTACACTCATGGTCATATGAAATTAAAATTAATTAAGAACCTATAGATAAATTCCTTACACTCCACCATGACTCCATGGATTGTTGTTTTATTTGAGTGATGGTGAGAAAGAGTGTATAACAAAAAAAGTGAGGATTATGAGATTTATTTGAATGCCTTAGGCTTGGCATTGTTATGTTTATTTTCATGTGTGAGATGTTGTGTATATATATATTGTTTCCTCGTTCTCATGAGTAGACGAGTGCTTTGATTTGCGCATGTACGTATATGCTAACCATCCGGGGAGTGTGAGTCAAACTCGGGACGATATCCCTGTGCAAGTTTGGCTTCGGAGTGGTGTTAGGTATACGAGAGGCACGTGGGATATATGTGTAGGCCAGAAGGGGAGAGCCAAAGTGGTGGAGTTAAGGAACAAAGAATTTAATTATGAATTTATTAGTATAGTATGTATGGTACTGTTATGTACATGATTAAAAAAAATAGTCAACGATCTTGATAAATTATGAAATTTGAGCAGAAGCATGTATATGTGATTCTAGACAACTTTTGTGTTTTAGCTTTTTATTAAAAAGATCGATTAGAACTTATAATCGGATGACGTTGGTTATTGTCGGTTTGATTCATTTTGGTAATGCAGATTTTATAGGCTTTTTTAACCCATGAAACAAGCTCATTTTTATTGGTTTCCAATAGATTAAAGTAAAACATTATTCTGCACACTTTTCGTGTTTTGAACTTTTCCGAAAAAAATCATCTTAGGATAGTTTCTGTTCGTTTTCAGTTTTATATTTTTCGGTTGAAATCCGTCTAGGTTTTATATCAAGTTTTTCTCTCAACCTGTTCAGTTTATGTTAAATTCATTTGCAATGTCTTTTAGGAAATTTGATTCTGTACAACTTTTGTTCTTTGAGTTTTGGTCAATTCAAATTATTTAAGTAGGAAACGGTGCATTTTTATACGTATTCAACAAGCTACTTATGATTAATTTATACTAACATTATTTTTTTTGCAAGATGGTGGGTCTTACTAACTTTTTATGCAGGGCTGACCCACCATATTTTTATTTCTATTTTGTCTATTTTATAATCAATTTATATTTCGTTGTATACGGACAAGAAACTAAATGCCACCGTATCTCGGGAAACTACCCATTCGTCTCGGTGCGGTTGGAACTACTTGTCTTGTCCTGGAATAAGAATTAAATGTATTTTTATCTGTGTCTGGTGGACACATGGGTGTTAGATCTTGTACTCATACCAGTATACTTGTATACTGACCCGTTTTGTCTCTTGACAACTCGGGTGCGTTCTGTTTGAGCGTAGCTGAGTTTCCTTTGCAGGATTAGTTGAGGCTTTGGTGGTGATGTGGATTTACTATAGTGTTGGACATGTCGTTTGGACTTCTTTTGTTTTCTTGAGCTTAGGATTGATATTAGACTATGTATTTATTATTCTCTTTATGACTTAGTATTGGAATAATTTGGCATGGTTTGTAACCGTACTTTATTTAAGTTGTTTTGACTAGTTATTGTTACCTTGATGTTGAGGTATTGGTTAGTTATGAATTTATGGTGGATGGTTTGGTTTGCGTTTAGTTTTTTTGTTTCACCCTTAAGATTTGGATAATGGAATATTGATTGGGGTTAGTTTTAATATAATATTTAATTGTCTGAATTTTGGGGCGTGACATAAACCACTGATTGTTTCAATTTAAAAAATTAAAAAGTATAAAAAAAACAAATAGATTGGATTTTTTGGAGATAAAAGAAGTCATCTAACTCATCTATATACTATTTTAAGATGGACTATTTTAATCACATAAAAAAATAGAAATTATATTTGAAAATTATTCCTATATAATATGCTATTATATACAAATATAGCAGTAACAAATTAATTAATATATATTAAAAATTATACTAAGCTTTCATTTTCAATTAATTAAATTATGATTAACAAACTAACAAAAAGCAGTAATGGTATAATAGGATAGAAAGAGGATAAAAATAAAAAAACTCACTGTGTTTGGTTTGAGTTTTCTGGATTAGTTTTTTGAAAACTGAGTTTATAACATGATTTTCAGAGCTTAGTATGCATGCCATATGTCCATGTTTGTCCCTTTTAAGTGTGCTTAAAAGTTGCTCTTTGATGCTTAAGTTTTGAACCATGTGTGCATGCATGTTTGTGTGTATTTTGGCCTTCGTTTCCTTAGCATTTGGCCACTGTTTTGGGATTTGAGAGCTGCCCAAACTAGTCTAAGACCCTCATTCACGTGTTGTTGCATGCTAGCCTTGCATGTTGTTACATACTTGGCCTATCCCATGTGTTGCATGTTTGAATCACATTGCATTTGGCATGCATTTCCTCTTGTTTTGATTGCTTAACATGTTATATGTCTTGCATGTTTGCATGTTCACATTGCATCTTTACATACTTGTTAACTTACATACTTGTTACATATTTGCATCTTAGCATTCTTGTTTGCATCCTCATGTTCCATGTTTAGCTTGCATGCCTAGGTTACATTTCACTAAGCATGCATGCCTTGCCTCTTGAATTGATTATGATGGAGGTTGGGCCTCCATTGTTTGTTTATGTGCATTTCATTCCACACCAAAATGCACAACTTGGTTTCTTGGGCCATCACGCATTGAAATGCACGATTCGTAGTCCGAGAATCGAGTACCATACCCCTTTGAGTCATGAATATGATAAGGAGGGTGTTTATGCACACATTTGCTTGAAATGTATTGCCATGCCATGTTTGTCCTTTGCTGCTGTCAAGACAGGATTCTGCAGGCATATATGGTCGGCCGACCATATATATTGCCGACCGACCAATGATGGATGGCTGAGAGTTGAATATTTGGTCGATGGCCACTTCTCCTTGGCCGGTGACCATTCCTCATAGCCGGTGATGCTCCACAGTGTTTAGAGAGTGTTCCTTGGGACTTGTGCAATTTTCAGAAGAGTAGAGCAGGGTAAACAGAGGCAGCTTATGCATGGTGACGGATTTCCGAGCAAACCCGAGCACGCATGCATTGGACCCTCTTCTTGAGGTTGTTTTATTGCTTTCTTAGCTTAGTTAATTTGCATAACTAGTTAGGTGGTCTGTAATAATTAATTAGCTTGTAGGTTAATTAATTTGTATTATTCTTTCGGTCCCTCCGAGCGAGGGCGAATGTGTAATAAGTGTGGGTGTGTGTGTGCATGTCTTCCAACCCCCATTTCTTTCTCCCTTTTACTTACCTACTTTTGATGGTTAGTATTAGGGCATATTTAAATTAGCATACCTTATGCTATGCATGCGTGCATTCATTCATCAGTATTGCATGCGCTGGGCTCAGCGCATCATGCTAACTGCATAGTATTTCAAATCTAACTTGAATACATGTTACTTGTTGCATTTCACATGCCATCCTAGGATTAGCCGAGCCTATTCTAGATTGCATTTTGCCTGTGATGCATTAGCCATTTAACATGGACTTGGATCATACGTTTGATTGCTAACATGTTCTTTGTTTTGGCTCAGAGTACGCTGTAAGTATTTATGCTTTAGCATCTTGCATGAGTGCGAATGTTAACATGACAGCATGCTTACCATGTGGCTATGTGCTTATGTGATATTACTGCCTGAATGCCTGTGGGTGAAGGTTGGATTTCTTAAGTTGGAACAACTCGTTGAAATCCGTATTTTAGCCTACTTGCGAGTAGCAAATGTCAAACCATTTTCCGAACAAACGGATATGCAATGTTTTGTTCCAAATTAGGCGATCTAGTCTATACTTTTGTGTTGTGCGCATCACATAATAAGATTAGGCTAATAACCGGTTTAAGAACACATAACGTTTTCAAAACTAGATATCATGGTTTCTAGAGGCCGATCTTCGGATCGGGCGAGCAGGGGTGCTCATAGCTGACCTTCCCCAATCGTACCCAAGTTCCCGAGCCGAGGCAACTTTGGTGATGACGGACACATGGCCTTAGGCAACGAGTCAGGGTTTCCTAAATTCTCCCAAAATAAAATATTTAGGTGGCGACTCTGTATCTGGCAAAGAAGTCCATGTTTGGCACTTCTTTCTAAAAAATCTGTTTTCCAAAACGATTTGCCGGATTTGGACTCTTTGGTGATTTATCAATCTCACATTGCACATTGTGAGATCAGATCAAGAACCGACACACAAATCGAGTCTGAACTGTAGCATAGGGCCCAAGGACGCGTCTACAGCAATGTTGCTAGGAAAATTGACAAGAAAATGAAGAATTGGAGCTAAGATCAAGTTTATGAAGATTAATTAGAAATTAATTATTTTGGATTTGATTTTCGAAATTATAATTAAATCAAGCTCCATAAAGTATATGCAATTTTATTGTGCATTTGATTTTGAAAAGGGATTTTAGAGTCATGAGTTCATGAGTTTTGATTTCAATATTGTGTTTCAAGATTTTGAGCAAATAATTTATAGATAATAAGTGTTTATATTTTCTTAAGTATTTTCAAAGTTTTGGTCAAAGTTAGTATGGATTTAAAGATTGAAAATGCATTAGGAAACCATTTTTGAGAAATTTAAAATTTCAGAATTCATGTTGTCCGCTCGAGCGAGGAAAGGCCCGCTCGAGCGTGAAAATCAAGCTCCCAGAAGTTCTTCAAGTTTTACAGTCCGCTTGAGCGACCAAAGTGGCGCTCAAGCGGAGACCCATTTTCAGCACATCTTGGAAAGTTACATTTAGTTCATATTTTTATCCTCATCTCTTTCCAAAGCATTCTAGACATGATTTATGACTCAATAAAGATTAATAAGCTACTAATCAACATAAATTAGTTAGTTAAAGAATGAATCATTAATCTAGTGGTAATTATTTGAGAAGCCAAGTAAAAGATCAATCTATTTGGAAAAGAAGGGCTTAATAATGAAAGAATATGTGAAATAAGAACCCGGCTTATTTGAATGAGAAAGAATAAGTGTAGCAGAACTTCGGACTATTTGGCCAGAAAAAGACTAGAAAAGTCAAGTTTGATCAAGAGAGTAATATTGTATTTCAATGTGTATATGTTATGTGCTTGTGTAGGTCATGCACCATTGTCTGCCTGATTTATCTGATATGTCTAGTTGGTCTGATTTGCTTCTACAGCCATCTGTGAGTAGTAACTTTGTAAAGTTATGTTCAATGTTATGTATTTTCAGAATGTTATGATACGAAATGATTGATTCTTGGAAATGCTATGATATGTTTGAAACGAATGAATGATTGTCTAAGATTCTGAAAGTTAACCGTGGCATCCTTAGCATCACATGATATGCGTCCCTTTATGGGTCATCAGGTCCCTTTATGGGTCATCAGAACGTCTTTGTGCACATGAGTCATCAGAATGTCTTCAGGGTTGTCCCTTATGGGTCATCAAGTCCCTTTATGGGTCATCAGATATGTTAACGCCATTGGATGTACCACGTATGATTATGTGAAAAACTTGAATATGGAAATGATTATGAACAAGTATATGAATCTGTTTTGATATGAATCTGATTTCTAACTCTGTGATGGACATCATTCATTAAACCCCTTTACTCTGTTATTATTCACTGGGCTTTAGCTCACTGTATTATTTATGTATGTAGGTAATCAGGCACATGACCAGGCTTAGAGGCATCTGCCTAGAATCTGCTTTTGTCAACCAACCTATGTGCCTCCCGTAAAGGTTCTGGACATGTCAAGTGATTATCGCTATATGATTTAAAGTTTAAGTTTTGATTTCCTGTTTGGTTGAACAAGTCTGGTGTATTTTGTAAATAGGGCTATGTCCCTTTTTGTCTAATCTGTATATATATGATGACTTAAAGATGATGTGTATTTATGTATATAAAAAGTTTAAAATTTTTCTGTCTCATATAAGTCTGCACAGCTCGATGGACGTTGTATATTTCTTATTTGCTTCCGCTAGCCCCTAATATTATGTTAATTTTTCTCAGAGGCCTTCGTTAATCCCTGGATTACTGGCCGGTTACGATGCCAAACCTATAGGGGCGGGTTTGGGTCGTGACAGTTACCCTGTCCTAGTTTCGTCAGGAACTGGGGTTCACTATTCAAACAAAGCGATTTCACATAATCCTGTATTCGGGTGAGCATCATGTCCTAGTTTGGAACAGTCTCTACAACTTTCGATATGCAACTAGGCCAAATGGTCAAAAAGGGTACCTCTGCAAGACTACCTAATATACCTCTCACACCTAACACTGAGAAGTGAAAGGAAGATCAAACGGTACAGTGATAGTCCAGATCCAAGGGTTGTGTTCCCATCGTAGCAGAGCCTGCTACTGGTTAGCCTTTTGGCAAGCTTTTAGGCAAGCCTCTGGCAAACCGTCCAGGAATAACAGATGGCGAACACAGCGACTTAAACGCACCAATGCAAATGCAATGCAAAGAAACATATAAGTGTAAATAAAATTTCATATCATGAATTTCAAGTCAAGTTCTCTAACACCCCCAGCAGAGTCGCCCGAAACTGTAGCTCGACTTTTTCGCGCCCACTTTTGGAAGCTCAAAAAAAGCCCTATAGTTCAAACTCACGCGGTTCTGAATCCAATCTCACAAGTGCAATGTGAAATTGATAAACACCAAATAGTCTAAATCCGACAAATCTTTTGAAAAATCGATTTTGAATCAAATTGCCAAAAATGGACTGCTTTGCTAGATATAGAGTCGCTACCTAAATATTTTATTTTTAGGGAAATTTAAGAAACACATGACCCGTGCCAAAGGCCACGTGTCCGTCATCACCAAAGTTGCCTCGGCTCGGGAACTTGGATACGAGAGGGGAAGGTCATAAATACATTTGAGCACCCCCGCTTGCCCGATCAAAGACCAGCCTCTACTAATCATGATATGATTTTTATCAACATTATATGCTCTTGTTCCGGTTTACTAGGCTAGCATTTAGTATGTGATGTGCGTACATAAGGTATAGACTACTTTGCCCGAATTAGAACAATTCAATTTCATGTTTGTTTTTCACAAAAGGTTTGATTTTGCCACTTAACAAAGTGGGCTTAAAGTTTGTGAACTTGCCACTTAACAAAGTGGGCTTCAACGTACATTTATTGAATCATTCCAATTCAAGCAATAAGCTTTCATCCACAAGCACTCAAATAGTTTTAACAAGTAAGCACTTAGTCTCATGGCAAGCATGCTAGTCATGGCAGTCACTCACACTCATGCAAGTATGCTAAAGCATTTAAAAAACTCACCTAGTACACAAAACTAAGATAAAACAAAAGAGTTAGAAAAATGCATGTTTCCTAACTATACAAGATATCTAATGCAACGCATGCAATAATGCAACTAATAGGCCCGACTACTAATATGGCATATGAGACAATTTGATAACATGCAGTTAAACACGTATTCAAAGAATATATTTAAACAACAATGCAGTTAGAATGATGCGCCGAGCCTCGGTGCATGCAATACAAGATGAATGGATGCAAGCATGCAATATGCTTAATTGAAATGTGATGTCTCTAATCTAACCATCAAAAGTTGGTAAATAAAAGGGAGAAAGACGTGAGGTTGGAAGACATACACATTATTACAACATTGCGCTCTCACGAAGGAGATTCTGAATGAACTAACTAGCTAGCTAACTAGGATATACTAAGCTAATTATTACAACACAAATTAAATTAGCTAAACTAATTAATTAATTATTACAAAAAATTGAACTAATTAACTAACTATGCTAGTTAACTAATTATTACAAACTGAATTAGGTAACTATTCTAGTTAACTAATTATAATTACCACATAATACGAATTGGCTATTCTAACTAAATACAAAAGCCACTGGTAAAACATAACACTAATCTATTATAACAAGGATCCCAAGGATCGATGAGGAACTCATGCAGGAATGCGGTTTCCACCCATAAAGCCACTGTTTTGCTGCAGCATGCCTCTGTTGCTCAGTAGGACACTTGCACTGATTTCCCTTTCTAGACCAGCTATGTTCTGTTTTAGAAGTACACTGCTGAATTTGTTTTGGTGGTCGACAAGGAGCCGGTCGGCCATTGATGATGGTCGGTCGGCCACTGTTGACTGGACTTCCTTGTTGTAACAGAAAGCAAGCAGAGCATGACAGCGTATCTCTCAAGGGTTTGTTGGCACAATTCATTCCTTTTTCATGGACAAATCAAAGGGAGACAAACCTTGGTCCACAAACCATCAACTCCAGCAATTCCATTGCATGATGGCTCATGAACCAAAGTGTACAATTTCATTAACTGCACAGACAAGACCCATAACCTTCACCCTATCATGCATGATCAAAGGTAATGGAGACCTAGGAAACTTGGCACATTTCATCACTTTGAGTATGAAATGCCCCAATTTTCCTTGTGTTCAATTAACGTCCGATTGAACACACACCAAAACACAATCAAATTCTTATTTTTCCATAATTTAGTTTCAATTTTTAGTTACTCATTTTAATTACCCTTTCATTCTTTAACCAATTAAGTTCATTGGTGAGAAGTCCTCTAAAAAGAGAAGGAAGTGTCAAACAAGGGTAGTTTAAGGCAAGAGAGAGGTGCCATGCCATTGATAATGAATCCCTAAAAGAGGATTAAACTATTAAGCATTGACCTCAATCTCAAGCTTAAACAATCCTAAGGTTGAAACAACCCTCAAAGCAAACAAAGAGTTAAGAAATGAGGGAGGTTGCAGAGATTATGCTTGCTGAAAATAAGTGAGAAAAGCACTAAAACAATGCAATCAACTTGAACAAGTGGTGTCTAAAGGCCTAAAACACCAAGTTTGTAAGGACACTTACACTACAAGCATGCAATATATGACTCAAATGCAACAACCAGCCAAAAACAGAGGCAAAATAGTCCAATTCAGAGCCTAAAACATGCTGGAATTAAGCTAAAAATGGCTAGAAAAATCAGCTAACACATAGAGCTAGCTAGGCAAACAAACAAGACACAAGGAGAGAAGGCTAACCCCTCCAAATTTGGACCTCAAAACATGTTTTTCACCACTGAAATTACTCTAAAATTCAGTGTTGAAAAGCCCAAAAAAAGATAGTTTGAAGGCGGGAAACACAGAGAAAAGGCCTTAAGAGTGAGGTGTCAAGAAGGGTGAACCACCCCTCAACCTTTATTGGCCTTATACCACAGGTTTTAGGCCAAAAATACAGAATTTATACAGCCCAAAAATAGTAAAACTATGTGTTGGAATGAATACAAAAGTAGCTAAAACAATAAGCTAAAACATGGAGCAATTTAAGCTAGTAAAAGCCAAAGGAGAGGTGGCTAACCCTTCCATTTTTGGGACTTCAAAACCACTTTTTTAGCCTCTAAGAAACTCCAAAAATCAGTGGTAAAAGCTCAAAAAAAGTTGAGAAAAGAATGGGAAACACAAAGGCAAAAGGTTAGAGAATAAGGTTCAAGGAAAGGTGGTTATCCCCTCCACCTTTGGTAGCTTTAAACCACAAGCTTTAGCCTATAAAGACAGTCCAAAATGATCTAAAAATAGTAAGAAAAGATAGATAAGAAGTAGTGCAAAGATGCTCAAAATTATACCTCTTGAAGCAGGGTTATTATTTTGTTCATAAACCAACAAGTTCTCACTCTCAATGGTTGAAGTTTGGACTCAATAATCTCAACAAGGAGAGCTCCAATATTGGTATAGGAAGTGTAGAGAGAGGGTGTATAGGTTGCAAGATAGAGATAGGGAGAGAATTTAAAGTTTTAGAACTTTTGGTATTTTTTGTCAACCTTAAACCATGAAGGAAGGTCCCTATATATAGAAAAATAGCCCCTCAGGCCAAAAATGTCAAGCTTGGAATAGCTAGCCAAAAATATCCAAGTTTTTCACCAATGGCCGACCGACCAGAAGTGTGCATTGTCAGCCCACCAAAAATCTGCTTCCAGACCCGACTTCAAATGGGCATATCTTCCTCATCTAGACTCAGTTTTAGGTCATTCTTAAGTCTAAATTGAAGCCCTGGAAGTCTAATTTCCAATGGTGGAAGCCTCACATATAAATTCTAAGTGTTCTAAGAGATATTCCTATTTTAGTGCAGGTTGCTCATTTTTATCTTAATCGGATTGATGCCTAACACTTCCCTCAACTAGTTTTCTTCCCTCCACTCTTATTTTCTTCAAATCCAAACCTCTAACTAAGATATTTAAAATATTTTTCAGAGAGTTCACCTCTCTTTCATTTATTTCCACTTTGTCCTTGCTCAGTTTACCGAAAAGTGCAACTTTGAACGAAATGTGAGCTTTGGAACATCGTAGAAACATTTTCAAAAATATTTTCATAGAGAGGGTTTTAAGGTCCAAAATAGTTTTGGTCCAAAATAGGGTGTAAGGTTGGGAATTAGAAGCTTTTCTTGCTGAAGAAATCGAGCATACAGAGCATAAGTTTCATTATTGACTGATCAACTGGTGGCGCCTAAGTCTTAAGGACGGTCAAAAATGGGGTGTCTACAGATGCATTCGACTATCAAAACTTGAGTTGGAACAGTAAGGATCTCAATTCTCCCTTTTCCTCCATCACACCTGAAAAGTTTCGTTGTTTTTGCACGTGTGAGCTAGCAAAAGACGCTTGGGACATTCTTGAAACTATTCACGAGCGTACTACTTCTATTAAAAGGTTAAAACTTTAACATCTCACCTTCTCTTTTGAAACTCTTTTTATGCATGATGATGAGACGTTTGATGATTTTTATGCTAAACTTAGTGACATCGTGAATTCTTGTTTCACTCTCGGTGAAAAAATCCCAGAGCTAAGGTTGTTGGAAAAAATTTGAGGTCTTTAACCAAGAGGTTCCAATCAAAAGTTACAACTATTGAGGAGGCTCGGGATGTTGATACCCTTAAGCTTGATCAGTTGGTTGGAAACTCGCAGACTTATGAAGACACCAGATTTCTAAGAAAAAAACAAAAAGATAGTGTGGCTTTTTCTATTGCTCATGAGACTACTAAAACTCCTGAGATTGAGTTTGATCTAGAGTCCGAAATGATGGTTATCTTTACCAAACAGTTCAAAAAAAAATTAAATAAAAAGAAGCCTAATTTGAAGGACCCTAGTTCAAAAGAAAAGGGTAATGAAAAACCCAAAACTTTTCCACCAAAAGTTGCTCCAAAAACTGAAAAGAAGACTGTAAAGGGGCAAGGTGTCAAGTGTTACGACTGTCAAGGGTTTGGTTATATTGCTCTTGAATGTCCATCAAAAAGAACCGGAAGAAAGTCTATACAGTGACTTGGGATGATGAAAGCGGGTCAGAGCAAGAACCCGAAGAAGCTGAATCCGATGAAGACGGAGATAGTACCTGCATGGCATTCTGGTTTACTGTCACTCAACCTACTCCAAAACCAGTTGAGTTTACTTGTGGTCATAATCTGCACCGTGCTCCTACCTTTGATGGGAGTAACTACTTATTTTGGAAGATCTGAATGAGGATGTTTTTTAGAGCTCATGACCCTAAAGGTTGGCAAGCCGTTGAAGAGGATGTTGAAAGTGCTGACAATCCAATTAATTAAAGAGTTCTGACAGCCATTTGTGAAGTAATTTCTGAAGAAGAATAACAACGGATTGCTCACTGCACGAAGGCCAAAGATGCACGGGACATTCTGAGTCAATTCCATGAAAGATGAGAGTCATTGTCACCACCATCCACTAACTTCCATGCCTTGGTTGCTCAACTAGATGAGGTCAAGGAGAAAGAAGAGCAAAAAGAAGATGAAGATGATGCAACCTCGGAAGATAATGATGAGATCGATGGTGATGATCTACAACAAGCTTATGAAAAGCTTTACAATGAATCTTTGAACTTGTCCAAGATCAATGACAAACTGACTTTCAAGCTCAAAGCATGTGAAAACGAGAATGTCAAGCTAAAGGAAGAGATTGCAACAGCAAAGCAGGATGTCATCAAGATCTTCAATGACAAGCAAGACCTATGTGGAAAACTTCTATCTTGTGAGACCGAAAAGAATCAACTTCTGAAAAATATATACCACATATGAGGAGAAAATTGAAATTCTTGAGATGTCACGAACTGCATTGGAAGAGATGGTCAGTCAGAAAGAGGAAGAACTCCTAGATGCAAGAGCCACGGATGATATGTGGAATAAAAGGTCAAAGACACTGGAAGACATCCTCAGGTCTCAACAGATGAGTTGTGACAAAAGTGGGCTAGGCTATGGTCATACAACAGTTCAAAAGAAACAGGCCTACATATCACATAACATCAAAACTCAAACAAACAAAAAGCTGAAGGTTCAATAGGGTGAGCCCTCTCTTCATCAACCTAACGAGGGTAAGATCAACAAAAGAGAGGTAAAACCTATTTTTGTTTGTCATAATTGTGGTAGGTATGGCCACATTCTTCCTTATTGTTTTGACTTGTTTGGTAAGGTGTCTTAAAAGGGTAGAAATTCTAATACTTTTTGGGTTAGGAGACAACCTTATATGTCTAGGAAGAACATCAAGTTTTAAGGCGATCACTACGCTAAGACTTTTACCAAGACTGCCAACCCTGCTTCTACTAAGAACAAAAAGATATGGGTAAGAAAGAGTGACTTAACTTGTTTTGTTGTTCACACTGCATTGAAAGCACGTGACTCACACATGTGGTATCTTGATAGTGGGTGCTCTCGGCACATGTCTGGTGACAAATCCTACTTCACATCTCTTGAAAAATATGAAGAAGGAATTGTTACCTTTGGAGATGGTGGCACTTCTAGAGTCATTGGTAAGGGCTCTATAAGTGTGGCTGGTCTTCCTAAGCTCGAAAATGCTCTTGTTGTTGATGGCCTTAAAGCAAAACCTTTGAATAATAGTCAAATGTGTGATTCACATCATGACGTATTGTTTTCAAAAAATAAATATGAAATTTTGGATAAGAAGGGAAATACTGTCATGCATATGGTTCACACATCTGATAATTGCTATGGGATTGTTACCACTAATGATCTTACCTGTCACTCGACCATCATAAGTAATCTTAACTTATGGCATCAAAGATTAGGTCACATGAATTTCAAGGACCTAACCAAGATAACCAACAAAGAACTTGTGAGAGAAGTACCTAAAATGGGTAAGAATGTGAACCATGTGTGTGGACCATGTTAACTTCGGAAGCAAACCAGTGCCCCTTATAAAAAGGTGAACAGCTTCACAACCAAACATCCTTTTGAACTGGTTCATATGGATCTTATGGGACCCACTCGCACTGAAAGCATTGGAGGTAAAAGATACATTTTTTTAACTGTGGATGATTACACTCGTTTTTCATGGGTTAATTTTTTAAGAGAAAAATCTAATACGTTTGATGCTTTCTAGACATTAGTCCTTAAAATCCAAAATGAATAGGGTGTTTTTATTGGGTGTATCATAAGAATCCAAACTGATCATGGTCGTGAGTTTGAAAATAGTTCGTTTTCAGGTTTTTGTGATATGCATGGACTTAAGCATGAGTTTTCTGCTCCTATTACTCCACAGTAAAATGGAGTTGTTAAAAGGAAAAATAGAGTTGTTCAAGAGATGGCTAGGGTCATGCTCCTTAGCAAGAAAGTTTCTCCAAAGTTTTGGGCTGAAGCCTTAAATGCTGCTGTTTATGTTATGAATCGTGTGTATTTAAGGCCCGACACTTTACAAACTCCATATGAATTGTGGAAGGGATTGAAACCTAATGTAAAATACTTCAAAACTTTTGGAAGTAAATGTTGCATTTTCAAAGATAGAGAGTCCTTGGGAAAATTTGACTCCCGAAGCAATGAAGGTATTTTTCTAGGATATTCAACTACTAGTAGAGCTTTTCGTGTCTACAACCTTCTTACTTGATCTCTAATGGAATCAATCAATATGGTTATAGATAGACACAGGTTCTCCTACTCCAGCAATACATGAGGAAGAAAAAGGTGAGTCTCCAATCTTGGATACTGAACCACAGAGTTAAGGCGAAGCAGATGGCCAAGCTCAAGAAAGTGAGTCAGTATCAACTTCAATGGTAAGTCCGAGTTCAAAGAGTGCACAAAGAGACACCACCTCTGATGCTCCTGTCACAACGAGTTCAGGTTTAAAACCTTCAGCAAGGGTAAAACTGAACCATCCGGTTCAATAGGTAATTGGCAATGTTTCAGACCGAATGAAAACCCAAAAACAAGTTACATTCAATAGGTGAAACTGAACCATTCTCATTAGATTTATTTTTAAAGATCCACTTGCTCAACCGAATGAGTTTTCTGCTCCTATTACTCCACAGCAAAATGGAGTTGTTGAGAGGAAAAACAGAGTTGTTCAAGAGATGGCTAGGGTCATGCTCCTTAGCAAGAAAGTTCCTTCAAAGTTTTGGGCTGAAGCCTTAAATGCCGCTGTTTATGTTGTGAATCGTGTGTATTTAAGGCCCGACACTTTCAAACTCCATATGAATTGTGGAAGGGATTGAAACCTAATGTAAAATACTTCAAAACTTTTGGAAGTAAATGTTACATTTTCAAAGATAGAGAGCCCTTGGGAAAATTTGACTCCCGAAGCGATGCAGGTATTTTTCTAGGGTATTCAACCACTAATAGAGTTTTTCGTGTCTATAACCTTCTTACTTTATCTCTAATGGAATCAATCAATATGGTTATAGATGACACAGGTTCTCATACTCCAACAATGCATGAGGAAGAAAAAGGTGAGTCTCTAATCTTGGCTACTGAACCACAAAGTCAAGGAGAAGCAGATGGTCAAGCTCAAGAAAGTGAGTCAGTACCAACTTTAATGGTAAGTCCGAGTCCAAAGAGTGCACAAAGAGACACCACCTCTGATGCTCCTGTCACAACTAGTTCAGGTTTAAAACCTTTAGCAAGGGTAAAACTAAACCATCCACTTCAACAGGTAATTGGCAATGTTTCAGATCGAATGAAAACCCAAAAACAAGTTTGGGAAGAGGTAACTCACATGTTTTATGTTTCGTTAATTGAACCTTAAAATATAAAAGAGGCCTTACTACATGATAGTTGGGTGAATGCTATGCATGATGAATTGGGTCAATTTGAACGTAACAAAGTTTGGACTCTTGTCCCCAGACCTAGAGACATGAATGTGATACGTACCAAGTGGATCTTTAAAAATAAATCTAATGAGAATGGTACTGTGGTTAGAAACAAAGCGAGGTTGGTTACTCAAAGTATACTCAAGTAGAGGGTGTTGATTATGATGAGACGTTTGCCCCTGTTGTACGTCTCGAATCTATTTGCATTTTATTGGGTGTTGCATGCTTTCTTGGTTTAAATTGTTCCAAATGGATGTGAAAAGTGCCTTTCTGAATGGGTACTTGAAAGAAGAGGCTTATGTTAAGCAACCAAAAGGGTTTGAGGACCCCAAATGTCCACACCATGTCTACAAGTTAGACAAGGCATTATATGGGTTGAAACAAGCCCCTCGAGCTTGGTATGATAGACTTACTACATTTCTGCTTGATAATGATTTTCAAAGGGGTAGTGTGGACAAGAACTTATTTGTGAAACACATACTTGTTGCTCAAATTTATGTTGATGATGTTGTGTTTGGATCCACTATTGATTTTCTTATGAAATATTTCTCGGATTGCATAACACATGAGTTTGAAATGAGTATGATCGAGGATTGTCTTACTTCTTGGGTCTTCAAATTAAACAATCTCCTTCTGGTATGATTGTTTCTCAGACCAAGTATGCCAAAAATCCTGTGTCTAAGTTCGGTCTTGAGTCAGCCAAAAATGCTCGCACTTCCATGAGCACTAGCCTTCACCTATCCAAAGATTCCTCTGATACTGATGTTAATCCTACCGTTTATAGGAGTATGATAGGGAGTCTCTTGTACCTCACCACCAATCGTCCTGACATCGTATTTAGTGTAGGTGTTTGTGCCCATTACCAAGTCTGTCGTAAAGAGTCTTATCTGCTTGCAATTAAACGCATCATTAAGTATGTAAATGGGACATTGGGGTATGGGATTTGGTTCACGACCGACACTACCACTGAAATCACTGGTTTTTCTGATACCGACTGGGCAGGGTGTGTTGATGATCGTAAGAGCACATCTGGAGGGTGTTTTTACCTTGGGAATAATTTGGTGGCCTGGCATAGCAAAAAGCAAAATGCCATATCTCTTTTGACTGCTGAAGCTGAGTACATTGCAGCAGGGAGTTGTTGCACACAAATGTTGTGGATGAAGCAAATACTTCATGACTATGGTATAGACCAGAACACTCTTACTCTTTTCTGTGATAACACAAGTGCCATTATCATTTCTAAAAATCATGTCTAACGCTCTCGCACCAAACATATTGACATTCCTCATCATTTCATTCAAGAGTTAGTGGAAGAGGGCCTTGTTGTTCTTGAACATGTACCCATTAAGCATCAAAAAGATGATATTTTTACAAAATCTCTTGATCTTCTTAGGTTTGAGTTCCTTAGAAAGACCTTGGGTGTAGTGCTCAGTCACTAAGGTATGACCTGTTACTTGAGTGGGTGAGAGTGATTGGCTTTATGTGTACTTGGATGCTATAATCTAATTGTCATTGATTCTTGTCATCTCTGCATTTAAAACTCTTATGTATACCTTTCATGTTGCTGGCAAGATTTCATTTATCTTTGTTCATAGCTCATTCTCAATGCTCATACTCATTGATTTCATGATCTCATTCTGTACACATCCTTGAGATAAACTGTTGCAGGGGTTTCGACACAACTGATCAAAGTTCTCTATAGACCTCTAACAGTGTCTCTTATACACTTTTTTTTTAGGAATTGACTGAAACTAGCATATCATGTGTGATGTTGGGTCTCTTAACTATCTACCATCTTTTTTCACTTTCATGGCTCCTCCCTCAGTTCTTTGAAGTTCGGGCATTAGGAAAAGGCTACCTCAGAGGCACCAACCAGGCCATCATTATTGTTTTCAGGCTTCTTTGGTTTTGTCTCCATACTATTGAGCATGCATGCCACCCGTGAGTGCCCACATGCAAGAAAAGTCAAAAATCAAATAATAAAAATATTTTTAAAAAAACTCATTGATTGAGGGGGAGCCTCTGCCTTTATTCAACATATACCCCATGATTACTAGTGGTTTGCCTTTTCTCAGTGATGTTTAGTTATACTTGCCAGAGGTCCAGCCATCCAATCACTACGAGGATTAACTCCAGCTATGTGGCCTCTCAAGGATTGTACATACACATATTAATTATGTGAGCTCTCATGTTTGTCTGTGAGTTGTGTATTCTCATGTAGCTTTTGCCCATTGATTGATGTTTACCTGATTTGCTCATGAACCTATGTTTCATATTGTCAAAATTGCGAGTTTACGAGTCTCATGGTTTGTGGATTATATCGTCTTAGTATCTGTAGACACCCCATTTTTGACCGACCTTTAGACTTAGACGTCACTAGTTGAGCGCTCGGTGATGTTGCATATTGTGCTCGTTCTGAGGTTTCAGAGTCTCGGCTGTGAGCCTTGCCTCCAGACTTCGAGGCTCTTTTGTGCTTTGCCTCGGTTTGTGAACCGGGTCCTGTTTTCTCCATTTTCTCTTCCCGAAAGGAGGGAGAGGTCTCGTAGACCATCTCTCAGTGGCCGTAGGCTACGTTTCATGGTCGTAGGCCATTTTTCCTGTTTGGAGCCCGGTTTTTGATTTTCGGAGCCGTCGGCCGTGTGCCTCGGTTCGGGACCGCTTAACTACCTCCATTTGCTCCGGTTTTTGGCACACACCTTATTTCCTCCCTTTAGGGGAACACTGTGGCCCTGGAGACCACGTTCGTGGTCATACGCCACTTCTAGTGCCTAACAGCCTGTTTTCGGGGCCCCGAACTGCGCGTTTTGGCCCCCAAACCTTCATTTTGCATCCGTTTTTGTCTGTTTTTGGTAGAGACCTTATTTTCATTGTTAGGGAGGTGGTAGGATGGTGGCCGGCCACCTATTCCCTTGAAAAGCCAGTTTTCCCATTTTCTCTCTCCAAAAGTCGATTTTCTGACAGAAAGCTGATTTTTCTCACTTTTGAGCCACATTTTCTGGCTTTTCATATCACCATTGTGTTGTGCTCATCTGGGAGGCCACCTTTCTGGGTAGGCCGACCAGCAATTTTTTTTAACCCTTTTGACCCCTGGTCAGCCGACCAGGGGGGGTGGCCGGCCGGCCACTTGAACTGGCCAGCCTGCTTATTGCTTTTGCCCTTTTTGAGTGTAATCCAGCTGTGCCAGCTGGAGACCATTTGGTGCATCCTCCATGCACGTATATAGAGGATCTTTGAAGCTTCCAAGAGAAGCTTTGGCCTCTCTTCTCTATAAGAGAGGCCCTCCTCTTCATATCTAAGGGTTAGACATTTTTGGCCAAGGCACATAACCTCCTACCTTCATTGCTACTATTCCAAGCTCCAAAACCCTAACTTTCTTGGTCCATTTACACTACAACCCTTAGCACCACACCTCCATCATCCATTCCAGCACCTTAGAAGCCATTTGAAGAGGTTGGAAGCTCATCAACATGGTCCAAAAGCTGTTGGAGGTCGGCTCTTCAAGGGTAAGTCCTCATTTCCCCCATTTTTGCATTATTTTGTCCTATACCTTAGCACCATTTGAAAGCATTTTCGAGCCTTGGTGTAAACTGAAGATAGTCTTATTTTGAGTTCTTCTTCATGTTTGTTTGAGAACACTTTTCTGTTTGAGGCCTCCTACACCCTTGCATGCTTTACCCCTCTTTGTAGGCCTATTTTGCATCATATCTTGGACCTATTTGTGAGCACTTTTGAGATTTTCTATAAACTGTAAAGTGTCTTATTTTGATCCCCTCTTCAACTTTGTTTAAGGGAACTTTACTATTTGAGGTCATCTACTTCCTTGTTTGTTTAATCTCTCTTTTAGGGCTATTTTTGCATCCTATTTTAGCCTTACTTTTGAGTATTTTTGAGATTTTCTACAAACTGGAAAAAGTCTTGTTTTGACATTTCCTTCAAGTTTTGTTAAGGTCCCATTTCTGTTTGGGATCATCTTCCCCCTATGCATGCTTCATCTTTTCATGATTAAGGCTGCAATAGAGCACTTGCATTGGCCATGGTTTGGCCTCTTAGCCACTAAAATCCAGTGAATTTTCAGTGGCTTTGATGCATTTTTGAGGGCCAAAATTAGAGGGGGGTGACCCCCTCTCTCCTTGTCTTGTTTGGGGATCTTTTGGACCTTCCAAAGGGGTTCTATTTTGCATGCATTGAAGTCACTTTTTGGGCTCAATTTTTTGGGTTTTAAGGTCTGCCTTAGGTCTGTCCAGGGCCATTTTGATCATATTTTATGTCTATAGTGCATGTGTAGAACAATTCCATTCAAGGCCTTTTGAGAGGGCCTTTCTTGGCATGTTTCCTAGACTGATTTCAAGGCCAATTTTGTGAGTTTTAGGGCTTTCATAACTCATTTCCAGAGTTGGTTTGGTCATGCTAAGTGTCTATCTTGTATGTGCTTAACAACCCCTTGAATGGCCTTCCAAAGAAGCCCCTCATTTTTGCATGCATTGGCTGCATTTCAGTGATTATTTGGGCATATTTTGGCATGTTTTGTTCACTGTTTTTTGCTGGTTTGGTGAGTTCTCATTTTCTTCATATACATGCCATATAAACCATGTTTGCTAGTCAATGTTGCATGCTATTTTAGTCTATCATTTTAGCATCTTTTGGCCATGCTCTAAACTATAAATGTGCATGTTTTGGGACTGCCTTGGTTCTGTCTTTAGACTTCATGATCAAATAATGCTTGCTTTGTATACTTGTGGCTCAATGCATGTTCCTAGTATCAAGTTTCGGGGCTTATTCCATGCATCGGGTGCCATATTTCCATGTTTCGGGACCATTTAGCATTATGTTTCAATGCTGAAAATTACATGTTTGAATGCCATGCTTCATCCTTGCCATGTTTTGGTAGAGTGGCATCCAATGCCTTAGGTTCAGTCCTCGGTTTGCGTGCATGTGTGCACACATTTCGGTCATCTCATTTTCATCTTAGGGCTGCTGATGTGAGTGTGGCTGAGGTCCACTCATGTTGGTGTAAGTCCATTATGCATTGTGTATGCCTTTTCAATTCATAGTATTGCGTATGCTAGGTTGCATGTTAGTGCATTGTGTATGCCATGTTACATCGAGCATTGTGTATGCCATCTCATAGCATTGTGTATGCTAGGTTGTATGTTAGTCACATTGTGTATGCCATCTCATTTGCATTGTTTTTGGGATAGGAGTTAGCCTGAGCACAGGAAACGAGGGACGTTTCGTACTCCGAGTGACGGAACGTATCTCAATTCCCTGTCGCCGACACTCCAGATTACCCATGATGGAGTTTAGCTCTTGTTGTGTTTTCATGTGCATTCATCTCATATTGAGTCGTACAATTCGGCTCCTTGGCCATCATGCATCGATATGCGTGATTGGTGGCACGAGGATCGAGGACTACACTCCCTGAAGAGTAGTCATGCATACATATGTGAAATACTTTTCCATGCCCCTTTGTTGCTCTCTGTTACAATAAATCAGAAATCAGCGGCCTTCCGGAGCGTTGTGTAATATTTCGAAAACAATTGCAAACAGAGGCAAATCGGGGCATCGCAATGGATTTTCGCGTCAAGCTTTCATGCATCATTCCACCATTCGAAACAGAGCTGAGGCAGTCCATAGGCTTACATGCTAGTTTATCGCTTTCCTAGTTAATTTGTTAATTAATTAGGGTTTTGTAATATCTATTTATTCATTCCGGACTGTATTATTCTTTCGGACCCTCCGAGCGAGGGCACAATTGTAATAAGTGTGCGTGTGTGTGATGTATGTTTTCTAACCCCACGTCTTTTTTCCTTTTATTTACCAGCTTATGCTGGTTAGATTAGGGCATGTTTCAATTAGCATACAGTATGATAACATGTTTACATCATTCATCTGTATTGCATGCACCGGGCTCGGCGCATCATACTAACTGCATTTGTATTTCAAATTCCAAATTGAATATGTGCTAGCTGTAGCATCATCATATGCCATGTTTAGAATAGCCGAGCCTATCTTAGTTGCATTTTGCATGTGTTGCATTAGGCATTTCAGCATAGTTAGGATCATGCATTGATTTCTAACATAGTTTTTGTTTTGGCTTGGAGTACTAGGTGAGCTTTTATGCTTTAGCATCCTTGCATGTGTGTGAGTGACTGCCATGATAGCATGCTTACCATGAGGCTATGTGCTTATATGATATACCTGCCTGAATGCCTGTGGGTGAAGGTTGGGTTATTTGGATTGGAACAATTCATCAATTGTGAGTTTTAAGCCCACTAGATAGTGGCAAATCATCTTGTTTTCTAAGCCCACCTGAGGGTGGCAAATCCACATTTTAGCCTCCTTGCGAGTAGCAAACTGTTTTCAAAACAAACATGAGATATTTCGTTCCAATTCAAGCGACCCAGTCTATATTTGTATGTTGTGCGTACCACATAGTAAATCTAGGCTAATAATTGGAATAAGAACGCATAGTGTTTTCAAAACTCGATATCATGGTTAGTAGAGGCCGATCTTTGATCGGGCGAGCGGGGGTGCTCACGAAGTGACCTTCCCCAATCGTACCCAAGTTCCCGAGCCGAGGCAACTTTGGTGATGACGGACACGTGGCCTTAGGCAACGAGTCAGGGTTTCCTAAATTTTTCAAAATTAAAATATTTAGGTGGCGACTCTGTATTTGACAAAGCAGTCCATGTTTGGCACTTCTTTCAAAATATCTGTTTTAAAAAATGATTTGCCGGATTTGGACTCTTTGAGGATTCATCGGTCTTGCATTGCACTCTGCGAGATTAGATACAGGACCATGACATTGAGTCTTGAACTGTAGTGACCCCAAATGAACAACACGGGATTTCCCTCCCGGGACATTCGGGGACGTCTACAGTTTCTGGCGACTCTGCTGGGGAGTTTAGTGAACTTGACTCGAACTCATGATATCTTGTTTTGATTACACTTGTGTGTTTCTTTGCATTGCATTTGCATTGGTGCGCCTAGGACATTGTGTTTGCCATCTACTATTCCTGAACGGTTTGCCGGAGGCTCGCTTCGAGAAGCGTGCCATAAGGCTGACCGGTTACGGGCTCTGCCAGTATGGGAACACAAACCCCAGTTTTACCGGGGCACCCTTTTTGACTATTCGACCTAGTGCATATCGGAATCTATAGTGACCATTCCAAATTAGGACAGGTTGCTTACCCGATCATAGGTTGTTTGAAACCGCTGCGTGCGTAGTGAAACCCTAGTTCCTGACAAAATAGGACAGGAAAACCTTACCCCAACATAGGGGTGTTTTGACTCTTACTTGTTTGTTATGTGCTTTTAGAGTGCGTCTCTATATGAATGCATGTATCAGTTTGCAAGTTTGGGCATCAGGCCTGCGGGCACCGGTTCAGTATTTCTGGGTATCAAAGGCCTGCGGGCACCGGTTCAGTATTTCTGGGTATCAAAGGCCTGCGGGCACCAGTTCAGTATTTTCGGAATCAGTTATCTGCGGGTATCAGATTCAGCTTCGGGGACAGTGATTTGGGAATAATGATCAGTTTTTTAGAACAGTGTATCAATTGCGTGTTAATTATACCCGACTGTGTGTTGTGTTTATTTACGTCGTTATGCTGTCCGTTTGTCTGCTCGTTTATTTCCTTATTATTGCTTTATTTATCTTTTTTCTAGGTAGTTTAGTACAATTGCTTCAGACCAAGCAGATATTCCCCAAGCACTCTGGACAAGAGGTCGTCGACTCAATCGATCTGAGGATCTAGTTGACGGACAACCAGTGTTTCACTCTCTACCCCCGATTATCAGATGGAGGTCGAAAAGACGCAGTGTATCTGAGCAGAGGTTGCCAGAGCAGCGGATTACCCCATCAGTGGACAGTTGGATTGAGATCCCAATTGTTGCTATAGAGATAGACCTGCCAGTAGTTCAGGCAGATCAGGGCAGTATGGCGAGACCGACAGGAGTTGAGGAAATGATGTGTCAGATGCAGGACACCATGAGAGCCATGTAGCAGGATGCTGTTTGCCGAGACGAATTTGCCAAACAACAGGCCGAGATCATGGCCCAGCAGGCAGAGTTAATTGCCAGATTGCAACAACAAACTGGGGCATCTGCTTCCCATCCAGTTTCTCCCCCACCAGGAATCTCGGCACACGAAGAGGCGCCAAATGTCCAGGCAGATACAGACATACCAAAGGGGCCAACTCTGCCCCCAATTCTGCCCCCAATTCTGCCCCAGTTATCTAAGGCTCCCACGCCTGTCAATCAACCGGACTCCCCTTTCGAGTTCGAGGTAGGCCATACAGCACTGAAATTGAGCAAGCTTGAGAAGTTGTTCAAGAAATCCCAAGGGGTAAAGGCTATCCCAGATATCGAGGACGGATATACCGACGTGGCTATGACGCTGCCGGATAGGTTTAAAATGCCACAAATTGATCGCTTCGACGGATCTGGGGACCCCATGGTACATCTCCGACTATTTTAAGATATACTACGGCCAATGGGCCTCACTAGACCACAAAAGCTTTCATTATTCGGCCGGACCCTGTCGGGTGTGGCCGCTATCTGGTATGCGAAGTTAGAGGATGATGTCAAGCGGAGTTGGGATGAAATGGCCGAGGCCTTTGTCGCGCAATACTCTTACAATACCCAAATCGAGATTACGACCCAAGATTTTGAAACAACAAGGCAGGAGCCTAAGGAGAGCTTCTCGGATTTCGTAACTCGGTGGAGGGCGAAGGCTTCGATGATGACCCTGAGGCCTACCGACAAAGACCAAATCAAGATGATTGTGCGCAATCTCCAGCCAAAACTGATGCAAAAAATGATTGTGCTCCCCTTTCCCACTTTTTCAGATCTACATGATATGGGGGTACAAATTAAAGATGCAATGAAACAGGGTCTGATTGACCAAGATAGAGAGCAACCCCGAAGAACTTTCAACCGCAACAACAACACAAGCACCAGCAATGCCACAAATGCCAGAGCTTCAGAAGTAAGCGTGGTCACCACCATTCCCCCTCCCCTTCCAAGACCCATGGCAGCTACACCTTTCTCCGGCGCATCCGGAAGCAACACACAAACCACTCGATTTCAACCCAGAGGCCAAAGAACCTTCACCCCACTGTATATGCCCCTGTCCAAGGCTCTAGGGGTATTAATCAAGAAAGGGCATTTAAAGCCCCTGGAGCCGAGGCCATTGCCAAATCCACTCCCTCCTTCTCATAACCCAGCAAAATACTGCGCATATCACCAACAACACGGTCATGACACTGACCAATGTTATAGATTGTGTCATGAGATTCAAGACCTCATTGACAAGCAGGTGATTGTACCTCCAGAAAAATCCAATGTCACAACAAACCCTATCCCACCGCACAACCCAGCTCCACCTCCCAAAAGAATCAACTTCATCCAGACTGGGGTCGTGTCTTACGATCCCAGCATATATATCACTCCTTCCCACCTGCCTAAGCGGAGGTGCTCCTTCCTGACTGCACTGACTCTTTGTGCATGTTGGACATCTCCAGAACCCAACCCGAGCCAATGGTGGTGACTGGCAAAGATAGGACAGAGGAGATTTTGGAGGAGGATGGAATTGTTCAATCAGGGTTTGAGCAGTCTGGGAGTGTCGCTGGGGAAGCCTACAATCCGAGTGATTACATTCTGCTAGCAAGTCGGTTTGAGCCTAATATTGAATTTCCAGAGAGGGCAGAGCTGTGTGTGATCCGAGAAGATGGATTTGAGCAGGGGACAGATGATTTGACGGTTGTGGAAGAGGACTTGGCCAACCTCCAGTTTTTCAACGATCAAGATCCGGGAGGCGCGGCAGTCGGCTGGTTTGATTATGAGGAATCGACACAGGCTACTGGGTGGCTTGATGACTTGCCAGATGTTGTTGACAAAGCTCAATTGAAGCAGGGCCCGGCAGGGGCAAGCATATCAGTGGTGGCCGGAAGGGCCGAAAGTCAGAATGAATCGCCGGAGAGCGCCGGTGCTAAGAATTCCGCTCGAGACTTGGGCAGTATGAATGTGGGAATTGTTGAACAACCAGCTGTACTGACGTAGTTGGAACAAGAAAGGTTTGAGAATGCCGAGAGAATTAGGAAAGCTAAGGGCCCTGAGGAGACTGAGAGTGCTGTGTGCACGAAGATAGAGAATGCTGCGAACCTGTGGACGGAGAGTACTGCGAGTGCAATTGAACCGGAGCCAGACAGGTGTCTATTGGCTACCGACGGAATATGGTGGGAAGACGATGATTCATGTCTTGCTCACACGGATGAGGATTGGGGAGTAATCAACCAGATGATACCTGGTATATCGGTGAGGTCGATCATATGACGAGAAGCGGACGGTATTTCAAGCCCTCGCACCTAGACCAGGCGGATGCATCTGGGAAGGATAAGGAAGTTGAGAGACAGAAGGAGAAGCAAGTCGAAGAAGAGGATGTACTGACGCAGTTAAACAAGATACAAGCAGACATCTCCATCTAGAGACTGCTTATGGCATCGCGAGTGCATCGACAAGCTGTCTTATCGGCCATGGACAAGGCCAAGCTCTCTATAGACACCACACCCGAACAGCTGGTAGGCTTAGTTTTTTCGGGAGGAGCTACCCCGATGTTGACCTTTTCTGACAAAGAATTGCCACCTGAGGGTGCGAACCACAACAAGCCACTCTACATCTCCGTGGAGTCCTCGCTGGACATACATTGATGGCAGAAATAAATGGATACCCGTGGTGCTTGTCGACACAGGGTCCGCCATCAATGTATGTCCAGCGAGGACTGCCTATGCAATTGGCTTGAAAACCACGGACTTTGTGCCAACAGCCCAGGTGATTCAGGCTTACGACAACACAAGCAGAGAAGTCATGGGGACAGCGAAAATTCAAACCAAGGTTGGGCCAGGGCTGCATCAAATTAACTTTCACATCCTAGAGGTTCCCGCCACTTTCAATCTGCTATTGGGGCGGCTGTGGCTGCATCAAGTGAAGGCAGTTTCTTCTACCTTACATCAAATGGTGAAATACCCCCATGGAAATGGAGTAGCCATTGTTTTTGGGAATTCATCAATCCATCCACCACCGGAAGTATCTATGCCAGTTTTGGAAATTGAGCACGGTATGGAGGATGTGTTCTTATCCGGTTTTACCCTAGCTGAGGCCCGGGTCGTGCAGGACATCTTAGCTGTTAATGAGGGAGTGTATGTCAGTGATCAATCGGTATACCTCATGAACAAGGTTCAACATATCCCTGGGATGGGATTGGAAAAGTGCGGCCGGAAGGGCGTTGCAGCATCGTCTGAGGTGTCACATAATCCACATACCTTTGGTTTGGGTTATCTGCCCACCAAAGAGGATTGGATAAGGAAGGGTAAGGAGATGGCTGGGAGAGCCAGAACAAGGAAGGCGGGGAAGCCTTTTGACTTAATGCACCGGCCCATTCAGGGTACCCTAAACGGACACTTCGTCCGGGAGGGAGAGGACTTTCCGTTCTGTGGCTTCCCAAAGCCGTGGCTGAACGCGGAGAGGAAGCGTGTGCCGGAGTTTGAGATCTTCTTTGACCTGCAGTTACCTGGGGATGACGTTGCCGAAGAGCAGACAGACCTAATAGCTGAGGTTGAGCAGAGCAAGAAAATGGAGTCTGAGGACGCCGAAAGTGAAATGGGGGTAGCGCTGACATGTCTACTTTCAGATCCTCCGATCGAACAGAAGTGCTTGGGGGATAACTTCTTGGTATACGTGATTGGGAATGGAACGGCTGCAGGCATACTTTTTATTAAAAGATTTCAAAGATGTTTTCGCGTGGTCCTACGACGACATGCCTGGAATCGATCCTGAGATTGTACAGCACCGAATCCCTCTTGACCCCGAGGCCCAACCCGTTAAGCAAAAACTCAGAAGGATCCGCCCGGACTGGGCTCTCAAGATTAAGGAAGAAGTCACCAAGAAAATTGACGCAGGTTTCCTGCAGGTATCCGAATACCTGACTTGGTTGGCCAACATTGTTCCAGTGCCGAAGAAGGATGGTAGGATCCGAGTATGTGTGGATTTTAGGGATTTGAACAGAGCTAGTCCGAAGGATGACTTTCCCTTACCGCACATTGATGAGTTAGTAGACTTCACAGCGGGGCATGCTTTGCTTTCGTTTATGGATGGCTTCTCGGGCTACAACCCGATAGTAATGGCACCTGAAGACCGAGAAAAGACTGCCTTCACCACCCCGTGGAGGACATACTGTTACAGAGTGATGCTGTTTGGGCTGAAGAACACTGGAGCTACATATCAACGGGCTGCAACCACAATATTACATGACATGATCCACAAAGAGGTTGAGGTGTACGTGGACGACATGATTGTCAAGTCCAAGGAAAGAGAGGGCCACTACACCGCCTTGCAAAAGTTCTTTCAAAGGATTAGGGAATTCTGATTGCAGCTGAATCCTCAGAAGTGTACGTTCGGTGTTACAGCAGGGAAAATGCTGGGGTTTCTCATTACACAGAGAGGTATCAAAGTCGACCCTTCCAAAATCAAGGCCATCCTAGAAATGCCACCACCAAGGACTGAAAAGGAGGTGCGAGGCTTTCTGGGTAAAGTGCAATTCATAAGACGGTTTATCTCAAAATTAACCTTGACTTGTGAACCACTTTTTGGTCTCCTGATGAAAGGAATGAAATTCCAGTGGGACGGCCGATGCCAAGCCGCTTTTGAAAAGATCGAGGAATATTTACAGAACCCACCTGTGTTGTCACCACCAGAACTGGGGAGACCGTTGATATTGTACCTTTCAGTGACTGAGACCACAATGGGCTGCATGCTCGCGCAAGAATCAGAAGGCAAGGTGGAAAGGGCCATCTACTATTTGAGCAAGAAGATGCTGGAGTATGAGACTCGCTACACACCATTGGAGAAGGCTTGCTTAGCCTTGGTATGGGCTACCAGGAAGCTGTGGCACTACCTGTTAGCTCACTCTGTAATGTTGGTTTCGAGATTAGATCCCATCAAATATCTCTTCGAGAAACCGGCACTTACGGGTAGGCTAGCTCGTTGGTTGCTGTTGCTTTCCGAATTTGATCTAAAATATGTGACGCACAAGTCGGTCAAGAGAAGAGCAGTAGTAGAATTCTTAGCCGATCATCCAGTGGAAGGGGGTGAAGCAGTTGAGTACTTATTCCCAGATGAGGCCATTTTGCATATCGACGACAAGTTTTGGACGATGTATTTCGACGGAGCGTCAAACCAGTATGGGTATGGAATAGGAGTGTTGCTAATAGCACCCGACAATTCTCGTATCCCTCTAGCCTTCAAGCTCCAGTTCAAAGTCTCAAACAACGAAGCAGAGTATAAGGCATGCATTGCTGGGCTAGAAGCAGCCCTAGAACTAGGGGCAAAACGGTTGGACGTCATCGGGGACTCAAACCTTGTTGTATCTCAAGCGAAAGGAGATTGGAAAGTCAAAGAAGAAAAGATGATGATGTATCATCAGGCCCTGGATTTGTTAATTCCTCGATTTGAAAAGCTAAACTTTGCTCATCTAGGAAGAGAGAACAACAGGTTCGCAGATTCACTAGCAACTCTATCTTCCATGATAGACATCCCGTTCGGAGTCCGGATGCGTTCAGTCATTATTGACCAGAAGTTTGTGCTAGCTTACGAGTCAATTGCTACTATAGATGAGGTTCAAGATGAGAACCCCTGGTATTACGACATTTGGAACTTCTTGGAGAAAGAAGCGTATCCACCAGGGGCAAATGCCAAGGATAAAAGGGCAATCAGAAGAATGGCCGTTCAATTCATCATCTGCGGAGGTAAATTGTACAAGAGAGGTCATCTGGGAATGCATAAGCTATGCGTTGAAGCTGAAGAATCAAAACACCTGATGGAGGCCATCCATGGAGGGGAATGCGGTGCGCATATAAACGGGGTAATGCTGGCACGGAAGATCCTCAGACAGGGTTACTACTGGTCCACCATGGAGGAGGATTGTATCGGCTTTGTTCGACGATGCCACAAATGTCAGATCCATGCAAACCGCATGAACATCCCGCCATCAAAGTTGTATAATATGACTTCGCCATGGCCATTTTCAGTTTGGGGAATCGATGTGATCGGAGCTGTCACTCCAAAGAGGTCTAACGGGCATGAGTTCATCCTGGTCGCGATAGATTATTTCACGAAGTGGGTGGAGGCCCAATCCTATGCGGTGTTGAAGGCTTCGCATGTTGCAAAGTTCATCAGGAACAACATCATCTGTCGTTATGGGGTCCCAAACGACGTCATTTCAGATAATGGTTCCCATTTCAAGAAGGAAGTGATTGACTTGTTGAAGAAATACAACGTGGCTTTTCATAAGTCGTCTACATACCGGCCGCAAACCAATGGAGCAGTTGAGGCCGCCAACAAGAATATCAAACACATATTGCAGAAGATGGTGGAAACCTACCGGGATTGGCCAGACAAGCTGCCGTTTGCTCTGTGGGGGTACCGAACTTCTACTGGGTTGACTCCGTATTTATTAGTTTATGGGATGGAGGCCGTTCTACCTATTGAAATTGAGGATCCGTCTTTGCGAGCGCTGGCTGAGTGTCAGATAACTGAAGCAGATTGGCAATAGAACAGATTTGAAGAACTCATACTTTTTGACGAGCGCAGACTGAAAGCACTGTACCATGTTCAAGGCTATCAGCGAAGAATTGCCCGGGCTTCAACAAGAAAGTTAAGTCTAGAAATCTAAAAGAATGAGTTTTGGTGCTCAAGGACAACCGAGCTCCCATCCACGACTCAAGGGGCAAGTTCAGACCCAATTCGAATGGTCCCTACATTATCAAGTCAATCTGGTCAGGTGGAGCTGTGGTTCTAATGGACCTAGATGGCTTGGAGTTCTTGCAACCGATCAACATGGACAAGTTGAAGAAATATTACCCCAGAGAGGCTCACTAGGCCGAAAACCCGAAAGGGCGATCTAGGCAAAAGTTTGAACATTGAAAAAATTGGAAAATATCAAAACTGAGCTCGCAAGGTTGAAAACCCGCAAAGGGCGGCCTTGGCAAAAGTTAAAGCATAAAAGGAGAGTGAAAATACTCGAGTGAACCTAAGCCTAAACTACGTAAGGCTTGATTCCCATCTTTGGGATATGTAGGCAACTTCATCCTGAAGTTCAGCCTTAAACTTTTCCCCGATCAACTTTGTCCATTTGATCATCTCGGCTATCTTTGTCTATTCAGCATTCAAGAGTTCGGTTATGATCTACGGTACAGTGTTCTTCAGACTAGGGGCAACTTTCCGTTGCTGTGCAGTGCCGCGGTACTCTTCAGACTAGGGGCAACTTTTCAGTTGCTGGGATCCGGGATTGTGCATCTCAGTGACAGATTTCAGGCATGTCCAGTTCTGATTCCATATCGAAAATGATTTTAAAAAGTTTTAATAAAAGTTGACTTTGTTCAAAATTAATCTTTTTATAACTTAGACTATTTTTGGACCAAAATGGAAAATTTTCAATACCCACAACTTTCAATTTCATTGATTTCAATACAGAGTTCTCCTGCTCTTGCATACAAATTGAAGTTGCTTTTTTATTACATTCATAAGGAAAACTCGAAAGTTCTAATAAAGCAATAAATTTCGGGCATAGCTAAGTCAGGTGTTCCTGCGCCCCCTCCCAGAGCTGGTCGAACTCTCTGATGCCAAAGTAGGCCCTTCCTATGCCTCTTCACTGAGCCAATCCAAGCACTCATCAGACAAGGTGCAACTGAAAGTGGGAGCAGGGGCCAGGAGCTCTCTAGTCCTCCATGCTGTGGCATACCGGGCAAGCTGTGCGCCTCGAACCGGGAATGCAGCAGGATACTCTATCCCCTCTGGCGGGCAAGTCTGATCATGGCCGAACTGGCGCCGGAACTGAAACGGAAAGTAGAACATACAGTGAGTCAGACCAATCAACTAGATCCCGGTCTGCCGAGACATGCTATAGCTCATTGCCGGGAGATTAAGCCAAAGACAGGGCCAAGCAATGCGATCCGCAGACAAATTGCACATCCAGTCGAACCACCATCTCTCATCAAGGGCATCGACTAGTCGTTGTCGGAAGAAGTAGCCACGAGTTGAGTAGGCTGGGCAAGAGTCCACAACCTGCAATTTATCCATCAACCATACCTGGGGAGGGATTGGAAAATGAGAGAATAAAGAATAGAGAGATGTACGATGAGAAAAAAGTAAGAAAAGGGTTTTGTGAGAAAAAAAAAAACCGAGCCTGAGGGCCGAGTGATGTGAGCAATATATGTGAGAAAGGGTGGGAAACATTACCTGCAGCAGTAGTGGACTCCTCGCGAATCTAGTCGTCTCTCGGCGATAGAAAGCATCCAAGTCCATCAGCATCTCGGCCAATGTCAGGGCAATGCAGCTCTTTCCTTCTTTCAAGCCTTGAGCAACTTCAACCAGACGGATGCTAGATCCGCAAAAGCCTGGGGCAAGCAAAAAGTGAGATAGCATGCACAAGCAAAGGGCGTGTTGCCGAAAACCTTGCCAATAATGGTCATCGCAGTTACCGGCATCAGAAAAGCGATGAATCAAGCCAAGGATATCCAGTTCCCCGTTGCAGATCAGAGACCGAGCATCATGCATGGTGAGCCCACACATTTGTCCTAAAGCTTGGGCGTGACCGAAGCGAAGCTGGGACAAAATCTCTTCATGGCACTTAGATTCCATCAAAACTTGAAAATCTTCAAAGGTCGAACACATCTCTTGCCTGCCAAAGCTAAAGATGTGTGTTACCGGATTCCAAAACCTCGCCGCAGCATGGAGGAAAGGAATGTGCAGCGAAGTATGGATCAGCGTGAATAGTGCATTCAAGCCGAAGCCCCGGAAGTTCAACTTTTTCGAGCCATCTAGAGAAACAATCCAAGCTGTGAGATTTTGGGTGAGAAATGCTTCCATTTTGGTGCAAAACTAAGATAAAATGAGAAAACCACGAGGCTGGAGTTTTTAAAGAGGATAAGGCACTGTTCGGAGGACACGTGTCGAAAATTTTGTGGTTGCCAAGCTAGGTGGTCGGCCGGCCACCTTTTCTGGCAAGCCAACCACCCCTCTCCCCTCGAATGCAAAAAGCTGGTCGGCCAACTCCCTTAGGTAGTCGGCCATCAAGGGGAGGGTGGCTTTAGTCTTGTTCTAACCTCTAGAAGAAAGTTCCAAGCATTTCTATGCATTGGGGGCCTTAAAGGTGCGAGTTTTCCTCTGTTTCAAATGCGTTCCGTTACCCAGATCGTCCGAAATGTATTTGTTTATCGAGTTGTTGTTTAGTTTTGCTTATCGAGTTGTTGTTTTGTTTGTCGAGTTGTCAAGTTTATCGAGTTGTTATGTTTTGTCGAGTTGACGAGTTTTGTGTATTGAGTTGTTACTCATTGTTTATCAACATTGTTGCGTCTTGCTTATCAAGTTGCTTTGTTTGTTGCGTCGGTTCACTACCTGACTTGGCAATTTTCAATGCATAATTTCCATTCAATCTCATTTTTGTGCAAAATAATGCGATGCGATGCAAGAACATAAAATACAACACTTTTTTGAACAAAAGCTATTTCATTCCATCATGTTTCCTTTGTTACAACATTTTACAACAAGGGTACAAGTTTTACAGAAAATAAAACTGCCTAATAATGTACAATGTGCTACAACTACTAGTAAAAAAGGCAAATAAAGCAGGAACATCTGTGCTGTTAAGCGCGAGAAAAAGAGGCCCTCTTCGTCCTCTTCTGTGGAACAGCCTCAGCACCATCATCGCCATATGAGTCAGAGCTGTCATCCTCAAGATCCTCCTCGGCATCATCTCCGCCCTCAGAACCAGACTCAGAGTCATCCTCTCTGCCAGCAGATGTCTCTGACTGACGATGCGCGGACTCCTCCTCCTCACTGGACTCCTCCTCAATGATATGTGCTCTGCGCCCGCCTCGTCTGCGAGACGACTCCCCTCTTCCAGCTCCTCGAGAAGGCCTAGATGGCCCAGCTCCTTTGGAAGGCCCAGATGGCCTGGCCTGTGGTCCGGTATATATCGGAGGCATCTGAAAAGAAAGAGTACAATTTGAATACATCCGCCAAAATATGTATATCAGATGTACAGACAAAAAGCTACATGGAGTGGATGTATGCAAATATAGTACATGGATGTGGTGTGTGCCAGATGTGCTCTCCGCATACAGTCGGTCAATCAATGCAGTGAAATGTTCAAATTCAACATGTCATCAGAAATATGATAAATGCAAAAAACCTAAACAGTACCGAGACGCCCATGATGGACAGCTGCGCCTCTCTCCGCAAGACCATGCCTTTAAGCGAGGCCACTAACCCAAGTAACCCCTCAGCATACTCCGTGGTAGGCTGCAGATAAAAGTGTAAATCATCAGTGAATGAATGAATGTCCAAGTATCTGAGTGATAAAGGAAAGCTGAAAAACATACCGGTGGTGAGTTAGGGTCTCTGGTATATGGATGATCTGGCATAGGAGGCTTTAGCGGAATCGGGTAAGAAACCCCGTATCTCCATCCCGTCAACTCAGTCGGGATACTTGGCCATCCGGCATGCTAATAAGTCGGGGGAATCGGAGGAACCAGTCCAGCCCCACCTTTGGATGTGCCAGCCCTACTAGCCGAAGGAAGGTCTCTGGCTCGGGTGCGACTCGAAGACGGCATGCCGGTAGACCTCCTCGAGAGAGTACGAACACCCATCAATGGAGGCATCGAGTAGGTGTGACGGTAGGTCGCGTACTCCCCGTTCTCCAAATACAGCAGTGCATCAATGCCCAGCCTGGCATCAATGACACCTTGGGGAGTAAGCCTGTCAGCGAGCCGCATATCGTCTGGGGGTGCTAAATGGACACTCGGCTCAGGGAAGCCCATAGTCTGATGAAGAAAGCGTTCCCCCAGGAACCAGGCCCTACCAACTGGCCCCTCGAACAAGATCCTATACCGGGAGGAGGCCTATCCTCCGACAAACTGGAATCGGAGATCCTGACCCAAAGGCGCCCAGGGCTGCCATAAGATCTGCAGATAGCCAAAGCATAAGCTGATTAGAAATCGCAAATGTGCAAAATAAATCAAAGATCAACACATAAAGAACTGAGAGTTCTGACATACCTCGGTCGCCTGCACAGTGTCAAAATACTGCCGCAGGTAACGGAGAGTCTCCCGGGGCCGCGACCGGTACTGGCCCTCGAAGACGAGCGAATAAGGGGTCATGAGAGGGGCCTCCACCTCAAGCTCCGGGGCTAGCGTCGGAAAGTACGCGAAGACCCATAACTGTGGAAAACAGGGCAAAAGCCATCAGAATACAGAATGCTGAGTGCAGAATCTGAATATAGAATGCTGAGGGTAGAATGTAAATACAGAATGTAAAGTGTGCCGTGTGTGCAATGTACAGATAATGAAAAATAGAAATGCGAATCAAGAGGGCAGAAGGTACCTCCCAGGCTCTCTAATAGCCGCCGACTATGTTCCCCCGTCCGCGAGAGGTCGCACTCATATAGCAATAGAGGGTAGCCAAGCTGGCGCCACCCCAGTCATACTGACTAACCTGTGTGAGGTCTACCAAGGCACTCGGCAAATATAGCCCGACGGTGTTCCCCCTGTCGGCGAACAAAGTGGTCCCGAAGAGGAACATCAAAAACTCGCGGGTGTACTGTGCAATCTCCTCAGGAGTCTCGGGCTCAGTCCCCCTGAACTGTGCAGAAAACCAGGTATATCGGACTCGGCCCGAAGATCAGTCTACCGGTGGGCAAGCTCCCAACAGATGAATCCAGGCTGCCTCCCATTCGCCCATGTCCTCGTCGTAAGGGATCGCCCAGCCTCCCACGTCAAGGCCCGTCAAAATGGCGAAGTCAAATGGGGTCATGGTCATGTCCCCGGCAACTGAGAAATGAAAGGAGTTGGTGGTGTCCCACCATCTCTCCACCAAGGCGCCCATCAATGTCCGGCTAGCTGGATAGCGAGATATCCCGGTACAAAAGGTCCTGAATCCTGCCAGATCAACCCAATCGTGGACAGCCTCCGGGAGCTCCGCGTACCAATCTCTCGCAGCAATAAAACTGTGTCCCCATGTAACGCGGGAGGATGTCTGCATTCATAACAAACACATGTATTCAGTTTCAAAATGGAATGAATAAGCTGTGTGCAAATGAAAAGATATGAGCTGTGTACAAATCAAACGACTTTCAATTCAATGTGGGCTGCGTGTTCACAATCAAATTTGGGCTGCGTGTTCAGATTCCAGAAATTTAAAGTTTGGGCTGCGTGTTCACAATCAAATTTGGGCTGCGTGTTCATATTTTAGAAATTTAAAGTTTGGGCTGCGTATTCAACTTTCAACAAATATGGGCTGCGTGTTCACCATCAAATTTGGGCTGCATGTTTAGATTTCAGAAATTTAAAGTTTGGGCTGCGTGTTCAACTTCCAATTAAATGTGAGCTGCATGTTCACCATCAAATTTGGGCTGCGTGTTTAGATTTTAGAAATTTAAAGTTTGAGCTGCGTGTTCAACTTTCAATTAAATGTGGGCTGCGTGTTCACAATCAAATTTGGGCTGTGTGTTCAGATTTCAGAAATTTAAAGTTTGGGCTGCGTGTTCAACTTTCAATCAAATGTGGGCTGCGTGTTCACCATCAAGTTTGGGCTGCGTGTTCAGATTTCAGAAATTTAAAGTTTGGGCTGCGTGTTTAACTTTCAATTAAATGTGGGCTGCATGTTCACAATCAAATTTGGGCTGCATGTTCAGATCTCAGAAATTTAAAGTTTGGGCTGCGTGTTCAACTTTTAATTAAATGTGGGCTGCGTGTTCAGATTTCAGAAATTTAAAGTTTGGGCTGCGTGTTCAACTTTCAATTAAATGTGGGCTGCGTGTTCACAATCAAATTTGGGCTGTGTGTTCAGATTTCAGAAATTTAAAGTTTGGGCTGCGTGTTCAACTTTCAATCAAATGTGGGCTACGTGTTCACAATCAAATTTGGGATGTGTGTTCAGATTTCAGAAATTTAAAATTTAGGCTGCGTGTTCAACTTGCAATTAAATGTGGGCTGCGTGTTCACCATTAAATTTGGGCTGTGTGTTCAGATTTCAGAAATTCAAAGTTTTGGCTGCGTATTCAACTTTCAACAAATGTGGGCTGCGTGTTCACAATTGAATTTAGGCTGTGTGTTCAAATTTCAGTGACTCAAGTGATTAAGCTGCGTGTTCAAGACAGAGTATTGTGTTATAGACTAAGCATGCAGAACAAGTTGTGTGCTAAAATGAGCAGAAGTATGGCATGCGAATGTGTTCAGAACGAGCAATAAGCATACATAACATGAAATGCAAGGAAAATGCAAAATAAAGGCAGGAAATGTAAAAAAGTGAAGTACATACCTCTCGCGCCTCATGAGAGAGATGGGACTCCGGCTCCCGCAATAGCAGGTCTACAGGAGCTTGAGGGTCGAAGTCGGTAAAATGATAAAAAATCGCCCGAGGGAGTGTAGACACCCCATTTTTGACCGTCCTCAAGACTTGGACGTCACCGTTTGAACACCCGGTGATCATCCATGTTTGTGTTCGTTTGGAGTTCCCGGAGGTCTCGGCTATGCGCTTTGCCTCAGGATCTCCGAACTCGACTGTTTAGTGTCTGGTTTTGCATCAAACACTTGTGTTTTGCCTTGGAGGGGCAGGGAATGCCTTGTGAGGCATCCCCACACATCACCGGCCATGGCCAGAAGCCACCGGCTGGTGTTTTGATGCCATCGGCAATGTATATTGCCGGTCGGCATTCTTTGTTGCCGGTCGACACTCAATTTTGACAAAATGGCAATTTTGAGCAGCCGACTACTGTTCATCTGCTTTTGCAGATATTTTAATACAGCTGTATGGCATTTTGTTCCCCTCCATACACGTGTATGGAGGGATGGCTTCCTTGTTAGCTTACCTTGTAAGCTTTATAAGATTGGTTCCTCTATAATAGGAGCCCTCCTCTTTTGGCTTTAGGGTTACAAAAAAAAAAGGGTTAGACATTTTAGACAGCCATATTAGGGTTTGAGTTCTAGGATTAGGGTTTCATACATATCCTATCTCTATATCTCTCTCTTGTGTGTGTATAAGTGTGTTTGTGTCATACTATTGCACGCAAACACATAGTGTTACACCTTTGCTTGATTCTTGAAGGGCCAAAGGTTTGTTCTTGAAGCTTGGGGGCTGTTTTGAGCTCAAGGAAGCAGCTAGAGCTTCATTTTTTAAGAGGGTCTTCAAGGGTAAGAAACTAGTCCCTTTTTACCCCATTTTTGCACACTACTTTTAACTATCTTGCAACTGTTTTTTGGCTTTGCATATAATACATAAAAGTTCTGTTTTTGGGCCCTCTAAATAGTTTGTTTAGAGTGTTTTGTGGTTTGGAGGTGTTTGACCCCTCTTAGGCCTTGAGAGGCCCCATTTTGTGCTATTTTGAGTGAGCTCCAGGACCTTGGTGTTTGGGCCTCCTCACCACTGAAATCTTGAGGGATTTCAGAGGTGAGGATGGTGCCTTGAGGTCCTAGGGAGGAGAGGGCCACCCCCTCTCCTTGTTGTCCTTGAAATGGACCATTTTTGGCCTCTTGAGGGAGCACTTAGCTAAGCTTCTTGTTGACCATGCCTTGGCTGTTTTTTGTGCTTATTATGTCATAATATGCCTCTTTTTTTAGTTGGTTTTGGTACACCATGCATGTTTAGCATACCTACCTTGTAATGCCATGTTTAGGCCTTAACATGCCTTAGGTTGTAAGCCATTGTTCTAGCATGTTTTAGGCCTAGCTTTGTGAAGCTTTTGTGCTTATTTTGCCATGTTTGAGGTATGTCCTAGGTTGTTTGGGTCGACCTTGGCATGCTTAGTATAGCCCCTTTGCATTTTTGGTTTGTTGGCCTTAAGTGTGTGAATGTATAGCATGCATCCTTGCCTTAATTTAGTGGGTTGGGACCATTTGCCATGTTATTTCAATCCCTTTAACATGCTTGTATGCTTGTCTTGGATGCCTCTTTGAAGCTTTGAAAGCTTGTCTTGCATGCTCCATGTTTTGGTCATTGTGCATGCTTTTGAATTTGAGCCACTTAGATGCCATCTAGGTGTCCCTTGGGTGTTGTTTAGGTTCGCATTAGGCCTATTCTAAGTCCTATTAGCCTTGCGAGGCTTGGTTGACTTAGTCTTGGTTTAAGCCTCTTGGCTTGTCTTGGGTTTTAGACCATTGTTGCATGCTATGTTTGTCTTGTTTAAGTTGGTTTGGCACCTCCTATAGCATGATTTTCAAGGCTTAATTTGCATGCTATATGTCCATGTTTGCATCCTCTTAAGTGTGCTTGAGAATTGCTCTTTAATGTTTGAAGTGTTGGAGATCATTTGCATGCATGTTTGCATGCCATTAGTCCTTCATTTTGGGCACTTTGGCCACTGTTTTGGGCTTAGTGAGGGCTGCCTAAACCATGCTTGAGTCCACCCTTTGCTTGTTTGCATGTTTGCCTCGCATATTTGCTTGCATAATTGCATGAATGCATTACATTGCCAGGTTGCATCCTTAGCTCACATGCCTAGGATTGCATCCCATTTGCATGCATGCTTGGCCTCTTGAAATGCTTGTGATAGAGGTTGAGTCCCATTGGTTTGTTCATGTGCATTGCATTCCATATCAAAAATGCACACTTGATTCTTCGGGCCATCACGCATTGACATGCGCGATTGATGGTCCGAGAACCAAGGAGCGTATCCCTTTGAGTCGCCAACATGATAAGGGACATGATTGGTGCATACATTGCTTGAATTGCATTGCCATGCTATGCCTTGCCCTCTGTTGCTGTCAATTGCAGATTCTGCAGGAACTTTCTGCCGACCGGCAATGTTAAGTGCCGATCGGCAATCCTTCCTGGGCCGATAACTTCACCAACAGCCGGTGATCACATACCACTACCGGTGGCCATTCTATTCAGCCAGTGGTGTCTCCCAATGTCCAGGGAAGCAATCCTGAGACTTTGGCAGTCTTCAGAGGAGCAGAGCAGGGAAAACAGAGGCAGCTTGCGCATGGCAGTGCACTTCCGAGCAGGACCGAGTACGCGCGCATCGAACCCTCTTCCCGAGGCCCCTGTTATTGCTTTTCTTATGCTTAGTTAATTTGTTAATTAATTAGGTGATTTGTAATAATTAATTAGCTTGTAGGTTAATTATCTGTAATATTTATTTGGTCCCTCTGAGCGAGGGTGAATCTGTAATAAGTGTGGGTGCATATATGTGCATGTCTTCCAATCTCCACTTCTTTCTTCCCTTTTACTTACCTGCTTTGATGGTTAGTAATAGGTCATGATTAAATTAGCATACCTTATGCTATACATGCGTGCATCCATACATTTGTCTTGCATGCACCAGGCTCGGTACATCATGCTAACTGCATTTGTACTTCAATTCCAAATTGAATACATGCATTAACTGATTGCATTTCACATGCCATGTTTAGGTTAGCCGAACCTACTCTAAATTGCATCCTGTATGTGTTGCATTAGTCAATTTGACATGACCTAGGACCATGCATGTTGGCTAACTAGTTTATTGTTTTGGCACGGAGTACGATGTAAGTATTTTCATGCTTTAGCATATCGCAAGCGTGTGAATGCTATCATGACAGCATGCTTACCATGTGGCTAGATTCTTATGTGATAAACTGTTTGAATGCCTGTGGGTGAAGGTTGGATTGTCTGAGTTGGAAACACTGGTTGAAATCCGTGTTTTAGCCTACTTGCGAGTAGCAAATTCCAAAACATTTTTTCAAAACAAACGGATATGCAATGCTTATTTCCAAATTAGGCAATCTAGTCTATACTTGTTTGTTGTGCACATAACATAGTAATTCTAGGCTAATAAATGGAATAAGAACACATAACGTTTTCAAAAACGGATATCACGGTTAGTAGAGGCCGATCTTCGGATCGGGCGAGAGGGGGTGCTCATAGCTGACCTTCCCCAATCGTACCCTAGCTCCTAAGCCGAGGCAACTCTGGTAATGACGGACATGTGGCCTTCGGCACCGAGTCAGGGTTTCCTAAATTCCCCCATAAAAAATATTTAGGTGGCGACTTTGTATCTGGCAAAGCAGTCCATGTTTGGCACTTCTTTTTCTAAAAATCTGTTTTCTCAAAACGATTTGCCAGATTTGGACTCTTTGGTTCAGATTAAGAACCATGACACAAAATCGAGTCCGAACTATAGCAGGGCCCCACGCGGGCGCATCTACAGGGAGGTGTAGACACCCCATTTTTGACCGTCCTCAAGGCTTGGACGTCACCGTCTGAACACCTGGTGATCATCCATGTTTGTGTTCGTTTGGAGTTCCAGAGGTCTCGGCTATGCGCCTTGCCTCAGGATCTCCAAACTCGACTGTTTAGTGTCTAGTTTTGCACCAAACACTTGTGTTTTTCCTTGGAGTGGCAGGGAATGCCTTGTGAGGCATCCCCACACATCACCGGCCTTGGCCAGAGGCCACCGGCTGGTGTTTTGCTGCCATCGGCAATCTATATTGACGGTCGGCATTCTTTGTTGCCGGTCGGCACTCCCTTTTGCCAAAATGACATTTTTGGGCAGCCGACTACTGTTCATCTGCTTTTGCAGATATTTTAATACAGTTGTCTTGCATTTGGCTCCCCTCCATACACATGTATAGAGGGATCTCTCTCTTTAGAAGCTTGTCTTGTAAGCTTTACAAGACAAAAAGCTCTATAAGAGGAGCCCTCCTCTCCCTTGTTTAGGTTAGAGATTTTAGACAGCCATATTAGGGTTTTGAGTTCTAGGGTTAGGATTAATACACATTCTATCTCTATACCTCTCCCTCTTTTACCTTTGTGTGTGTTTAAGTGTGTTTGTGTCTTGCTATTGCACACAAACACATAGTGTTTCACCTTTTCTTGGTTCCTTGAAGAACCAGAGGTTGTTCTTGGTGTTCTTGGGTGGTTTTGAGCTTGAAGAACCAGCTGGTCCACCATTTGTGAAGAAAGTCAACAAGGGTAAGAAACTAGTCCATTTATTCCCCATTTTTGCATTGTATTTTTACCTATCTTAAAATTGTTTTTGAGCTTGGTGTATAATATAAAAAATTTCTGTTTTTAGGCCCTCTAAATAGTTTGTTTAGAGTGTTTTGTGGTTTGGAGGTGTTTGACCCCTCTTAGGCCTTGAGAGGCCCCATTTTGTGCTATTTTGTGTGAGCTCTGAGACCTTGGTGTTTCGGCCTCCTCACCACTGAAATCTTGACGGATTTCAGAGGTGAGGATGGTGCCTTGAGGTCCTAGGGAGGAGAGGGCCACCCCATCTCCTTATTGTCCTTGAAATGGACCATTTTTGGCCTCTTGAGGGAGCATCTAGCTAAGCTTCATGTTGACCATGCCTTGGCTGTTTTTTGTGCCTATTATGTCATAATATGCCCCTGTTTTTGATTGGTTTTGGTACACCATGCATGCTTAGCATAGCGTAGCGTATAAGTCCAACTTTCAAACCGGCTTCGCGTAGCGTATAAGTCCAACTTTCAAAACCGGTTTCGCGTAGCGTGTAAGTCCACTTGTATCTTTTTCTTTTTCTTTTTTTTTTTTTTTGCATCTTATGAGGCACACGTGTCTCATTTGTTTCATTTTGCATTCCGAATGGCATGTGTGTCACACGTGCATTTTGCGTACGGTCTGGCGAGACCTTAAACACGCATGGTCTGGCGAGACCTTAAACACGTACGGTCTAGGAGACCTTAAATCCTTGGGAGGTGCAAGACCTTTAATGCATTGGTGTGCACACTATTGCTTTGTACATATCCTAAGCCGCGTGTTGTCGCGCATTCCATGCAACATGCATCACTTGCATCATTTGCATTTCAAAAACAAAAACAAAAAAAACATGCATAGTCATGCATACATTTTGCATCCCGGTCTAGGAGACCTTAAATCCTCTAAAGGTGCAACTCCTTTGGTGTTTGTCGTGCCCGAACGACTTTTGGTGGTCTGGTAAAGCCACTTGCCTATGTTCGCGGTGAGTTCCTAGAAGACCAACTGGGATGGTGGAAACTAGAGTTCGAATGGCTTATGCCTAGAACGCAAAGGTTCGGGAGTTCCGAGACTAAAGTCTGGTTTAAATACCCAGGGGTGTATCCTCGGCTTGAAATCTGTATGGAAACCCCATAGATTGAGGCAGCTTATCTGCGCCTCAGTCCTGGATACTGAACCAACCTAGTATATCGCCCTATTGGTAAGATAGGGAAAACTGCAAACATAGTCATTGCATCATAGTGCATTGTCATGCATTTGCATTGTAGATTGCATGCATTCACTGCATCGCCTTCCGCCTATGGCTTGCGCCTTTCCAGGTTGAGCTTGGTCGGGTACGTGCCCTTACTTTTCATGTTAAAACACAGTTCTGCATGTGTATCGCGCCGATTCCACGCTGATATGTTGGTTGAGGGTTGCGGCACCTTTTCTGTGTTACACATGGCTCGTATGTGTACATACCTTTCCTAGGCAAGATTTGGTTTGGCTTGCGTGCCATATCCATTGTATCAATATCCACTCCATTGCATATTTGTAGATATTGCATTGTAGATTGCATGCATTCATTGCATCACCTTCCGCCTATGGCTTGCGCCTTTCTAGGTTAAGCTTGGTCTGGTATGTGCCCTTACTTTTCATGTTAAAACACAGTTCTGCATGTGTATCGCGCCGATTCCACGCTGATATGTTGGTTGAGGGTTGCGGCACCTTTTCTGTGTTACACATGGCTTGTATGTGTACATGCCTTTCCTAGGCAAGATTTGGTTTGGCCTGCGTGCCATATTCATTTATTACATTGTAGAGTAATTTTTGCATCCGGCATTAGGATCGTAGTCCTTTCTCCAGCGGGTTGTTTCCCCACTTATGAAAATTTTCACTCAATACTTGTTCTTGCGTCTGTCTACAATACTCGTAGTTCAGTTGACCGTTCTATGGTAGACAGACTTGTTATCTCCATCAATCTATTTGACATAGGTGTGGTTTTGAACCGCTCGTGATTGGATCACGATTCAAATGCTTTGCATGTAGCTTGCATTGTTTCAATTACATTGCATCTTCATTTGCATTGTTTATACATTGTTTTGTATATATTGCATTTCGTTTTGCATCCACATTTGCATTGTCATGCATGTTGCTAACCATATTGTACCTGTTAAGTTTGTTTTCTTTGCAGGCACGATATTGTATGTACGGTTCATTTGAAGCTGGTGCAACCAGATGAGCCGCACAGGTATTGTATCTCCCGAGTGAGACGTATTGAGAATTCCATAATTCTCTTACATCCTTTCTGCATTGTAGTGTAGTTTGGTATGCTAGCTTAAAACTGTCGCATGTTTGCTTCGTTACAGCTTTCTTTGCATGATCATAGGTTATGCTCGGCTCTGTGCATTGTCTTGCATTTTGCCCCTGCCTTCGGGCGCATATCTTGTTTGTCTTGCATGTTTGTCTAAGTCTTCGGCCTTGTCAAAAATGGGTCGTCTCTGGGCTTTGACATTCACTCCCGTCATTGTTATGACTTTCGAGTTCTGTCAAAGAGGGGCAACTGTAGACACCCCATTTTTGACCGTCCTCAAGACTTGGATGTCACCGTTTGAACACTCGGTGATTATCTATGTTTGTGTTCGTTTGGAGTTCCCGGAGGCCTCGGCTCGCGTGCCTTGCCTCAAGATCTCCGAACTCGACCGTTTAGTGTCTGGTTTCACACCAAACACTTGTGTCTTGCCTTTGAGAGGCAGGGTAGGGCTTGTAGACCATCCCCCACCCACCACCGGCAGTGGCTAGAGGCCACCGGCTGGTGTTTGCTGCCACCGGCAATGTAGTTTGCCGGCCGGCACCTTTTGTTGCCGGTCAGCACTATTTTGTGCCGGTCGGCACTCTTTTTTGGCCAAGATGGCATTTTTGGCCGGCCGATTGCTGTTCATCTGCTTTTGCAGATATTTTTAGACAGCTGTCTTACTTTTGCATCCCTCCATACACGTGTATGGAGGGATCTTCCTCTTATGAAGCTTGTCTTGTAAGCTTTACAAGACAAGAAGCTTCTATATAGAGGAGCTCTCTCTCTTGTTGCAAGGGTTGGAGATTTTGGACATTAGAGGGAGAGAAAAATACAGACCAAGCTCTGGTTTTAGGGTTAGGATTAGATACACATCCTATCTCTCTCTTTTTTCCCTCTTGTGTGTGTAAAATAGTGTTTAGTTCATACTATTGCACACAAACACCTAGTGTTTCACCTTCCTTTGGCTCTTGAGGTTCTAAGGGACTGGTTTTGAAGTTTTGGTGTTGGATCCAAGCTAAAGGAGGCCATTGGAGCACCATTTGTGAAGAGGTCTACAAGGGTGAGAACCTAGTCTCATTTTTCTCCATTTTTGCATTGATTTTCTACTTGTCTTAGAGCTGTTTTTGTGCTTATTGTATAACATAAAAAAGTTCTGTTTTTAGGCCCTCTTTATTGTTTATTAAGAGTGTTTTGTTGTTTGAGGGTAGTTGACCACCCTTAAGCCTTGAAAGGCCTCATTTTAGGCCATTTTGTGCTAGCTCCGGGATTTTGGTGTTGGGGTCTCTTCACCACTGAAATCGTGAGGGATTTCAGTGGTGAAGATGATGCCTTGAAGTCCCAAGAAGGAGAGGGCCACCCCCTCTCCTTGTTGTCCTTGAAAAGGGCATATTTTGGCCTCTTGAGAGAGCATTATGCTTGAGTGTGTGTTGAGCATGTTTGGTCTGTTTTTCATGCTTATATATCCATAATATAACATGATTTCAAGTTGGTTTTGGTACTCCATGCATGTTTAGCATAGTTGCCTTGTAATGCCTTGTTATGCCTTAACATGTCTTAGGTTGTTAGCCTTTGTTGGAACATGTTTTAGGCTTGGTCTTGTGAAGATTTTGTGCATGTTTTGCCATGTTCTAGGTCTGTCCTAGGTTGTTTGGGTCGAACTTTGCATGCATCATGTAGCCCCTTTGCATTCGGGCTTGTTGGCCTCAAGTATGTGGATGTGTAGCATGCGTTGCTTGTATTGTTTTGGTGATTTGGGACCACCCTATAAGCTATTTCAGTCCCATTTTCATGCTTGCTTGATTGCCTTGCATGCCCCTTTGATGCTTTGGAAGCATGTGTTGCATGCTCCTTGTTTTGACCATTTGTGCATGCCTTTGTTTTTGAGCCATTTAGATGCCATCTAAGTGGTCTTTTGGGCCTTATGTTATGTGCTAAAACTCTGTTTTTAGTCATTTAGTCCATGCCATGTTTGGTCTTACTAAGTGTAGTTCAATGCCCCATTGGTTTGCTTTGAACACTTGGACTATTTGTTGCATGCTTGGCTTGATTTATTGCTTGGTTTGGCACCATGTTTTAGCATGATTTCAATGCTTATGTTGCATGCTAATTAGTCCATGATTCCCCCCTTTCAAATGTGTTTGGGAGTTGTTCAATTTATGCCCAAGTGTTGGCCTTTCAACATGTGTATGTGTGCATGTGTATTTGGCCCCTCATTTTAGCATTATGGCCACTGTTTTAGGCCTTATTAGAGCTGCCTAATTCATGTATAAGACCACCTTAGCATTAGTTTGCATTGCCATATGTATGCTTGTATGCTTGCATAAGCTTGTCACCATGCCATGTTGCATCCTTAGTTTGTATGCTTTGGTTGCCTTGCATCTTGCATGCATGCCTTATTCCTTGACTTGATGATAGGAATTGGGCCTTGTTTGGTTTGATTTGGTTTGCATGCATTTGAAATCAAAGTTGCATACTTGGTTCTTTGGGCCATCATGCATGGAAATACGTGATTGGTGGTCCGAGAATCGAGGCACATGCCCCTTTGAGTCATTATCATGATAAGGGACATGGTTGGTGCATATATGCCTTGAATTGTGCTGCCATGCTTTGTCTTGCCCTCTGTTGCTGTGAGTTGCAGGTTCTGCAGGCTTTCTTTGCCGACCGGCAGTGTAAGGTGCCGGCCGGCAATCTTTCCTCTGCCGACAACTCCATTTTGTGCCGATGGCCACACACCAGTGCCGGTGGTAATTCCACTCAGCCGGTGGCACTCCCCAGTGTCCAGGGATGCAGTCCTGAGGTTTTGACAGCCTCCAGAGGAGCAGAGGAAAGAAAACAGAGGCAGGTTGCGCATGGCGATGCGTTTCCCGAGGCGATTTATCTTCTTTTCTTAGTTTATTTAATTCGTTAATGAAATTAATTTGTAATATTAATTAGCTTGCGTAGTTAATTAATCTGTAATATTTATTCGATCCCTCCGAGTGAGGGTAAAGATGTAATAAGTGTGCGTGAGTGTGTGTATGTCTTCCAACCTCACGTCTTTCTTCCCTTTTATTTACCTGCTTATGATGGTAGATTAGGGCACGTTTAAATTAGCATACCTTATGCTATGCATGCGTGCATTCATGCATTTATGCTACATGTATTAGGCTCGGTACATCACGCTAACTGCATTTGTACTTCAAATTCTAAACTGAATATGTGATAGTTGTGCATTTCTCACATGCCATGTTTAGGATAGCCGAGCCTATTCTAGCAACACTTTGTATGCGATGCATTAGGCACTTAACATGGACTTGGATCATGCATGTTTGCTAACGAGTTCTTTGTTTTGGCACGGAGTACGATGTAAGTATTTCCGCTTTAGCATATCGCATGAGTGTGAATGTTGCCATGTCAGCATGCTTAACATGTGGCTAGATGCTTATGTGTTATAAACTGCTTGGATGCCTGTGGGTGAAGGTTGGATTGTTTGAGTTGGAAGAACTCATTGAAATCCGTGTTTTAGCCTACTTGCGAGTAGCAAATTCAAAACATTTTCCAAAACAAACGGATATGCAATGCTTATTTCCAAATTAGGCAATCTAGTCTATACTTGTTTGCTGCGCGCATAACATAGTAATTCTAGGCTAATAACCGGGATAAGAACACATAACGTTTTCAAAATCGGATATCATGGTTAGTAGAGGCCGGTCTTCGGACCGGGCGAAAGGGGGTGCTCATAGCTGACCTTCCCCGATCGTACCCAAGCTCCCGAGCCGAGACAACTCCGGTGATGACGGACATGTGGCCTTCGGCACCGAGTCAGGGTTTCCTAAATTCTCCCATAAAAAATATTTAGGTGGCGACTCTGTATCTGGCAAAGCAGTCCATGTTTGGCACTACTTTTTCAAAAATCTGTTTCTCAAAACAATTTGCCAGATTTGGACTCTTTGGTTCAGATTAAGAACCGTGACACAAATCGAGTCCGAACTGTAGCATGAGGCCCCCCGCGGGCTTGTTACAGTTTCTGGCGACTCTGCTGGGGAGTATTTAGAGAGCTTGACTCGAACTCGTGATATCCTGTTTTGATTTCACTTATGTGTTTCTTTGCATTGCATGTGCATTGGTGCGCCTAGGAACACAGTGTTTGCCATCTGCCATTCCTGAACGGTTTTCCGGAGGCTTGTCTTGTCAAGGCATGTCCATAAGGCTGACTGGCTATGGGCTCTGACAGTATGGGAACACAAACCCCGGTTTTACCGGGGCACCCTTTTTGACCATTCGACCTAGTGCATATTCGGATCCATAGTGACCATTCCAAGATAGGACAGGTTGCTTACCCAATGTTAGGTTGTTTGAAAAACTGTTGTGTGCATAGCGAAACCCTAGTTCCTGACAAAATAGGACAGGGAAACCCTACCCCAACATAGGGGTGATTGAGCTCTCTTTACTTGCTATGTGCTTCTAGAATGTGTTTCTACAGGAAAAGCACATGTCAGTTTGCAAGTTTGAGTATCAAACCTGGGGACACCAGTATCAGTATCAGTTGTTAGAATCAGTTATCCGCGGGTATCGGTTCAGTTTTCGGGAACAGTGATTTCTGGGAACAGTGATCAGCAGTAGGGTACAGTTGTCTGGCTACACCCGTGTTTGATCAGTTTGGGCTGAAATGCTGTCTGTTTTTTCCTTTCAATTCGGAAAGTTGCAGAGTTGATACAGAATAGCCAGTGTCTCCCCTTTGCTGAGGCAGGATTTATGGCGGCACAAAATTCAGAAGAAATTGTGGTTATGACGGCTGCATTGGAGCAGGGGACCGCTCCGCAGAGTGAGTCCAGCATCAGTATGTCATACCCGCCCAGGTCGCCCGTTGTGCACCCAGTCTGGGCTCCCCAGTTATATCAGGTTCGTGAGCCCACCACCTTCGAATTGATGGGGATGATAGGCGATCTCCAAAGGTCTGTGGCGGACCTCGCCTATGGAATGTCGGCTTCACCGCCAGCAGCGTCGTATGCCGGGAATTTCGTACCACAGGAGCCCCCGCTACTGGGGCGGATTGTGATAGAGCTCAGCCAGCCAGAGGTGGCTTCCGGCTATAGCCACGACATGCCAGCACCAACTCAGACCCTTGATCAGGTTGACACCAGAGGAAAGGATAAGGCAAAGGTAGATGCCGACCCTATTGAGCAACTGCTGTGGGCAGTCGAGGCTCTGAAAGCCAGAGGGATGAACAAGCAACAAACATCTGCGATCGTGAACAAAGCTGTGGATGATGCTTTCCCCGCTCCGATCAAAGGCAATTCAAGCCAGGCAGAAAACCGAGATGGGCCCCGTCATGCCCAGACAATTCCTGTAGTTCCCAACCCTGCACCGGGAAAGGTTCAAAAAGCCAAGGCAGTGCCAGCCGACCCTTTCGCCAGCGCCTCTGGCAAGAATCCTCAAACTTCAAAGTACCTGCCCCGAGGGCGCAGGGTCTTTCACGACCTCCACATGCCTTTGTCTAGGGCGTTGCTAATATTGGCGAAGAATGGGCATCTTAAGCCTTTGGAGCCTCGGCCACTCCCGAAGAATCTCCCTCCCACGCATGATGCTACCTTGTACTGCGCGTACCATCAACAGTCCAGTCACAGTACCGATGGATGTTCCCGCCTTCGTCATGAAGTGCAGGATTTGATTGATAACAAGGTTATCCTACCACCCACCTCAGGCAAGCCCGTCACCACTCAGTTGTTGGATTTCGAGGGCTCAGATACTGCGAGTATGTGAAGTGGACTGCCTGCGGGCAACATTTGGTGTATTTTTGAAGCGTCTGGCACGCATTTTTGAGCATCGGTGAAACCGAGTTTTTGTAAATCCTGGCTTGGATGTCGAGTCAGTCTTTTGTTTTGAGTCTGTCTCTTTGTCTTAAGTCAGTCTTTTTTGCTTAAGGGTCTGTCTGGTTGTATCGAGTCAGTCCCTGTTGTATATAATACCAGGTGATTCTGGGGTTGTTGTCCCGAACACCATTTTGTTTTGTAATTATTATCTGTTTTTGTTTTGAGTCTATTTTTGCCGAGGGGCCAGTTGCACCAACAGAGCCGATTGAAACAGCTATTGTTATCTCAAACTTCATGCTTGCTTTCAGCATAAGTGCCAGAGAATTTGATTGGGCTGACAGTACATCTCGCCTGCTCTCCTGTGCGCCAAACTCATTGCATTAACCTAAGTTTTTCAAAAAACAAACCTTTTGAACACTGCGGTGATAAAAACGAAGAGGAAAGAATTCCTCGGGTTTTGCAAAATTTTGATCATTTTGAGAGAAAGAGAGGCGTGCTAAGCCTTTTATGAATGAAATCATGCTTGTCGGCGTGAGTACTGGGAAGGATCCTGGCCTGATCCAGATTGGTTCCACACTATCTTCGGCGCGAGCGATTTGTCGCTTTCTTAAAAACTTTCAAAAACAAATGTTTTACGCGGCCCTGCGAAGACCTGTGTGGAATCGCTCTTGAGACTGTGCAGCCTAGGATCGCTCTCAGCCTCAGGATTCGACCTGTTGTCTTAAACCTCGAACTCATCCGGAACATTCAACAGTCAACCGTTAGAGGAGGCCCGTGTGGCCAGTTTTGAAGCATCCCTCGAGCAAGAGGCGCCAAAGCCGAATCGGAAGGAGTAGATTTCGCCAGAAGAAGCTTGTGGAGTAACCGGGATGGATTCTCCGCAAATCAGTGCAACAGCCGTTCTCCTAGACACAGAGAGGCTTCAATTCAAAAAACCATTTGGCATGGACTTGCTACACTTTTACCCTTTGAGAGGCTCGCTGGACCGAAAACCCAGAAGGGCGGTCCAGGCAAAAGTTAGAGCAAGAGAAAAATACAAAAAATAAAAAAGTAAAAAAAAGAAAAGCAAAGCAAAAAAAAATACAAAAAAGAAAAGAAAAGAAAAAGAAAATACAAAAAAAGAAAAGAAAAAGAAACGAACAAAAGAAAATGAAAAGAAGCTCGCAAGGTCGAAAACCCGCATTGGGCGCCTTGGCAAAAGTTAGAGCCTGAAAAGTGAAGGTTAAAATACCCGAGTGTACCTTAACCAGAACTACGTAAGGCTTGATTCCCATGTTTGGGATACGTAGGCAACTTCATCCTGAAGTCCAGCCCCCAACGCTTTCATAGCGTCTCAGTCCATGCAATGGTTTCGATTTCATCCCAAAGTCTAGTGGCCAACACCCTTTGAGGTGATTGTGTCCATATATTTGTTGTGACCGTCTTCGCCATCTCTGTGTCCGAGAGTTCGACCACCGCCAATGAAGACTGTCTGCGGATTGCTGCGGCACCACCCAAACAAGGGGCAACTTTCCGTTGCCACGAGCCGCCGTGAGCCGCCATTCAAACTAGGGGCAACTTTCCGTTGCCTCCCACCCCCCTTCAAACCAGGGGCAATTTTCCATTGCCTCCGATCCGAGGTTGCGCATCTCGAAGAGTAAGTTCTATGCTTGTTGAGCATCAGCTGTTCGAAAAATAGTTTTTGAAAATTTTTACTGAGGTTGACTATTTTCTCGAAAACTATTTCATTTTCCAAAACTGGACCATTGTCTTGGACCCAAAAAGGAAAATTTTCAGTGCTTGCTGCCTGACTTGCATGCTTTTCAAATCAAAAATCGAACAAGTACGTTAATCCGACTCTCATTTTGATCAAAACTGTTTTAGTAGAAAGCAAAAACAAAGAATGGTTAAAATGATGAACTAGGGGCACAGTCGAGCCAGGCGTTCTGTCTTTCCCCCGTCATCGACGTACTTGCCAGAAGGGCGCTCTGCCCGCCAGAAGAAATAGCTGTGAGCTAACGGCATCGGGCGTGAACCCGCAACTCCCTGTTCATTCATCAGTCACCCCGGGGAGGGATGGAAAATGAGAGAATGAAGAATAGAGAGGTGTAAGTTGAGAGAAAAGTGAGGAAAAGGGTTTCGAGAGAAAATCCGAGCTTGAGAGTTGTGTGATGTGAGAATCACAAATCAGAAAGGGTGGGAAACAATGCCTAGAGAAACTGGCCCCTCGTGATCTGAGGTCCCCCATCTTCGTTCACGCGTCTGTGTGTCGTGTTTCTTTGATTTGACGCTCTCGTCTTTTGTTTTTAGTCTTTTCCGAGCGTGTCTCGTTGTGTTTAGGTCGTGCACCTATATTTCAATCCTCCCCGCTGTGTTCAGTTGTAGGCTCGATATCCCGGTTTGAAAAACCCTCATTCGATTTCAAAAATCATTTATGCCTAAGAATGCTGTGCCATTCTCTACATTTGAGCGTGTTCCGACTCCAACTGGTTCCACCTTTGAGGTCCGTCCTGTTAGATTGGGCCGTTTGTTCAGAATTTTCCGTGTGCAGAATGAACCGAATGCTGTGTTATGGACTGTATGCAGATTAATTCCTAACAGAGTAAGGGCTGTGTGTCTAAGGATCAGGTAGTGGGTTGCTTGGGTTATTTTGGCTGTTGGCTATTTAAGTTATCTGATTATTACAGTGCAAGTGTTTAATTTTCAGACAACCAATCAGTTCCATTTACATTGAGGTGTAACATGATGAGATGCGATACAATGCATGAAATGTGTAAATGTAAACACTTTTTCAGATAAAAAGTCTGTTTCATTTCATTATCTTTTCAAATGTACAAGTTTTGGAAACAAAAATTTGCCTGCGGCAGTACAAGGTAATCTATCTACCAACAAAAAGAAAAGTACAAAAAAGAAGAAGATAGCAAAAATCTGCATCCATGTCGAGCACTCCGGGGGGCCGTCAATCCGTCCTAGTCCTCTTCATGGACGAGGGTCCAGGAGCATCATCAGCGTTGTCGTCAGAGCCCGAGCTAGAACCGTCTCCGGTCTCCTCCTCCGATGACTCGGACTCCGCCTCTGCCTCCGCCTCTGACTCCTCGTCATCATCATCATCCGGGACTGGAGCTCGTGAGTTACTCCCGACATGAGTACGCCCTCCCCTGGTACGGGGAAATATCCTGCCCCCCTCGTCTCTCCCCCGGGCAGGGACAGAAGGTCCCGCTGGAGCACCTCCTGCCATGGGAATCTGGAAAGGAGGCTGAAAAAGTACATAAAAGGGAAATGCATCAGTATACTGTGAACAGTTTAAAGGTGCAGAATGCAATGCCGAGTATAGTGTATGAATGCCGTGAGCAGTTTAACAGTGCAGAATGCAGTATATGAGTACAGTGTGAATGCCGTGAGCAGTCTATCAGTGCAGAATGCAGTGTGTGAGTACAGTGTATGAATGCCGTGGGCAGTTTAACAGTGCAGAATGCAGTGTATGCAGTGTGTCAGATGCTGTGAGATCAGTGTATCGGGTGTTGTGCCGTGTATCAGATTATGCAAAGCAGTGTATGAGTGGTTTGAGGCCAATGTCAGAAGGACATACCGGTATGCTATAGAGGGCTAGGAGATCAAATGTCCGCTGGAGCATCCCCATCATCGAGGCATTCATCGCCAACGACTGACGGGTGTACCCAGAAGAAGCCTGCAAAAGTATCAGATGCATCAATATTCTGTGGAATATCAAGTAAACTGAGATGAATAACTGTACAAAAATGCAGTAATACGTACCGGAGGTAAGTCGGGGACATCAATGAACTCGTGACCAGCCGGTGGAGGGGCGAAGGGGATCTGATAGGTCGACCCACCCTGCCCCTGGAAAGTCAGTACAGCGGGTAGGGCAGGCCAACCAGCTCCCCGTCCTCCCTGCACTCCGCCCCTACCACGGACCCGGGCCCTCCTCGAAGATCCAGCCCCTGCTCCCGCTCCGGCCCCAGCCGCCAATGCCACAAGCCTGGCCCCCTCTGCTCGACGGCCGCTCAGGGGGCGCATCAGGTACGTCCGCACGTACTCCTGATAGTCTCCAGTGCCTCGGAAGCCGGCCTCCTCCCAACCGATGGAGTAATCATCCAGCTGCTCAGTGGTGAGCCCCTCGGTCTCCCTCATGTCTGCAGGAGGGGGAACCGGGACTATCTGCTCAGGTAACCCTAGGGTCTGGCGTAGAAAACGCTCCCCCAGGTACCAAGCCCGACAGACCGGGCCCTCAAGCAAAATCCGGAAACGCGAGGTCTCCTCCGCACCAGGGAACCGACCCCGCATCGCCGCCGGCGGGCTTGTTACACATACCACCATTGTGTTGTGCTCATCTGGGAGGCCACCTTTCTGGGTAGGCCGACCAGCAATTTTTGTTGACCCTTTTGACCCCTGGTTGGCCGACCAGGGGGGTGGTTGGCCTGCTTATTGTTTTTGCCCTTTTTGAGTGTAATCCAGCTGTGCCAGTTGGAGACCATTTGGTGCATCTTCCATACACATGTATGGAGGATCTTTGAAGCTTCCAAGAGAAACTTTGGCCTCTCTTCTCTATAAGAGAGGCCCTCCTCTTCATATCTAAGGGTTAGACATTTTTGGCCAAGGCAAATAACCTCCTACCTCCATTACTACTATTCCAAGCTCCAAAACCCTAACTTTCTTGGTCCATTTACACTACAATCCTTAGCACCACACCTCCATCATCCATTCCAGCACCTTGGAAGCCATTTGCAGAGGTTGAAAGCTCATCAACTTGGTCCAAAAGCTGCTAGAGGTCGGCTCTTCAAGGGTAAGTCCTCATTTCCTCCATTTTTGCATTATTTTGTCCTATACCTTAGCTCCATTTGCAAGAATTTTTGAGCCTTGGTGTAAACTGAAGATAGTCTTATTTTGAGCTCTTCTTCATGTTTGTTTAAGAACACTTTTCTGTTTGAGGCCTCCTACACCCTTGCATGCTTTACCCCTCTTTGTAGGCCTATTTTGCATCATATCTTGGCCCTATTTGTGAGCACTTTAGAGATTTTCTATAAACTGTAAAGTGTCTTATTTTGATCCCCTCTTCAACTTTGTTTAAGGGAACTTTACTGTTTGAGGTCATTACTTCCTTGTTTGTTCAATCTCTCTTTTAGGGCTATTTTTGCATCCTATTTTAGCCTCACTTGTGAGTATTTTTGAGATTTTCTATAAACTGGAAAAAGTCTTGTTTTGACATCCTCTTCAAGTTTTGTTAAGGTCCCATTTCTGTTTGGGGTCATCTTCCCCCTATGCATGCTTCATCTTTTCATGATTAAGGCTATGCATTAGAGCACTTGCATTGGCCATGGTTTGGCCTCTTAGCCACTGAAATCCAGTCGATTTTTAGTGGCTGTGATGCATTTTTGAGGGCCAAAATTAGAGGGGGGTGACCCCCTCTCTCCTTGTCTTGTTTGGGGATCTTTTGGACCATCCAAAGGGGCTCTATTTTGCATGCATTGAAGTCACTTTTTGGGCTCAATTTTGTGGGTTTTAAGGTCTACCTTAGGTCTATCCGGGGCCCTTTTGATCATATTTTATGTCTATAGTGCATGTGTAGAACAATTCCATTCAAGGCCTTTTGAGGGGGCCTTTCTTGGCATGTTTCCTAGACTGATTTCAGGGCCAATTTTGTGAGTTTTAGAGCTTTCATAACTCATTTCCAGAGTTGGTTTGGTCATGCTAAGTGTCTATCTTGTATGTGCTTAACAACCCCTTGAATGGCCTTCCAAAGAAGCCCCTCATTTTTGCATGCATTGGCTGCATTTCAGTGATTATTTGGGCATATTTTGGCATATTTTATTCACTGTTTTTGGCTGGTTTGGTGAGTTCTCATTTTCTTCATATACATGCCATATAAACCATGTTTGCTAGTCAATGTTGCATGCTATTTTAGTCTATCATTTTAGCATCTTTTGGCCATGCTCTAAACTAGATATGTGCATGTTTTAGGACTGCCTTGGTTCTGTCTTTAGACTTCATGATCAAATAATGCTTGCTTTGTATACTTGTGGTTCAATGCATGTGCCTAGTATCGAGTTTCGGGGCTTATTCCATGCATCGGGTGCCATATTTCCATGTTTCGGGACCATTTAGCATTATGTTTCAATGCTAAAAATTACACATTTGAATGCCATGCTTCATCCTTGCCATGTTTTGGTAGAGTGGCATCCAATGCCTTAGGTTCAGTCCTCGGTTTGCGTGCATGTGTGCACGCATTTTGGTCATCTCATTTTCATCTTAAGGCTGCTGATGTGAGTGTGACTGAGGTCCACTCATGTTGGTGTAAGTCCATTATGCATTGTGTATGCCTTTTCAATTCATAGTATTGCGTATGCTAGGTTGCGTGTTAGTGCATTGTGTATGCCATGTTACATCGAGCATTGTGTATGCCATCTCATAGCATTGTGTATGCTAGGTTGTATGTTAGTCACATTGTGTATGCCATCTCATTTGCATTGTGTTTGGGATAAGAGTTAGCCCGAGCACGGGAAACAAGGGACGTTCCGTACTCCGAGTGACGGAACGTGTCTCAATTCCCTGTCGCCGACACTCCGGATTACCCATGATGGAGTTTAGGTCTTGTTGTGTTTTCATGTGCATTCATCTCATATTGAGTCGTGCAATTCGGCTCCTCGGCCATCATGCATCGATATGCGTGATTGGTGGCACGAGGATCGAGGACTACACTCCCTGAAGAGTAGTCATGCATACAGATGTGAAATACTTTGCCATGCCTCTTTGTTGCTCTCTGTTGCAGTAAATCAGAAATCAGCGGCCTTCCGGAACGTTGTGTAATATTTCGAAAACAATTGCAAACAGAGGCAAATCGGGGCATTGCAATGGATTTCCGCGTCAAGCTTTCATGCATCATTCCACCATTCGAAACAGAGCTGAGGCAGTCCATAGGCTTATATGCTAGTTTATCGCTTTCCTAGTTAATTTGTTAATTAATTAGGGTTTTGTAATATCTATTTATTCATTCCGGACTGTATTATTCTTTCGGACCCTCCGAGCGAGGGCACAATTGTAATAAGTGTGCGTGTGTGTGATGTATGTTTTCCAACCCCACGTCTTTCTCCCTTTTATTTACTAGCTTATGATGGTTAGATTAGGGCATGTTTCAATTAGCATACAATATGATAGCATGTTTGCATCATTCATCTGTATTGCATGCACCGGGCTCGGCGCATCATACTAACTGCATTTGTATTTTAAATTTCAAATTGAATATGTGCTAGTTGTAGCATCATCATATGCCATGTTTAGAATAGCCGAGCCTATCTTAGTTGCATTTTGCATGTGTTGCATTAGGCATTTCAGCATAGTTAGGATCATGCATTGATTTCTAACATAGTTTCTGTTTTGGCTTGGAGTATTAGGTAAGCTTTTATGCTTTAGCATCCTTGCATGTGTGTGAGTGACTGCCATGATAGCATGCTTACCATGAGGCTATGTGCTTATATGATATACCTGTCTGAATGCCTGTGGGTGAAGGTTGGGTTATTTGGATTGGAACAATTCATCAATTGTGAGTTTTAAGCCCACTAGATAGTAGCAAATCATTTTGTTTTCTAAGTCCACCTGAGGGTAGCAAATCCACATTTTAGCCTCCTTGCGAGTAGCAAACCGTTTTCAAAACAAACATGAGATGTTTCATTCCAATTCAGGCGACCCAGTCTATATTTGTATGCTGTGCGTACCACATAGTAAATCTAGGCTAATAACCGGAATAAGAACGCATAGTGTTTTCAAAACTCGATATCATGGTTAGTAGAGGCCGATCTTTGATCAGGCAAGCGGGGGTGCTCACGAAGTGACCTTCCCCAATCGTACCCAAGTTCCCGAGCCGAGGCAACTTTGGTGATGACGGACACGTGGCATTTGGCAACGAGTCAAGGTTTCCTAAATTTTCCAAAATTAAAATATTTAGGTGGCGACTCTGTATCTGGAAAAGCAGTCCATGTTTGGAACTTCTTTCAAAAAAATCTATTTTAAAAAACGATTTGCCGGATTTGGACTCTTTGATGATTCATCGGTCTTGCATTGCACTCTGCGAGATTAGATACAGGACCGTGACATTGAGTCCTGAACTGTAGTGACCCCAAATGAACAACACGGGATTTCCCTCCTGGGACGTTCAGGGACGTCTACAGTATCCCATTTTTGCTACTGTGCTCATCTTTTTTTGTTTTAGGTCTTCCTTGAAAGTGTGAGTTGGTTTTACCTACTCAGAAGGGTGTTTTTTGTCTTCTTTTTTTTTTCTTCCACACTCAAGCGGAAACTCTGGCGCTCGAGCGGATATTCCACTCATCCAGCACCTTTGCAGAGATGACCAACTTCTGAGAGATTGTTTTTTGTGCTCAAGCGCATAAATCTTGGCTCGAGCGAAGCCACACGCATCAATTCTCACGCTCAAGCGTCAAAACCCTCGCTCAAGCGAACTGCAATGCTTTAAAAAAACCCAGCCTTCATCTTTTTAGTTCATTCTTTCCCAAAATTTCTTCTTCTCTCTCTCTCTCCTAGGGCTCCATTTGTGTTCTCACTCTTTCATCTTCTTTCTTGGTTTGGTTGGTTCGTGGTTTATCTTACCCTCACTCTCGTTCTCCATTATTTGGTCAGGTTTGTCTTTTTCCTTATTCTTTTCATTTTATATCTTTATTTTTATTTTATTTTTTATTTTATTTATCTATTTCCGTAATGGTTAATGGTGTGTCTAGGGTTCTCTTGTGTCTGGTGTGTATGTTTCGTGGTGGCTTATTTCTTGCCTCTTTCACGCATTCACACACATTCACAAAGGGTTGAACATGTTGGGTGTTTCTGTTTTGTGGTTTGGGTGTTTGTGCCTTGGGTAACCCGTCTATCACAGTGTTTGTGTGTCCTTGTTACTATGGCCTTTTTTTATAAAAAAAAAAAAAAAAAATTGTGATTTTTTACTATTGAACTTGTGTTTGGCCTTATGCTAATTTGAGATTTGCGTATCTAGTTGCTTTTGGTTTGCATCCTATTCTTACTAGTTTTTGCATTAATTGGCCTTATTATTTTGTTACTAATTCTGTTTAATGCTCTAATGGTTTATGGTATATTGGGCTTTGTCATTTGTATTGTCACTGGCTTATGTTCTATTGTGTCTTTTCATTTTGTCTATTTGGGTTTTGTTACTAATGTTACTAATAGTTTGACTGGTCCTAATGTTTTGGGTTTTGGGTTTTTGGTTTGGTTTCGGGGGTTGTGTTTGTATTATTGGTGTCATGACCCGAACCCGCCCCTATGGGTTAAGAACATAACCGGCCAGTAATCAAGGGATTACCTACGGCCTCAAACCAAACCAGACATAACTCATCAGGGTAAAGGGGCCAAACGAAAGCAAATTTAAAACTTTTGTCCATAGAGCAGTGCTTACATGGCACATCATAACAATCCATACATATACATGTTAATAACTCATATCAAATATGTACTAGCACAAAGTTCTGTACATACAGGATCATTCGAGTCTAAGTTAGCCAGTCAAAACTATCCATAAACCAAAGTTCTCGCCAGCATGACAAAATATAACAAAATAGCAAAAGGGCGAAACGAGTCTCGTGTGTGAGATGTTTGGGCTGACTCTCCAAAAACCTTGACCGTTCCTCACAAACTTCACTGAGGCTGGGTTTGGACCTCCCTTGGCTCACCTACAAACACATGAATGATCGTGAGCGAAAGCCCAGTAAATAATACCAAATAACGAAGATACACGAACAGTATTTACAACCACATACACCAAACGGCCTTGGGCCCAATTCATATTTCTATCTAGTATGCATATATATGTCAAGTAACTGTGGTTTTAAACACATCAGACGGCCTTAGGCCCACTCCATTCATGTCAAACTGGCCTTTGGCCCAACATTTCATTCATGACAGACTGGCTTTTGGCCCATTCTTTCATTCATGTCAGACTGGCCTCTGGCCCATTCTTTCATTCATGTCAAACTAGCCTCTGGCCCATTCCTTCTATCTTCAGATCAAACTGGCCTCTGGCGCATTCATTCTATCATTCAGATCAAACTGGCCTCTGGCCCATTCATTTGGCATAGCAAACATTGTCCACCATTCACATTAACGAACTTATAAGACTTACATAGAACTAAGCAATTGGACAATAACATACTTCAGATATCTTTATTAAGATATTACTCACATGATCGGCTGGGTGATTTGCCCTGGAGCTCAACCCTACACATTCCATGAACACAATGGGTCACAAACAATTCAATTCGTTCTTAATTCACATATTCCTCTTTAGGCTTCATTCCTATCCTTTTAACTCATTTACAATGCTTAATGCATGCCTAAGAGTACTTAGAAGTGAAAGAGAACAAAAAATGAAACACAGAACACATTTACAAAATTTCAGAAACAGGGGTCCCTACTCGAGCGTGGACTTTCCAGCTCGAGCGGACCCATTAGGTCTGCAAAAGTACTGGTTGCCTTGTTTTTACGCTCGAGCGTGAACTCGGACGCTCGAGCTGAAGGTCATTCTACATAGCTCCCCGCTCAAGTGTAAACTTCCCCGCTCGAGCAGACATCATGTCTGCAAAATATACTGGGAGCTCGTAAATTGCACTCGAGCGGCGATTTCCCCGCTCGAGCGGACGTCAAGAATTTTGGGTTTTCCAAAACTTGTTCTTGAGCTCAAATTCAACCTTCAAAGGTCCAAAACTCACAATTCTGTTTTCAAAACATGCAAATACACAGGAGGCCAATCATTCAAAATCGTGGTCACATTCTCAAATTATCCAACACTTCTTGTGTATAATCAAAATTCATGCATTCAAACTTCATATAATCTCCATATCTCCAATATTCAAACATGCATGCCAATTTTTTACTTCAACTCCATTTCAAATGATGCAAATGGTGTCTATTCTCATGAAACTCAACAAAACTATGCTTGCATGTATGATCAAACTCCCAATTTTGCATAATTGGCATGCTACATGTTAGATTATGCAAATTCATGTCAATTGGTAGCAATTCTATGCATGCCTGAACATATCTCATCAAAAACAACACAACTTATGATCTAACTCACCATTTAATCTTGAATTCACAAAATTACAAGCCAACATTCATGAATTCACTCACCTAGGAGCTTCAAACACCCAAGCTCTAGCCAATTCTTGAGTTTAATCTTCAAGACTTCCAAGCCTTGAGCCAAAATCACACAATTCTTCTCTTGCTCTCTCTCTCTCTAGCCGACCCTCTCTCTCTCTCCTTAATGTAATTCAGCCAAAATGAATGAAAAGAGAAGTATTGAGTGCAAATGGCCCTTTATATACAAGTTCCCTTAAGTACAATTACCAACATTACATAGTTGAGCACTAAGTCATTAATTTAATCTAATTAATCTGATCCGAATCAATTTTCAATTAAATTTCACCGTAGACTCTAAAAATTACGCTAATCACAAAGGCGTAGCCAATTTCGGTTTCTATGTCCGATAAGGCCTTCAATTTAATTTTCAAAGCAGAAAGTCAAATAGATTTTCCTACGGTGAACAGATAGAAATTCAAAACCACATATATTCATATAAATGGTACTCAAAATCATCTCAAACACATAATCACATATGCAACTAAGATTAATTAGCATAATACGGAACAGAGTTATCACAATTGGGGTTAGCCACGTCCACCTCTACCTCTATACGCTGAAAGTCCACGGCCAACTGCCCTACCTTTAATTCTAACTGTTTTCCCTCTACTGAAAAGGCCAAAATTTTTTGTGACATATATCTCTCCCTATACAGTCCACTTAGAGCGTCATGTCTAGCCTAATATATTTGAGTCCATTCGTATTTGGCCATTGTTTGATCCTTTGAGGGGTGACTTAGTTCTATCTTTTTCAAGTCGTCAAAACCTTGATTGGGTACGGGAGTTTTAATGTAACATTGAAGGTATTGATGATATTGGCCCTTCCTTCAAGACTTTGGTTAGGTCTAAATCTATCACCATTTCTACCGATCTTATCCATGAGCTATTAGGCATCGGGCAAGTTTTTCCTTGTCACTATCTCTTTCCTGTCCGACCCACCTGTGACTTTGACGAGGTGGCCACTACATTGTGTGGCACACCTCGACCTTGGTTGAAGGGCGCCTTGATAAAACAACATAAGCTTCTTCCCCAGTTCCATTTGCTAAATCTCATTGTCTGTGCCAACATGATAATCACCACTCATAGCTCCGAAATCAATCAAGAACAAGGCTTTTTTCTATTTTGCATTGATCAACACCGTTCTATCAACTTGCCACCCTCACTATTCAAAAAATGATAGCCTCTTTTGAGTGAAACAACTTAGGTCTTCCTTACAGTTGCCTTATTAACCGTCATCTCACCAAATTTGAGGTTCCTTCTTTTGACGAAGATGAATTTGCCTTTCCTACCCACCCATTCACCAAAAAGACCGTCTCCCAGAGTCAGTCTCATGTCAAGGGGGGTTCTTCTAGGGTGGGTGTTTCTGGTACAGGTGATGATCCTCTGGCCGAGGAGACAGAGTATGACGCTACTGCTACTGTCGGTGAGGCTACAGGGGAGGGGGAGTAGCTTCCTCTGGCTCGTTCTGTCAGAGGCCAACTGCGTCAATTTGAGCAAGCCATGGTTTCCCGTTTTGATCACTTAGAGGGCCGGATGGATATCTTTGATGCTTAGCTTATTGATCTTGAAACCACCACCGATGCCTGGCTCACTACTTTGGAGGCCTCTTCCAGCCGCATTAAGGAGTCTGTTGCTCAGTCTTCCCTCCATATTGCTCAAATCTTGACTATGCTTCAACTACAGTAGTCTCCGTCACCGCCGGCTCCGTGATACTTGTTTCTCTCTCTCCTTGGACAGTGTTTTGGATAGTTGTAGACACCCCATTTTTTACCGACCTTAAGACTCAGACGTCATCGATTGAGTGCTCGGTGATAGTGCACGTTGTGCTCGTTTTGAGGTTTCGAAGTTTTCGACTGAATGTCTGGCCTCCGGGCCTCTGAACTCATTGTGCTTTGGCTCGGTTTGTGGACCAAATCTTGTTTTCTCTTCTTTGGAGGGAGGGAGAGGTCTTGTAGACCATCTCTTTGTGGTCGTAGACCACTTTTCCCGTTTGGAGACTAGTTTTCGATTTTCGGAGCCTTCGGTCGCGCGTCTTGTCTCGGGACTACTTAACGTTCTCCGTTTGGCTTGGTTTTTGAACCACACCTTGTTTCGTCTGTCTAGACGGACATTGTGGTCTAGGAGACCACTTTTGTGGTCGCAGACCACTTTAGGTGCTCGTGGACTAGTTTTTGGGTCTCCCGGCTGCGCGCATTGCCTCCCAATCTCTCATCTTCCATCCGTTTTGGTTTGTTTTTGGTACAAACCTTGTTTTCCTTGTTTGGAAGGTGCTACAAGGGTGGGAGAGTAGTTTTTCTCCTTGGAGACCACTTTTTCTCCTGCCAGCCAGTTTTCTAGTCTGATTACTGGCTTTCTTGGTCTTTGGGCCACCTTTTCTGGTCGGCCACCACACCACTTGCTTGTTTTCAGTGTGTAGACTCTCTCCCACCATGGCCGACCAGTTTTGTTTCTGGGAGACCACTTGTAGTGGTCGGCCGACCAGTGAAAGTAGCTGGCCTACCATTTCAAGTCGTCGACTGCTTTTTGTCACCTTTTTAGAGACATTTTTAGCCAGTTGGCACAGCTGGAGGGCACTGAAACCATCCTCCATACACGTATGGAGGGATGGCCTTGAAGCTTAGCTTCCTTGAGAAGCTTTAGCTTTTGGTTCTCTATAAGAGAGAACCACCACCTCCCTCCTCCAGGATCATAAATTAGTGGTTTGAGATATACATACACACTTGTATCTATATCTCTCTTTTGCTCTCATTTTGTGCCTTAAAAGTGTAGTTTTGTCTCACTTTTGTACACAAACACACACTCAAACACCATCCTTGTGTTGCTGAGGCTTCTTGAGATTTGTTTTGGTGTTCTTGGATTGGTTTGAGCTCAAAGAAGTTGCTAGAGTTGTAGCTTTGAAGGTGGTCTTCAAGGGTGAGTCTTTAACCTTTTAAACCCCCATTCTTGCTTAAGCTTTTGAGTCTACTTGCATGTTGTTTTAATCTTAACTTTCTACTGATAAAAGTTCTTTTTTTGCATGCTTAAAATGTTTGTTTAAGGTCACTTTTTCGTTGGGGGTGATCTACTCCCTCTTAGGCCTTGTTAGGCTTTGTTTTGAGCCATCCCTTTAGGCTCTTGTTGTAGCCTTTGCATGACCTTTCTACCACTGAAATCTAGAGGATTTTCAGTGGTGGAAAGGTGGTTTTGGAGTCCCAAATAGGAGAGGGTCATCCCCTCTCCTTGTGTCTTGTTTACTTGCTTCATATGTCGCATGTTTGAGCATGTTAGTTAAGCTTATGTTGGCCATATCTTAGCTTGTATTTTGGGTTATTTTTCTATGGCATACCACTATTTTTGGTGGTCTTGATCATCCCTTGCATGCATAATACACTTGTAGTGTAAATCTCATAAACTAGTCTTGTATGCTTCATGAAGTAGCATGTCATTCTAGCTTGTTTTGAGTCCATTTCAGCATGTTCTTGGTGTTGTTTTAGCATGCCATGACTCTGTTTTGGATTGGTTTGGTTGGCCCTTGCATGCTCCCTGCACTTGTAGTGCAATTCCATGAACTAGCCTAATGTGTCTCATGCTTTAACATGTCATTCTAGCATGCTTTTCGCTTAGCTCAAAGAAGATTTTGTTCATGTTTTACCATGTTTAAGGTCTAATTTTGGTTGTTTTGGTCATGCATGACATGCTTTGTATAGCCATAGTGCATTCTAGCTTGTTAGCTTTGTGTATCAAGTCCACTAGCATGCGTTGTTTGACCTATTTGAATGATTTGGCATCATTTTTAATGTTATTTCAGTCCATTTAGTGTGGCCATACACTCACATTTGTCACTCATTCAATGCGTTGGAGGGTTGGTCCTTTATGCCTTAACATGGGTCATTGTGTATGCCTTCATGCCTAAACTTGCGAGCTATCATTTCAGTGTGTTTTGGGGGTTATTATGCCATGATATAACTCTGATTTTTGTTGGTTAAGTCATCTCATGCTTGGTCTTAATAGGTGTAGTGTAATCCACCTTATTTGCCTTGTATGCATCATGTCTTATGCCCTTCATGCTAGCATGTTTTAGCTTTGGTCCATGCATGTTTTAGACTCATTTTGACATGTTTTAGGACTGTTTGGGTTGCCTTAGCCATATGCTTCATGTTTTGCGTAGTTGTAGTGCAAGTGCTCTTGCTAGTTTCAAGCTTTGGGCACCATAGCATGCTTCATATGTGTTGTGTGTATGATTTGGCATCATCTATCATGACATTTCAGAGCCTATAGGACTGCCATGTTCCCACTTCATTCATGCTTTAAGTGCCTTTAAGTGTTGTGCATTGTTGCCTAGTTTATGGCTTAGCTTGTATGCTTGCATGCCTAGGTCTTTGAGCCCCTATCTCAGCATGTTTAGGTCTTTGTTTTGACCTACTTAAGCTCTGTCCATGCTTAGTTCATTCATTTGTGCCATGTATTGCATGCCCTCTTTGTAGTCCTCTTTGTTAGCTTTAATGCTTAAGGACCTTACCATGCCATACTTGTGTTGTTTAAATGATTTGGCATCATTTCTTGCTTAATTTCAGTGCATTTAGTGTTGTTACACTTCCGCATTCATCACTCCTTGAGCCTTCTTGAGGGTTGTGCTCTTAGGCCTAGTTGATAGGCCAATGCATGTGCATGCATGCCTTGCCTTTTGTGCCTTGGTTTTGGTGTTAATGGCCACTGATTTGGGCGTGGCTGAGATCTACCCACATTCGGTTTAAGTCCATTGAGCACTGTGTATGCCATGTTACATCGCATCGTGCATGTTATGTTATTGTTTGCATTGCACATGCCATGCTCTTGATTCGCATTGTGTATGCCATGATCATATTGCATTGAGTATGCCATGATCATGTTGCATTGAGTATGCTAGTTGACATTTGCATTGTGTATGCTAGTTGCATTGTATCATATTGTTGCATGCTTATGTTGTCTTGCATTGAGTATGTATGCATTAGCATTGTGCATGTCATTAGTCTTGTTAGGTTGTTCATGTGGCATTGCATGTTTGCATGCTCAAGTCATATTGCATATTTGCATGCTTGTGTTGCATTGCATTTTTGCATATTCCATGTTACATAGCATTGTGCATGCCATGTTATGTGTTGCATTTTGTTTGAAATAAGTGTTAGTCTAAACACGAGGAACGAGGGACGTTTCATATTTGAAGTGATGAAACGTGCGTCAATTCTCGGTCGCTGACGCTCTTGATCATGCATGATAGAGTTCTAGGCTTTATGTGTTCACTTGTGCATTCATTTTACATTGAATTGTGCAATTTGGCTTCTCGGCCATCATGCATCGAGATGCATGATTGGTGGCCCGAGGGTCGAGAACCACACTCCCTTGAGCTTATGTAATGATAGGGAGGGTGGTTGTGCACACATATCTTGCAAATACATTGCCATGCCCTTTCTTGCTCTCTGTTGCAGCAAATTGTAGTTTGGCAGCAACAACTGGTCGGCCGACCAGTATTACTAACTAGCCGACCACTTTTTCTGGTTTTTCAGCACAAAAAGTGGTCGGCAGATGGTCTCTAATGCCAACAACTGGTCGGCAGCCCTCTTACAGGTCTCCAAGGTGGAGTTTCAGCTTTCTGGAGCTTTGTGCAGTGTTCTGGAAACAATTGCAAACAAAGGCAAATTGGGGCATCCCGACGGATTTCTGAACGAGGCGACCGAGCATGCATCCACTCTTCTCCCTCTGGAGCTCCTATTTTACTGCTTTACTTAGCTAATTTGCTTAGCTAGTTTACGCTTTAGTTTTGTAATTAAGTAGTTAATGTGTTTAGCTGCTTATATTGTTGTAATAGCTTAATTAATTAGTTTGTTAGTTAATTAGTTTTGTTATGTAATAATTAGTTAATTAATTTGTGTTATAATTATTAGTTTAATTAGCTTAGATTAGCTAGTTAGTTTCTTATTCGGTCCCTCCTGCGAGAGGGCGTATTGTTGTAATAAGCGTGCATGTGTGTGATGCATGTCTTCCAACCCCCATTTCTTTCTCCCTTTTACTTAACCTCTTATGATGGTTAGTTTTAGGGCATATTTCGTTAAGCATACCTTATGCTTCGCATGTGTGCATCATTCATCTGTATTGCATGCACTGGGCTCGGCGCATCATACTAACTGCATTGTATTTTAATTCCTGCTTGAATACATGTACCAAGTTGCATTTCATATGCCATTCTTAGGATAGCCGAGCCTATCTTAGTTGCATTTCCGTATGTGTTGCATTAGCCATTTTAACATGATCTAGGATCATGTATGATTTCTAACTAGTTCTCTGTTTTGGCTCGGAGTACACTGTGAGTGTTTACACTTTAGCATACTGCATGTGTGTTAAATGTTGCCATGATAGCATGCTTGCCATGAGGCTAACTGCTTATTTGATATAACTGCCTGAATGCATGTGGGTGAAGGTAGGATTGCTTGAATTGGAACAATTCATCAAAATCCTCGTTTTAGCCTACTTGTGAGTAGCAAACTTCTAAACGTTTTCAAACAAACGAACATGCAATATTTTGTTCCAACTTAGGTGATCTAGTCTATACTTGTATGCTGTGCGCATCACATAGTAATTCTAGGTTAATAACCGAAATAAGAACACATGTGTTTTCAAAAACAAGATATCATGCTTAGTACATGCCGATCTTTGATCGGGCGAGCAGGGGTGCTCATTGCATGACCTTCCCCTCTCGTACCCAAGCTCCCGAGCTGAGGCAACTTTGGTGATGACGGACACGTGGCCTTAGGCATGATTCAGGGTTTCCTAAATTTCCCCCAAAATAAAATATTTAGGTGGTGACTCTATATCTGGCAAAGCAGTCCATGTTTGGCACTTCTTTATAAGAATCAGTTTTCCAAAACGATTTGCTGGATTTGAACTCTTTGGTGATTTATTGATCTTACATCGCACATTGTAAGATTAGATTCAAAACTGTGACGTGAGTTCGAACTATAGTAGCTAGAGAGCAAATGAATTTGTGCCCTCGCAGCGCGGAGCTCGAGAGTCCTCTCGGGGCACGTCTACAATAGTGTATTTTTCTATGCACAGCTTCTTTTCTACTATTCTTCTGTTGTTTTTCTTCTGTGTTTTGTTTTTTGTTTTGTTGTTTTTTATGCTTGTCTCCCAGACAAAAAGAGGGAGTAGTTATTTGGGGATTATATGGTTGGGCTTTGTGGGAATGTACATGAATATTGGGATATGTTGGAACTTTTGGCATAGATAGATTTGGTTATACATATGTAGCTATGTTGCTTATTCCCCTCTATTTATTTTCGTTATCTTATTTTGTTCCACAGTTTTGGTTGGTGTCGTATTTTGATATTTTCCACAAGTGGTTTGTTCAAAAGGGTTCGAAGTGTTCTTCAATCAAATCAGCTTGTGTGGTTTTGCAGTTGTTGTTTTGTGTTTGGTCGGGGCTTTTGTTTATGTTAGTTTGTTTAGTGCATGTGTTTGTTAGGAACAATTGTTAGAAAACTTTTGTCCGGGAATTGACAAAAGGGGAGATTGTTAGGACCCTATTTATTGCCAATTCCGCTAACAAGCCTGGGTTAATCAAATTGTATCTTTTCTTTTGTTTTTGGTCTTCCCGCTCGAGCGGGGAAAGTTGTACTCAAGTAGAGTTTCCACCTTTCCAGTACTTTAGCTCATCTGCAAAAATACTGTGAGGTGTGATTTTACGCTCGAGCATAAGTTCCTACGCTCAAGCGTGAATCCTGGTTTGGAACACGCATTTTAGCGTCCCCGCTCGAGCGTCCATTCCTGCGCTTGAGTGGACATCGCGATCTCAATAACTATAAAACTACAGGTTGCTCCAAATTTAGGGCACGGGTTCCAGATCTTCTTTGAGGGTTTTAGGGTTTTCTTCTCGGGCTATTTTGCTAGGTTTCTTTGATGTCTGATTGAGTATGCAACTCATCGTTTGACAAGCTCACATCAAAGAGTTTGTTTGTTTATCTTCAACAGTGTTCTTCTTCTTCGGTGGAATCCGGAGATTTAAGCGTGGAGAATTCGAAGGAGTTCGAAGCTATGCGCAGTTGTTGGTTCGACATAAATGTTGTGGATTCAACATCAAGCTGATCAATTCTGAGACGAAGGCGGTGGTAAAAGAGATACAGATTATTGAAGACAAATTGATTGCATTTAGGTAATTTGTTTTGGTAAATTTGTATTCTTTCTTACTTTCATAGTGGATTGACTTGTGGCATTTCGCCCGTGATTTTTTAATCACAATTGGAGATGCTCCAATTATGATTTTTCCACGTAAAAATCGTTTGTGTCGATTTATTGATTTCAAAACTACAATCTAAATCACTTTCGTATGTACTAGATGATTTGGATTGTTTGTTTTAATTGTTTGAGAGTTGCTGCAATTAATCTAGTCAAAATCATGAATCACTTCGGTTTTTCAATTAGTATCAGAGCGGGTCACTCTCTATTTTTATCAAAACTATAAGAGTGTGATTTTGTGTGATTAGTGATATGGATTCAAATCACAAAGGTAACTCAACCCATAGACCTCCGTTACTTGATGGTACAAACTATTCTTATTGGAAAGCTCGTATGAGAGCGTTTTTAAAATCTATCGATGAGAAAGTTTGGCATTGTGTGATCTATGGGTGGAGTGAACATGTTGTCACCATTGATGGTGTTGATATCCCCAAACGTCTTGATAAATGGGATGCATTCGACTATCAAAACTCGAGTTGGAACAGTAAGGCTCTCAATTCCCTCTTTTGCTCTGTCACACCTGAAGAGTTTCATCGTATTTGCACGTGTGAGATAGCAAAAGAGGCTTGGGATATTCTTGAAACTATTCACGAGGGTAGTAATTCTTCTAAAAGGTCAAAACTTCAACGTCTCACCTCCTTTTTTGAAACTCTTTTTATGCATGATGATGAGACGTTTGATGATTTTTATGCTAAACTTAGTGACATCGTGAATTCTTGTTTCACTCTCGATGAAAAAATCCCTGAAGCTAAGGTTGCTGGAAAAAATTTGAGGTCTTTAACCGAGAGGTTCCAATCAAAAGTTACAGCTATTGAGGAGGCTCAGGATGTTGATACCCTCAAACTTGATCAGTTGGTTGGAAACTTGCAGACTTATAAAGCACACTAGATTTCTAAGAAAAAAATAAAAAGATAGTGTGGCTTTTTCTAGTGCTCATGAGACTACTAAGACTCCTGAGATTGAGTTTGATCTAGAGTCCGAATTGATGGCTATCTTTACCAAACAGTTCAAAAAAAAATTAAATAAAAAGAAGCCTAATTTCAAGGACCCTAGTTCAAAAGATAAGGGTAATAAAAAACCCAAAAATTTCCACCAAAAGTTACTCCAAAAATTAAAAAGAAGACTGTGAAGGAGCGAGGTGTCAAGTGTTACGAATGTCAAGGGTTTGGTCATATTGCTCTTGAATGTCCATCGAAAAAGAACCGAAAGAAAGTCTATACAGTGACTTGGGATGACGAAAGCACGTCAGAGCAAGAACCCAAAGAAGCCGAATCCGGTGAGAATTGAGATAGTACCTATATGGCATTCTGGTCTACTATCACTCAACCTACTCAAAAACCAATTGAGTTTGCACATGGTCATAATCTGCACCATGCTCCTACCTTTGATGGGAGTAACTACTTATTTTGGAAGATCCGAATGAGGATGTTTCTTAGAGCTCATGACCCTGAAGGTTGGCAAGCCATTGAAGAGAATGTTGAAAGTGCTGACAATCCAATTAATCAAAGAGTTCTGACAACCATCCGTGCAGCAATTTTTGAAGAAGAACAACAACGGATGCTCACTGCATAAAAGCCAAAGATGCATGGGACATTCTGAGTCAATTCCATGAAAGAGGAGAGTCATCGTCACCACCATCCACCAACTTTCATGCCTTGGTTGTTCGACTGGATGAGGTCAAGGAGAAAGAGGAGCAAAAAGAAGATGAAGATGATGCAACCTCGAAAGACAATGATGAGATCAATGGTGATGATCTACAATAAGCTTATGAAAAGGTTTATAATGAATCTTTGAACTTGTCCAAAATCAATGACAAACTGACTTTCAAGCTCAAAGCATGTGAAAGCGAGAATGTCAAGTTAAAGGAAGAGATTGCAACAGCAAAGCAAGATGTCATCAAGATCTTCAATGACAAGCAAGACCTATGTGGAAAACTTTTATCTTGTGAGATCGAAAAGAATGAACTTCTGAAAAATAGATACCACATATGAAGAGAAAATTGAAATTCTTGAGATGTCACAAACTGCATTGGAAGAGAAGGTCAGTCAGAAAGAGGAAGAACTCCCAGATGCAAGAGCCACAATTGATATGTGGAACAAAGGGTCAAAGACACTAGAAGACATCCTCGGGTCTCAACATATGAGTTGTGACAAAAGTGGGCTAGGTTATGGCAATACAACAGTTCAAAAGGAACAGGCCTCCACATCACATAATATCAAAACTCAAACAAAGGGAAAGCTAAAGGTTCAACAAGGTGATCCCTCTCTTCATCAACCTAACGGGGGTAAGATCAACAAAAATGAGATAAAACCTGTTTTTGTTTGTCATCATTATGGTAGGTATGGCCACATTCCTCCTTATTGTTTTGAGTTGTTTGGTAAGGTGTCTCAAAAGGGTAGAAATTCTAATACTTTTTGGGTTCAGAGACAACCTTACATGTCTAGGTAGAACATCAAGATTCAGGGTGTTCACAATGCTAAGACTTTTACTAAGACTGCCAGTCCTGCTTCTGCTAAGAACAAAAAGATATGGGTGAGAAAGAGTGACTTAACTTGTTTTGTGGTTCACACTGCATTGAAAGCACGTGACTCACACATGTGGTATCTTGATAGTGGGCGCTCTCGGCATATGTCTGGTGACAAATCCTACTTCACATCTCTTGAAAAATATGAAGGAAGATTTGTTACCTTTGGAGATGGTGGCACTTCTAGAGTCATTGGTAAAGGCTCTATAAGTGTGGCTGGTCTTCCTAAGCTCGAAAATGCTCTTGTTATTGATGGCCTTAAAACAAATCTTTTGAGCATTAGTCAAATGTGTGATTCACATCATGAAGTATTGTTTTTAAAGAATAAACGTGAAATTTTGGAAAAGAAGGGAAATACTGTCATGCATGGGGTTCGCACATCTAATAATTGCTATGGGATTGTTACCACTACCGATCTTACTTGTCCCTCGGCCGTCATAAGTAATATTGACTTGTGGCATCAAGGATTAGGTCACATGGACCTAACCAAGATAGCCAACAGAACTTGTGAGATGAGTACCTAAAATGGGTAAGAATGTGAACTATGTGTGTAGACCATATCAACTTAGGAAGCAAACCCGTGCCCCTCATAAAAAGGTGAACAACTTCACAACCAAACATCCTCTTAAACTGGTTCATATGGATCTTATGGGACCCACTCACACTGAAAGTATTGGAGGTAAAAGATACATTTTTTTAACTATGGATGATTACATTCGTTTTTCATGGGTTAATTTTTTAAGAGAAAAATCTGATACGTTTAATGGTTTCCAGACATTAGTCCTTAAAATCCAAAATGAATAGGGTGTTTCTATTGGGCGTATCATAAGAATCCGAACTGATCATGGTCGTGAGTTTGAAAATAGTTCATTTTCGAATTTTTTTGATATGCATGGAATTAAGCATGAGTTTTCTGCTCCTATTATTCCACAGCAAAATGGAGTTGTTGAAAGGAAAAACAGAGTTGTTCAAGAGATGGCTAGGGTCATGCTCCTTAGCAAGAAAGTTCCTCCAAAGTTTTGGGCTGAAGCCTTAAATGCCGCTGTTTATGTTGTGAATCGTGTGTATTTAAGGCCTGACACTTTACAAACTCCATATGAATTGTGGAAGGGATTGAAACCTAATGTAAAATACTTCAAAACTTTTGGAAGTAAATGTTACATTTTCAAAGATAGAGAGCCCTTGGGAAAATTTGACTCCCGAAGCGATGAAGGTATTTTTCTAGGGTATTCAACCACTAATAGAGTTTTTCGTGTCTATAACCTTCTTACTTTATCTCTAATGGAATCAATCAATATGGTTATAGATGACACAGGTTTTCATACTCCAACAATACATGAGGAAGAAAAAGGTGAGTCTCCAATCTTGGATACTGAACCACAAAGTCAATGAGAAGCAGATGGTCAAGCTCAAGAAAGTGAGTCAGTACCAACTTTAATGGTAAGTCTGAGTCCCAAGAGTGCACAAAGAGACACCACCTCTGATGCTCCTATCACAACTAGTTCAGGTTTAAAACCTTTAGCAAGGGTAAAACTAAACCATCCACTTCAACAGGTAATTGGCAATGTTTCAGATCGAATGAAAACCCAAAAACAAGTTTGGGAAGAGGTAACTCACATGTTTTATGTTTCGTTAATTGAACCTAAAAATATAAAAGAGGCATTACTAGATGATAGTTGGGTGAATGCTATGCATGATGAATTAGGTCAATTTGAACGTAAAAAAGTTTGGACTCTTGTCCCCAGACCTAGAAACATGAATGTGATAGGTACCAAGTGGATCTTTAAAAATAAATCTGATGAGAATGGTACTGTGGTTAGAAACAAAGCGAGGTTGGTTGCTCAAGGGTATACTCAAGTAGAGGGTGTTGATTATGATGAGACGTTTGCCCCTATTGCACGTCTCGAATCTATTCGCATTTTATTGGGTGTTGCATGCTTTCTTGGGTTCAAATTGTTCCAAATGCATGTGAAAAGTGCCTTTCTGAATGGATACTTGAAAGAAGAGGCTTATGTTGAGCAACCAAATGGGTTTGAGGACCCCAAATGTCCACACCATGTCTACAAGTTAGACAAGACGTTATATGGGTTGAAACAAGCCCCTCGAGCTTGGTATGATAGACTTACTACATTTCTGCTTGATAATGATTTTCAAAGGGGTAGTGTGGACAAGACCTTATTTGTGAAACATATTAAGTCTCATATACTTGTTGCTCAAATTTATGTTAATGATATTGTGTTTGGATCCGCTACTGATTTTCTTGTGAAATATTTCTTGTGAATTTAATGAAAACCTTCATTTTGTAAAAAAATTGAATGCTCCTTTCCCCACTTACTCAAACAATTTATCAAAACTTTTTTTTAAAAAAATCTAAGTTTCCAATAACTTATTTTCATCAAATTTGGTTAAAAATTATTTTTGCCTACATTTAATAAAAAATTTAATTTATATAAGTTTAATAAAATGATTGGATATGATTTTGTCTAAATTTTTTTCATTAAATTTATATTTAATCAAGAAATTAATGAATTGAAAGCTATGACCAAAAAAATCTTTTGATTTAAATAAAAAGTCAATGAATGTAGTATAACCGGTCCATATCCATTGGACTTGACTTGTCACAAAAAAGCGGTCGTAAAAATGGATAACGAGATTAGGCCTTTTATTGGGTTTTGGGAGGCTGGGGCTATGTGAAAAATTGGAATGATCCATGTCTAAAAGTGGAGAAATTATTCATTAGTCCGAGGGCACCACGTCACTAACGCCAGGTGGTGCTCCATCCCAATAGCTGCTCACCACGTGTCTATATTGTCAGTTGCTGCCACATAGATAACACAACTAATCTATAATCTATATAAAAAGTGCATAAGCTTGGTATAACGTTCCTGTCTGCTTGTTAGGGACCTGCTTCGATATAAAAAGTGCATAAGCTTGGTATAATGCTCATGCGAAGCAGTGGAAATTGAAAAAAAGTTGAGTTGTATACATACACACATGTGCAGTGCAAAAGGTTGCAACTCTCAACCTACGAAGTGGTGGAAATTGATTTCTCTTTCTAGAAGATTCATTTGTTCTATGCACCGCTCAGATAACAATTGCTAGCATTCAAGCAATATCGCTTTTGTAACTACCAAAACTTCAGCTAATTTGTATGCTTGCTCAGCTGCTGGAAAGATTTCTAATGTGTTGCAAAAGAGAGTCGGTTAGTCAATGCACAAAGCCATGTCTATCTATATATAGATATGTGTGTATACTCTTTGTTCTGTTTCGCTTCTTGTCTTGGTTCAACTTCTTTGTTTCTCGGTTCATAGATTACTTGTTACTCCCACAGTGGATGTGTGTGTAAATTAAATGTGTAAATAAAATAAATAAAATAATTCATAAAATAATTATATAAATTAAATTCCGAATTAAATGCTTACAAAAATAATAAGTTGAGACTTGTGTTGGACACAATCTCCTTAAAGTAGATTTTGCCCTTGCTCCGGTGCTTCAAGATTTAACGGCATCTACTTCCTAGGATGCAATGACTAACACTTGATTTGTAGCACTAGAAAACCAAGTTTGGTGAACCAAAACTCTGCAGTGACTCTCTCTTTTTCTTCCTAAAAATAAATTCTCTCCAAAAATTCGATGGAATGAAATGGATGTACCAATAGGAAATACATGTTCGAAACAGGAACAGATAAGTATTGGGCCAGACAAGCCCAACCCAACCTCACACCCGTGCCCAAGCCCAAGCCAGCCCGCCCGAATGGACGAACAGACGGTGAGGCGCGTGCGCATGGTTTTTGTTTTAGGTTCAATGGGACTAGCCCACTTTACCCATAACCTTATCCTTCTACAAACTCCGGTACCCTTTGGGGCCCATCCCATGTATCCCAAGCTAGAATATATATACCCATATAAATCCTTAAGCTTTTCCAATGTGGGACAAGCACATTTCACAAATGTGTAAGAAACCCACCTAAAGCCATGTCCACGAACCCGAAAATGCGTATTGAATTCTCATGTATCTGGAAATGGTTTTGAGCAACCAAATATACGATGTTATTCACTACGCTGCATTAAACATGAACCCAATGAGATATGTTAAAAATAACGATTGGGTCCCACCTTAATTAATGCTCAAAGTTAGCAAAAACATAAGGTTTTTCAAAAGCCATTTTCCAACATTACTGCCCCAAATCCACAATCTGGTATTTAATTTAGAACTTTTCTACTCCTTTTCCTGCTATATATGGATATATTGACATCTGATTTGCATGTCTCTGTTTTCATGGGTACCTGTTAGTGCATAGACAAATTAGGTACACCACCTGCTTGACAAAATGCCTAAGCCCTAAATAAACAAGTTAATGACTAAAAACATATCCAAGCCTTTAAACCAGTAATGTACAATTGAAATTTAAAACTAAGAAATAAACATGTATAAGGTTTTTATTGCAAGATTTAGATTGCTCAGTTTGTGAATTTGTAGGACTACAGAACCCATCCCCTTTATTATTAATTGGTCAAGAATATGTTGGTGCTCCTAGGAAAACTTGAAGTTTGAACTCTTATTACAGTCTTAGACATACAATACAAGAGATTTTGCAAATTATGCTATTCTTTATCAAAAACTTTCTTTCATTTATTGTGATAAACAAATATCACCTATTGAAATCAATAATATAATATTAAAAATCTAAGTTCTTCAAAGCAAATGATATCCCATGAGACATTTAATATCTGTTAAAGAATGAAGTTCAATAAACCTATCCAAATGCCAATTTTTGTAGAACTTACACCTGTGAAGTTAAATACCATCAAATTTTGCTGAAAAACAACTCTAATTGTTGATCTAATCCTCTTATTAAAAGTCCAACGTGCAAATTTGTAATTAAAATTAAATGGCACATATTAAGATAGAAAATAAATAACGACAGACAAAAAAATAGAGTTGTCTACAGATCTAAAAATTCATACTATGGGTGTGGCACAACACCTGACAACATACCTAAACATGCAAACTAAAAAATTAGAGGGCTTCCCTAATTGAAAGCTCACTAAAATAATCATATATATATATATATATATATTCAACTGTTACATGCAATAAAACCTCATCTACGCTAAACAATACAAAATAAATTCAATCTATGAGAGCCTTTGTTGTGAGTTGAAGCTGTAATGCTTGGTCAAGTATAAGAATTTGATAATCTATTCCCGAAACTCCATAAACAAGAGAGTAAGATAATTTGGGTATATGAGGTACTTGGAAGGATGTTTTAATACTTCTTGCTTACAGTCACTACAAGAATTTGCATTTTTGGCGACCAAATTTGGCGACTAAAAGAAATTTAGTCGCAAAAAATATCACTTTTGGCGACTAAAAAAAATATTGGTCGGCAATGGTATAGGATGTAGCTACTAAAATTTTTTAGTCGAGAAATATTACTTATTGGTGACTAAATTTATTTTTAGTCGGCAAAAATGTTACTTTTGGCGACTAAAAAATATATTAGTCGCTGTTTGTCTAAATTTTAGGCTACTAAATTCTTTTTTAGTCGTCGTATATTATTTTTTTCCAACGAAAGAAATGTTAGTCACTAAAAAATGGCATATTTTTATGGTTACTCTTTGGCGACCAAAAGATTTTGTCGGCAAATGTTACTTTTTTCCGACCAAAAGGAAAATTAGTCGCCAATAAGCGTTCATTTGCCGACAAATACCAAAATTAGTCGCCAAGGTTCAAAGTTTTTAGAGCCAAAACATTTTTTAGAGCGCCAAATACCAAATTCATTTTGCCCGCCCCTTTCTCTGTTACAGAAAACAACATTCAAACCTCTCACACACACAGACTGTCTTTCACCAAACCTCACTGAGAATCACCTCACCTCAGCCCACCATACGAAGGACATCGCCATGGCCACGGCCACCACCACAGCCACAAATCACAGGCTCTCTCTCTCTCTCTCCCTCTCTCTCTCACGAGCGCACGCGTTCGCTCTCGGTTTGTCCGTGTCTCTCTTTCTTTCACTCCAGCTCTCTCGCTCATAGTCTCTCTCTGTCTATCTCTTTCTCTGTATATGTGTGTGTGTGTGTGTGTGTGTGTCTCTCTCTCTCTCTCTCCCCCTTCCTCTATTTTCCCCTTTCTGATTCTTGCTTTAGGGTTTTATATGCTTGATTCAGTTAAATTTCATGTTGATTGAAGGACATTCTGCTCTGTTTCCCCCTTTTCTGATTGTTGCTTTAGGGTTTTATATGCTTGATTCAGTTGAATTTCGTGTTGATTTCTGAAATGGGTTTGATAGAAGGACATTCCGGTCAGTTTACCATTCAATGCTGGCAAAACTTTTCCAACTGCTGTAAAATTAGGGACAACATAAGAAAATCAATCCAAAGCTAAACACCACAAGACCACGAAACATATACTACCAGGAGTAAACTAAAATTAACAAAATACAGAGTTCCCATCCAGGACAATGTCAAGGAATCAAACTGTACCAAATCAAATCAAATATAGGCAACAATTGTTACATCTATCAACAGTGCTGCTGGGAATAATGTTAAAGGAAGCAGCTTTTCCACCTCTCCAGCCCTTGTTTGATGGCCCGTCAATAGTCTTTTGGGTGGTTTCATAACAATTCAATAGAAAACACTTTAAGATCAACATCACAATTCATAATTCAAAGCAGAAACATAACCAATTAACCATGAAAACAACCAAATAGCCACCACTAACCAGTAATGGAGTGAACAGTGGTCATTAAGACCATCAACAATGCCAAGCTCATTCTTTTCCTATTGTTTCATGTAAGTTGTCTTGCTATTTTTGTTGGCCCTCTTTTTTGTGTATTCATCCTTCTAGAACATGGATTTTAGCTCTTATTTAATTAGTCTTTTCAGTTCCAAGAATCATATTAAGAATTTTTCTGGTGAAAGTTACAAATATTTGTGTTGTTTTTTGTCATTTTGTGATAGAAGTTACGAGTAACGAATGGTGAAGTTACGAATAGCGAATGGTGTACACTCCTAAAGTGAGTTACGAACCATTGTGGTTGGTATGAGGTAACTGTTACAAATCACTGGTGGTGAAAATTTTTATGAACCATTTCAATAAGAAAAATCAGGGCATAATGTGATGTATATTACTAATGTTGTGATCATGTTAGATTACAGAGTGTATGGAGTACACTTCTTTTTTCAAAAAAAATTATACCATTGGTTAACAGTTTCAGGTCCATCTTCTAGCCTCATTTGCATCTATTGGGCCTTATCAAGTGTAGGCTTGACACAATTAGGATTATAAACAAGTTGAAAAGAGTTTGAGTTGAGTGGTAAGTTATTTAATTAAATTTAAAATTTTAATAAGTTTTAAAATGAATTTAAGTTTGATTTATAGACTTAGCATAGATACACAAGAGGCTTGTTTGTCTTGATACCTAATCATACTTTTCACATTTTGATTGTGCACCTAGAACTTGGTCATGTTGGGTACGTAGATCATTTGTTTATTCCAAGTTTATCTTCCAATCATGTTCTTGACTTTGAATTTCAAATTTATAGTTTTTTTTTCGTACTTGATTTCTAACTATAATCTGCTATATGAACTATGGGAGCCGGACATTGTTGGTATACGTGCAATAAAGCCGAATGACGGTATGAGGGCAGTCAAGGATGGAATTTGTATTCGACTCCATCCTGGACAATCACAAGACCGAATAGACTAATCGGCCGAAGAACCAATTGAACAAAAGCCGAATAAATAAACATGCAATGGATTGAGGGTGGGCCCGACCCTGAGGCCCAAAAGAAAAATATAAATAGAGGAGCATCAGCCAAAGAAAGGTATGTGAGAACAAGTAAGATTAACTTGAGATCCAAGCAACCAAGAGAGTATACACTGACTTATCCGTCGGAGTGCTAATTCCGGCACCCCTGACCGGAGTGTTCATTCCTTTTCAGGTGACTAGCTGAGGATCAAGAGCGTCCTACAAGATCCAGAGAGTATTTCCAAACCACTTCTCTACAATTGGCGCCGTCTGTGGGAATACTCCAGCACATCCATGGCGAGTGTGACGAAAGATCCTCCGGTAGTCGCTCACGACCTTACGCCACGAGATGATACCACTCCAAGCAACATACTTGGGCTAGAGAACATTACCGCACGAAGGGCCTTGAACTTCACCTCAGTTACCTAGACCTCACCCTCTACTTCATCACATGAGACAATGCAAGCGATTATGGATCAGGCGAAGCAAAATGAACAGAGGTTGGAAAACATGAGGGCTGAGAACAAGCGCTTTCGATAGGATTTGGCCTTGGAGGTGGCAAAATCCCAACAGGCCGCGCGCCAAGATCCGGGACGACCTTTGAGAAGGGATGGTCGACGACCTCGAGTTCAGAGACATGATAGTGGCAAATGATTCTGACTCATCATCCCCAGAATCCAAAAAGAAGGGGCGAGCCAAAGTCTCCAGTTCTTCCAAAGGCAGTCCGCGAGCATGGAATAAGCGAAGAAGAATTGATTTAGACGAAGAAGATCAACATGACCCCTTTGTGCGACGGATCGCAAGGGCAATGCTACCCAAAAAGTTCAAAGCTCCATCGTTCACCCTATACGATGGAAAATTGGACCCCACTTATCACATTCGTCATTACAAGCAAGCCATGACGCTTCATACAGACGACGAGGCCCTTATGTGTCGAATATTTCTGAGCAGTTTGGGACCATTGGTTGTCAGATGGTATTATAAATTGGAACTAGCATCGATTAAGAGCTTCCATCAACTCCAAAAATCCTTCAGGGCAAGGTTCATCACCAATGAGGTCCAGCCGAAGCAGGCCGATTCTCTCTAGGCAATGCAAATCCAACCAGGGGAAACCCTACGTGCGTATTCAGTACGCTATTAGGAATGCTTTGATCTAGTAGATGATGCCTGCAATGAATCCATAGCCATCACGGCCTTTAAAATGGAATTGCATCCCGATAGTGCCCTTTACAGCTCTTTGACCAGAAGGCCTCCCAAAACAGTCTGGTCGCTAATGACGAAAGTCGCGGAATACTACAAAGTGGAAGATGACGCCCTGCGGGTAAAAGCCGGGCACAAGGCCAACAAGACGGCCCCATCTAAAATCATTCAGCCGATAAATTCTGTGCCATGGCGGAGCCTTGAACCACGAAATCTGGCTAAATGACATGCCGATCAAATGACCAATGTTCGCACTGAGCTAATGAACAACTTCAAGTGGATAGCAAGCGCATAAGGCGCGCGGACAAGAAAGATACGGAGTTGTCGGAGCCGATCAGCACGGTATGTCTAAAGTTCAATACCTTCCGTTCTTTAAATGGCCACCCAAGATGGTGGGACCTCCCGACACGAGGAGACGGGATAGGCGGTGCGAATATCACAAAGACCACGGTCATGATACCGACAGTTGTTATGCGTTGAAGGATCACCTTGAGGAGTTGGTACAAGACGGTCGGCTTTAGCAACACATCCGAAAGAACAACTTAACCAAAATAGTTGCTTTACGGCAGGATTCACCTCCACTCGGCGTAATCCATATGATATATAACTTGCCAACGGCATCCACGGTACATATAATTCAGTTGCATCCTAACCCCCAAAAGCAAATCACACCAGCGAAACAGCCCCATGAAGCTGCGAGTATTACTTTCAATGATTCTGATTTGGTTGGCGTAACGCTCCCCCACAATGATCCCTTAGTCATCAAACTATGCGTAAACCGATTCACTGTTGAATGTGTTCTCATTGACCAGGAGAGTACTTCGGAAGTTATGTACTACAAGACCTTCGTCAAACTCGGTTTCACTGAGTCGGACCTGTCTCCAGCTCATTATCTGTTATTCGGCTTCAACGCTAATCTGGAATATCCGTTGGGCAAAATCACACTACCAGTTTGGGCGGGCTCTCGGTCAGTAGATGTAGAATTTTTGGTTGTCAAGCTTCCTTCGCCATATAATCTCATCATGGGATGAACTTAGCTACACACCATGCAAGCCGTGCCAAGCACCTATCATCAACTACTTCGGTTTCCGACTGAACGTGGCATTGAGCAAATTCGAGGTTCCCAAAAATCGGTGCAGGCATGCTATTATCTTGCCGCAAAGACACCAAGAGAGCTGGAAGTGAATTACATTGAGGTGTCGGATCAAGAGAGCCTCGACGACGCTGGGCGGCTCCCAAGTGAAAAGGCAACCGAAGTCCTGGATCAAGTCAAAATTGACGGGAATCCCGACAAGTTCTTCATGGTCGGCGCTTCCCTGAATAAAGTCGACAGGCAGGAGCTAATTTCCTTCTTATTCAACAACCTTGATGTATTTGCATGGTCACCATATGAGATGCCGGGGGTGGATCCATCTGTGTCTCAGCACCGCTTAAACGTTGATCCCAAATGTAAGCCGATTATTCAGAAAAGCCGACGTTCAGCCGCGGAACACAGTGCCGCCGTTGTCGAAGAAGTTGACCGGTTGCTTGATGCCAGAGCAATCCGCGAAGTGACCTATCCTACATGGCTGTCGAATACTGTGGTTCTAAAGAAGAAAAATGGAACTTGGCGTGTTTTTGTGGATTTCACGGACTTAAATAGAGCTTGTCCCAAGGATTTCTTTCCCCTCCCCAGAATAGACCAGCTCATAGATGCAATGGCACATCATCAACGTATGACCTTCCTGGATGCATACAGAGGCTACCATCAAATTGCCATGCATCCGGAGGACCAAGACAAAACCGCATTCCTCACCCCAAAAGGAACTTATTGCTATAAGGTTATGCCTTTTGGGCTGAAGAATACAGGGGCAACCTACCAAAGACTAGTCACTGTCATGTTCAAGAAACAACTCGGTCGTACTATGGAAGTGTACATCGATGATATGGTGGTCAAGTCCAAAGAAGAGCAAACTCATCTAACCGATCTGGAAGAGACATTCTGCATTCTTCGCAAATATAAAAATGAAGCTGAACTCTTCCAAATATGCCTTTGGCATCAGATCCGGCAAATTCCTTGGCTACATTGTTAACTACCACGGAATCGAAGCCAACCCGAGGCAAATCACAGCAATTCTAGAACTCGGCTCTCCTCCGTCGGTCAAGGACGTTCAAAAGCTAATGGTAATGGCCGCCGCACTAAATAGGTTCATCATTCATTCCACAGATCGTTGCCGATAATTCTGTCATACCCTTCGGTAGGGTAAAGCTTTTAAATGGACTCCTGAGTGCAAATTTGCTTTGGACGGTTTGAAGACTTACCTCCGATCAGTTCCACTCTGACAACACCTTCGGCAGGTTATCCGCTCATTTTATATTTGGCAGTTTCTGACCAAGCTGTCAGCACTGTATTGTTAAAGGAAGAACTAGGGGTGCAACGGCCAGTTTATTATGTGAGCAAAGCAATGGCTAACACCGAAACACGTTACCTTCCGTTGAAAAAACTCGTCCTTGCTCTCGCCATGGCATCAAGAAAACTAATGCATTACTTTCAGGGGCATACCATTGGGGTACTGATGGACTACCCCCTCCAGTCAGTACTCCGTAATGCAGAAGCATCAGGGCGCATTTCAAAATGGGCTCTCGAACTCGGCTAGTACGATATTCAATTTCTGCCCAGAACCTCAATCAAGGGGCAAGTGCTCACCAACTTTGTGGCCGAATTCACTGGATGTCTCGTCGACTTTAAGTCTAATCAAATTCAACCTAAGCCGAACCGGAGAATTTACGTTGGGGACATTTGGCTGTTATATTGTGACGGATCATCCAACCAACGTGGCAGTAGGGTGGGCATAGTGATCATGGCTCCTGACGGGGCAATAATCGAGCAGGCTGTCAAATTGGGTTTCGAAGCATCGAACAATGAAGCCAAATACGAAGCATTGTTGACCAGCTTACGAAATGCACTTCTTCTTGGTGCTCGACGTCTGCTTATCTTCTGCGACTCAAAACTAGTCATCAACCAATTGAAAGGGGAATACGCAGCCAAAAATGACCATATGGCAGCTTACATGAAAACGGCAAATTCTTTACTGGAAAAATTCAACCATCATGAATTAAATCAAATGACCCGGGATCAAAACACACATGCAGACCCCCTGGCTTGCCTAGCCTCGGCCATCAACTCAGAAATTAAACAGACAATTGAAGTAGGATTCATCCCTGAGCCGAGCATTGCCCCCTCAAAGTCAATTCAAATCGATATCATAAAATCAGGTCCAAGTTGGATGGACCCCATCACTGCAGTTTTATCTTCCAAACAGCTCCCGACGGACAAGAAAGAAGCGCACAAACTGCGAAACAAAGCCTTGCAATATTAATTAGATCCACAAGGAAAGCTCTACAAAAAATCCCTTTCTAGTCCATACCTAGAATGCGTTCATCTAGATAAAGTCGAAGAACTCTTGACTGAAATACACGAAGGTAGTTGTGGTGCCCATTCTGGCGAGCGTTCTTTGGCTCATCGAGTCGTAACACAGGGGTACTACTAGCCGACCATGAGAGCTGATGCCGAGTGTTACATCAAGAAATGTGAACAGTGCCAGAAGTTTTCCCCTCTAACCCATTTGCCTGCTGAGGAGTTGAGCTCAATCACCAGTCCTTGGTCGTTCGCTCAATGGAGGCTTGATATCATCGGGCCATTGCCACGGGCCCTAGGGAACAAGCGATTCCTGATTGTCGCGACAGATTACTTCACAAAATGGGTTGAAGCGGAGGCACTAACACACATTCAAGATACTGATGTTAGGTGTTTTGTATGAAAAAATATCATAACACGATTCGACATTCCAAGAGCACTCATTTTAGACAACGGCACCCAGTTTGATTGTGGCGTCTACCAAGAATTATGCAGCATGTATGGTATTCGGCCCTATTTCTCCACACCGGCTTATCCACAGAGCGATGGTCAAGCTGAAGTCTCTAACAAAGCCATCTTGGACGGCATCAAGAAGAGGCTGGAGAAAGCTAAAGGTAGATGGGTTGAAGAATTGCCCAATGTGTTGTGGGCTCATCGCACTACTTCGAGGCGATCCACTAGGGAAACGCTGTTTGCTTTATGCTTCGGAACCCAGGCAATCATCCCCCTAGAGATCGGCCTCCCAACCTTAAAATCGAAAGTTTTTGATATGGGCCGAAATGGCATGATGTTGGCCTTGGATTTGAATCTGATTGAAGAACGATGAGACCGTGCCCTTGCATCCATGGCACGGTACCAGCAACAGCTCGCTAAGTCATATAATCAACGTGTTCAGGTACGCCGTTATACACCAGGAGAATTGGTCCTCAAGAAAGTACTTCCTGCTGCCAGGAATCCGGCTGACAGAAAACTGGATCCTAACTTGGACGGCCCCTACCAGATCGATTCAATCGCAGGAACAGGGGTATATCAACTCAAAGACATGTCTGGGAGAAGTCTATCACGTCCATGGAATTCCATGCATTTGCATTAATTTTATCATTAACCCGACTTGTGGGGCATGATAACTTGTTTTGAATGTTCGCCGTGTACAACTTTCGCTTTTATAATGCAAGACTTCTTATCACTGTATGAAATTTTAGTTCAACAAATCAAAAGCCTCCGGATTCGAAGTGCCCTTCGTGGATTTCACGATTGGCCAAGACAAAAGCCTCCGAATTCGGAGCCCCATCTGTGAATGACACGTTTGGGCCGAGTAAGCCTCCGGATTCGAAGCGCCCTTCATGGATTACACGATTGGCCAAGACAAAAGCCTTCGAATTCGGAGCCCCATCTGTGAATAACACATTTAGGCCGAGTAAGCCTCCAAATTCGGAGCGCCCTTCATGGAATTCATGATTGGCCAAGACAAAAGCCTCCGAATTCGGAGCCCCATCCATGAATGACACGTTTGAACCGAGTAAGCCTCCGAATTCGGAGCGCCCTTCGTGAAATTCACGATTGGCCAAGAGAAAAGCCTCCGAATTCGGAGCCCCATCCGTGAATGACACGTTTGGGCCAAGTAAGCCTCTTTATTCGGAGCGCCTTTGGTGGAATTCATGATTGGCCAAGACAAAAGCCTCCAAATTCGGAACCCCATCTGTGAATGACACGTTTGGGCCGAGTAAGCCTTCAGATTCAGAGCGCCCTTCGTGGATTACACGATTGGCCAAGACAAATGCCTCCGAATTCGGAGCCCTATCCGTGAATGACACATTTGGGTCGAGTAAGCCTCCGGATTCGGAGCACCCTTCATGGAATTCACTATTGGCCAAGATAAAAGCCTCCTTCGTGGAATTCACGATTGGCCAAGATAAAAGCCTCCGAATTCGAAGTCACATCCGTGCAAGATACGTTTGGGCCGAACGAGCCTCCGAATTCAGAGCGCCCTTCGTGGAAACCACGTTTGGCCAAGGAAAAATGCCTCCGAATTCGGTGCTCTTTTTGTGAATATTATGATTGACAAGCATAAACGCAGTTGACGAAAAATGGAAGATGATCATAGCTGAATTTATAAACACAAATTTAAACAACATGCAAACATTTAAAATAATATGTTTCATTGAATTAATCAACAATACATAATTCGCTTCTAATCTACGTTAGAGCGGTACAATATGTTTAGTTTTATTTGGCACCCCCCTCGTCATTGCTCTTCTCGACTTCAAAAGTCGAAAAGGGAAAATGATGACCCTGATATAATGGCGACGCTGAATCAACGCCTGCTGCCCGAAGAGCCTCCGCAACCTAGAGAGCCTTGACCCACCCTACTTAAATCCACGATTCTCACATCAGCAAACCTCCTCAGCGAGCTTTTCCTTAGTCTTCTGTATCCCAACTTTTCGGTCGTCATGGAAGCCGTGTTCATAAGCCTTGGTCTTTGTAGCCTCTATTGCGAACATGCTTGCCGTATCTCGATCTGCAATCACATGACTTATAAGCCGTTGGGTCACCCTTTCTTCCACAATCGGGTTAGCTTGGCCAGCCGCCTATGTCTCGACAGTTTTGACCTTTCTTAATTCACGCTCAGCCTTCTCCGCGCAAGCTTCTAAGTTTTGAATGCGTTCATCTTTCTGCTCTATCTCCCGCCTCGTGGCACGAAGACACATACTGATTTCATAGGCGGTATACAGCCCTTTCACTGCTCCATGGATGCCCTCCCGAAACACTTCGAAATCAGGTCGACCAACCATCGACTGCTAGACTTCTGGTGGAAAAATCTGTCGAACAAACTCGACTGCCACATTTGGGTCGTGAACAATTGAATCTGCTTCCGTCATCAGTTTGTTACCCACAAAAACTGTAAAACTTAACGGGCGCAGCGTCGCACTGGTTTCTCCTCTCGAGCATGGTAGAGGGGAGCTGCCCCGTTACTATTTTTCCCTTCTGGGTGACCTACTTCGACGATGCAGGGACTGGCGTTTTTCACATTCCCTCGACATCCTACTCCCCGTGCACGTAGGCTCGCCACCTCGATTCATCTCTGCATCCAACTCCACACGTGTTCTCCCTTCTCCTCTACTATTGCAGAATAACCTTCTTGCCATCCACAATCGTCCACACTGCTCTTTTCTCTCCTCAATTTATTGGCTCTGAACGCAACAATGGCCCCTCCGCAGACCCAGGACTCACCCCATTTATTCCTTACGGGTGCAGCATCCCCGAGGCAATCTCATCAATGCTACATTTTAAAACCTTTCACCAAATTCGATCAAGCTCCCCTAAATGTCGAGGCCTTGCGCCGATCAGGTTGTGAGTTCCGAATAGAATTCGGTGGTCCAGTTCATACATTAGCTGGGTCAAGGGCAAATTCATTAATTTATTCGGCCAAATGTACAGGTTTGGCGCCGATCATCTCATGTGCCCCAGCCACTCCATGAACTAATAGAATTCGGCATTCCAGTTCATACATTAGCTGGGTCAAGGGCAGATTCATTAATCTATTCGGCCAAATGTACAGGCCTAGCGCCGATCATGTTGTGAGTTCCTAATATAATTCGGTGTTCCAGTTCATATTAGCTGGGTCAAGGGTAGATTCATTAATCTATTCGGCCAAATGTACAGGCCTGGCGCCGATCATCTCATGTGCCCCAGCCACTCCATGAACTAATATCATTCGGCGTTCCAGTTCATGCATTAGCTGGGGCAAGGGTAGATTCATTAATCTAATCGGCCAGACGTCGAGGCCTTTGGCTGATTTACTCGTTGGTTTATCGAATATTCATGTACCTCTCCCAATTGTTAATTGCCGATTCGTTTATTTATTCGGCTAAATAGCAAAGACAAGCATAGGATGTTTAATTGATTTGGTTAATTTATCGGATGTTTAATTTACTCATATGCTGCAGACAGAAAAGTATAAGGAATTTTCATTAATAAATTGAAGACAAGTAGTATATGCAGTAAATTGAAAAGCATAGGAAATTTTCATTCATAAATTGAGTACAAATAGTAGTCATTTTACACATGAAAATAACCTTACATTTAAACTTCCAATCGAAGTAAAGAAATGAAAATCTACTAACAAAACCTACAAAAACTATGCATCTAAGATGCCTAACAAAAATCAAAGTATCACCCTAATCAATCTTCAGGGTCAAACTCTAGCGGCTCAACGTCTACCTGCTCGTGTGGAACGGCTGCGCCAATGTCACATTCGCGGCAGTAAGGGCTTTGAGCCAGCCGTGTTTGAAGCCCTGATTCTCGAACTTGGGCACTTCCTCCATGTAGTTTTCCAAGGCGGCGTCCTTCCCAGCTTGGAATGCTTTGGAAATCTAGGAGTCGGCTATTTCCTTTACCTTTCTCGACTTTTCCAAGTCGGCTTCCAGCTTGGCGATCACCTCCTTGGCTAACTTGAGCCCATCTTCGCTCACTTTGTCCCTCTCTTCGGTGGCCAGCCTTAGTTGGTCGGAGTTCCTCGCACTCTCAGCTTTGGAGTTGGCTCTCGCACCTTTCTCCACCGCTTTCGATGCCTCGGAATCGACTCTTTGAGAGGCTTCCACAGCCTTGCTCTTTTCATTTTCAATTTCGACTCTCAACAAGCCGATCTATTCTATAGCGTCATGTTGACAGCGATCGATTTCGACTATCCTTCCCACCGTCTGTAAAACAAGGAAATAGAGTTACAAAAAATAAAAAATATATATGTATATATCAAGGCGGAAGACTGTAGATAAGGCAAGTAATGTACCAATAAGGCTGATTGAGCGGCAAGTGCAATTGACAGTAGATCTGGCTCCGCCCGAAATGTGGCTCTGTCAACCGGCAAGGAAATTGAGGAGGCCATGCTCAAGACCACAGTCGGGTCCTTCAAAGCCGACGCATCAGAGGCAACCAGCATATTCCTTACCTTTGATTGAATAGTAAACGGAATAACTAAGTCTAATTCCTCAATACGCAGCTGTTTCTCGATTTGGTCCTCACCAGAGACGGCTTCTCGCTTGGTGGGGCATTTTTCTCCCCTTTGCTCAGCCTCCTCATCCCCCTGTTCCACTTGCCTCGTCTCGGCTATTTCGGTCTGAGCTGTTTCTTCCTTAATAACAGGCTGAGAGGACTCAACGACAACAGCGGGTGGAGTTTTCGATCGGATGGCCTCGGCTCTTCTTCGGGCGGCCATCCTTTCAGCTTTTTTCCTTCTGGCGAGTTGAGTAAGCGATTCCCCAGTCATATTCTCAGGATACGCGCCAGGAAGGTCTCTTGAGTCTGTAAAAATGTCTCCAAATGAGACGTCCCCTCAGCCTGAAGTGGACGGAGGGTTGGATAAATTGAGGCCGGCTTCCTAAAAGGCCGAGTTTAGAGCCTCATCTACCTCAACTTCCGACTGGTTCGGCTCCTCGACAGCCTCTTCAGCTACTTGTTCTTCCACTTGCTCCGAATCAGAGGCTTCCAAACCAATCTGCCTTAGGTTTGTGAAGTTGGGGAAAATAAGGGCCGTAAGCTGGTGTTCGTCCCTCGGAATTAGAATGTTGTCTGCCGCTAAAAACGTTGCGTAAGTCGGCTCGTATCTTAGAATAATATGGGTCGCCCTCCCTTGTTTCTGAAGGCTTGGACAGCCAAAGAATTGGAGTGGGATTTTGATTTCCGCAAGTACGGCGTAGTCGGCTGAAACCAAAACTTTCTTCAAATCGTTGCCTGTACACAGAAGGAAAGCCGAATAAATATATAATAATAAAAAATAAGGAGCTATGCAGCCACCTAGCTCACCTCTTCATCTTGGCACAGGATCCAAGCGATCTTCACCCTCGCCGAATTCCCAGTTACCTCGGACAACGACCATTGCATCGTCAACACGCTTGCCAGAACTGGCAAGCATAGTCACTAAGTGATGGTTGGTATCCTTGGTCCTGAGAAAATAGCATCCCTGCCGGCCAGAAGATTTGGCTAAGGCATAACAATGCCGAATTGCAGGTATACCAAGGTTTATCCTAAGGCGCCGGTTCAACTCTATAATCCCCATTATGATTCGGAAAAAATTTACATTAGGTTGGGAAGGGATTAAACCCCGGTGGCGAAGGACGGCCCTTAAAAATGAGTGAAGGGGAAAATAGACTCTGCCCTCAGCAATTGATAGGAAAGGAAAAATGGTTGTACTTTCATCAATCCTCTCCATGTCAATGGTGCTATCTGTCACGAGTGACAGATGGACGTCGTTAGGGATGGAATAATGGCATCGGAAACCAGAAATTCAATCTGCATAAAGGAGTTCTTTTAAGTGTTTTTCCATCCTAGCTAGCCTAAGGATTGTGCAAAACTAAAAATAAACAAGGAAGTAGGATTCGAAATGAAGGAGAAAAAAACTTACAAGAAGCAGAAGAGACAATGAGAGACAGGAGGAAGTTGCAGAGGTCGTAAAATAGAGGTATATCGAAAGGCAAACCATAAGCTTTGAGTATTCAAAAAACTTATATTCGAAGGAACAACATAGTTTCAAATCACATTAAATGAAGAAAGCATACGAAGAGGCGGGAAGATGTAATGATGCCTAAAAAGTGTGTGTTCTGACATGCGTTGGAATAGGGTTAACCGCCATTTTTTCCTTGTCTTTTCAAGTTCGAAACCAAACATGCCGACTAACTGCGTTAATAGGATGTTTGGGGGGCAATTATGGAAGCCGGACATTGTTGGTATACATGCAATAAAGCCGAATGACGATATGAGGGCAGTCAAGGATAGAATTTGTATTCGGCTCCATCCTAGACGATTGCAAGACCGAATAGACTAATCAGCCAAAGAACCAATTGAACAAAAGCCGAATAAATAAACGTGCAATGGATTGAGGGTGGGCCCGACCCTGAGGCCCAAAAGAAAAATATAAATAGAGAAGCATCAGCCAAAGAAAGGTATGTGAGAACAAATAAAATTAACTTGAGATCCAAGCAACCAAGAGAGTATACACTGACTTATCCGTCGGAGTGCTAATTCCGACACCCCGACCGGAGTGTTCATTCCTTTTCAGGTGACTAGCTAAGGATCAAAAGCGTCCTACAGGATCGAGAGAGCATTTCCAAACCACTTCTCCACATGAACCATAATTTTCAATCTGCTAAATAATTTTGGGGCTAAATAAGTCCTTATTACCCTTAGGCTTGATGTAGGGACATTCAATTTTGGGGATTTAAGCCAAAAAGGAAGCATTTACACCTTTCACAAGTTTCCAATTTTATTGAAATTCCTTCAAAAATCTAACATCTCCCTTTTTGGGTATCCAAAATTTGTTAATGAATCAAAGGTTTAATCCATTTGCTCTGTATCTTTGTTTCCATCACAATTAATTACATCCAAGTAAAAAAAACATTTTCCCTTTCTTGTTTCTATTCAAGGAACATAAATATATAACACAGTCATTTCTTACATTTTTTAAAAGAAACATGAAAAATAAGATGTTAGATTTAGAAAAGGCAGATCACAGAGACAGAGTACCATCACAGTGGATTGGTTTACATATATAGCAATAAAATAACATGCTCTGGACATGAAGAGACAAGAAGCTGGAAAGACAATGCCATTATGTTTCTTTATGAACTAAAGACTAAACAATGTATTTCTATTTGTCACATTAAAAGCATTATTAAATAGTAAATATATCTTCTAAGTAGCCAAATTAACCAACATGACACTTCTCTTTCTCTCTATGTTCATTATGGACAGAGCAAGCCAAAGTGTTGATATTGTTCAGCAGGTAAGTATCCTATATCTTCTATGTAGCCAAATTCATCCTTATATGTTCATATTGTTCAGCAGGTAAGTATCCTATGCTTTTCTCACAGCCTTGACTTGTTTTCCTATTTGTCTTGATCTTTTCCTTGGCATGTTGTAGTGCCTTTAGTGTTGATTTTTACACAGAAAACCTCGGTTTGTGTTGATTTTTACACAAAAATCCCAATTCAAGCTGGATTGAGCAAGAATTTGGGACATGACTGGGGTGTTCTAATTCTAGACTATTTAGTAATAGTAATGAACTTGTACAGAATGTATTGTCCAGTTTCATTCAAGATGGTGAGAAAACTAAAACGAATGTGGGAAATCCAGATAGATAAGAACTTTAAACCAAAATGTAAAACTTTGGCATTCATTTTGTTTTTCTATGATTCGATCCCTAGCTTCAAGCTCTGTATTGCGGTTCTGTACTTATGAATTGTGTCATTTGCTTTCCATTAATTCCTATTTCAGATCCATGAATCTGTGACATTATGTTGTGAAATATAGGACCCTCTCTCTCTTTATGCTTTGTTGTTTTGTTTAGTATCAAATAGATGTCTGGGAGTGAAATTAGGTTCGAATTGGTTTGACTTGTTTGCTTTATTCATATCAATCTCTCTCATTTGATTGTTCTCTTGAGCTATATTGAACCTATATTCATGTCCTTTTTGTTCAGCTAAGTGGATCTAATTCACTTAAAAGGATACTTCAAAGGGTCTAGTAATACATGGGATCATAATTTTGATGGTGTTATGCAACATGATCTTGGATTATGTGCTCTTGGTGGACTTATTAGTCATCTATCCAAGTTGATGGTAAGCTTTTTCTTGTCACATATTTTTTGATTGATAATATTAATATATGTGGTACTTTCAACGACTGACACTTTTCACTTTTGGGCAGTTAGATGATGTTTTGCATAACGGAGATATTCAACCATACCAAGTCTAAGGGTTGCCTCAGAATGGATGGGCAGACACTGGTTAATCTTGAGATTTTTGGTAATAATGCTGATAGTGGTCCATCAGGCAAATGTTCATAAACTCACCTTCAATTATGATACTTAGTTTCAGAGGCCATGCCTTATAGTTAATAGTTTTGTTTTCGTAGTTATACTCTTATAAGTTTCTTTTATTCGAGTTTCAGGTACACTTTACACTTATCTTCATAACTGTTTGACATAATCTAGTAGGCGGCTTTTAAAGAACTGGATCTGTCATCCTCTGAAAGATGTAGAGCAAATCAACTGTAGGCTAAATGTTGTTGAGGAGCTAATGGCACATTCAGAATTTATGTTACTCATTGCTCAATATCTTCGTAAGTGTCCAGACTTGGAAAGGTTACTTGGACAGGTTAAGGCTAGCTTTCAGTCATCTGCTTCACTTGTACTGCCTTTGATTGGCAGAAAAGTTTTGAAGCATCGAGTAAGTCTTGTCTACTTCTAACATGTGACGATAGTAATGGTGTTCTTCTGCTGGTCTGTTATGTGGTAACCATTTATTTAGGTTTTGGTCTAGTAACTGTGTGTGGCCTTTGTTGACTCGTTAATAATTCTTGAAATTATACATACTAGTATACAAAGATGATTAGAATATATCTTTTATTAGTTTGTAGGAAAAAAATCATTTTGTATCAACTCTTTTTGTTTGATCACTAAACATGCATATTTTAAGTTCATTTATCACTAAACATGCTTGTTATCATTCCATGAAATGCAACTGTATAGCATTAGTCATGATGAATGAAGTTCCAACTTACGTACTACACACTAAAATTACCTGCATAGTGGATTTTATGAGATGATGAGGGTAGGAGTATCATGTATCTTTGCACTATTTGTATTAATTTCGGTAAATGTACCAAAATTAATGCCTGTATTTTTTGTAAACTTTAGGAGAGGTTCGTGTAATTTATCCTTTTCTAAATGTATAGAGTATCATTGTCAGACATTATACTTGGATAAGGATATGAGTATGAGATATGTAGACAATATGTGTACTTAGACATTCACCTACAAACATACTTACCAATTCGAGTTAATCGTAAAACTATACAGAAAATAGGAATAAAATGCTTTATGGCATATTGTGCACACCATTCTATTGTAGAAAATAAATGAAATTTGTTAAGAAATAGGAATATTTTGTAATGTACTTGGATATCAGGTTAAATTAAAGGAATTGGATACCTAGAGACAAACCTATGTAGCTTTCTTTGTTAAAATTTATTCAAACAAGGGCGTTAAGGAGGCAAAAATGCAAAACAGCCCGCGAACCACCGTACGGATATCACAACTAGCTTCCCCATGACAAATAGGACCTGTAACAACAGACAAAATGTAATTAGCACATATAGGTTGGGAATTAGAACCGAAAATGCCTTTAACTTAACCGAAAAAGGACATTAAGGGGGCGAAAATGCAAAATAGCCCCCAAACCACTGTACAGATGTCACCACCAGCTTCCTCACGACAAATAGGACCTATGACAATAGATAGAATGTAATTAGCATGTGTAGGTTGGGAGTTAGAGCCAAAAACGCTTTAAACTTAATCGAAAAAGTCGTTAAGGGGGCGAAAATGAAAAACGGCCCCCAAACCACCGTACGGATGTCACAACCAGCTTCCTCACAACAAATAGAACCTGTGACAATAAATGGAATGTAATTAGCACGTGTAGGTTGGGAGTTAGAGCTGAAAACGCCTTAAACTTAACCGAAAAAGGGCGTTTCAGGGGCGAAAATTCAAAACAACCCCCGAACGACCGTGTGGCTCACACAAATAGCCTCGCCATGACAAATAGGACTTGTGACAACTGAAGGAATGTAATCCGGACCCGTAGGTTGGGAGTTAGAGCTGAATACGCCTTAAACTTAGTCGAAAAAGGGCGTTTCGAGGGAAAAAATTCAAAACATCCCCTAAACCACCATGTGGATCACACGGATAGTTCCCCCATGAAAAATAGGACTTGTGACAACTGACGGAATGTAATCCGGACCCGTAGGTTGGGAGTTAGAGCAGAATGCACCCTAAACTTATAGTCGAAAAAGGGCGTTTCGAGGGCGAAAATTCAAAACAGCCCCTGAACCACCGTGTGACATACACAGACAATTCCCCCATGACAAATAGGACTTGTGACAACTGACGGAATGCAATCCGGACCCATAGGTTAAGAGTTAGAGCCGAATACGCCCTAAACTTAGTCGAAAAAGGGCGTTTCGGGGGCAAAAATTCAAAACAGCCCCCGAACGATCGTGTGGCTCACATGGATAGCTTTGCTATGACAAATAAGACTTATGAGAACTGACGGAATGTAATTCGGACCCATAGGTTGGGAGCTAGAGCCGAATACACGCTAAACTTAGTCGAAAAAGAGCGTTCTGGGGGTGAAAATTCAAAACAACCCCCGAACCACAGTGTGGCTCTCACAGATAGCTTCCCCATAACAAATAGAACTTGTGACAACTAACGGAATGTAATTCAGATCTGTAGGTTAGAAGTTAGAGCCGAATATGCCTTAAACTTAGTCGAAAAGGGGCGTTTCGGGGGCGAAAATTGAAAACAGCCCCCCGAACCACCTCGTGACTTTCACGGACAACTTCCCCATGACAAATAGGACTTTTTACTACTGATAGAATATAATTCGGACCCATAGGTTGGGAGTTAGAGCCGAATACGCTCTAAACTTAGTCGAAAAAGGGCGTTCCGGGGGTGAAAATTCAAAACAGCTCCCGAACCACTGTGTGGCTCTTACAGACAGCTTTCCCTTGACAAATAGGACCTGTGACAACTGGCGGAATGTAATTCGGACCCGTAGGTTGGGAGTTAGACCCGAAAACGCCATAAACTTAGTTGAAAAAGGGTGTTCCAGGGGCTAAAATTCAAAACAGCCCCCAACCATCGTACGGATGTGTAAGTTGGGAGTTATAGCCGAAAGTGCCTTAAACTTAATCGAAAAAGGGCGTTAAGACGGTGAAAATGCGAAACAACCCCCCAACCACTGTACAGATGTCACGGCCACCTTCCCTGTCACAAATAAAACATGTAATAACAGACAGGATGTAATTAGCACACGTAGTTTGGGAGTTAGAGCCGAAAATGCATTAAACTTAACGGGCGTTAAGGGGACAAAAATGCGAATCAGCCCTCAATCCACCATACGGATGTCACGGCCACCTTCCCCATGACAAATAGGACCTATGAGAACAAACGGAATGTATTAGCACGTGTTGGTTGGGAGTTAGAGCCAAAAACACCTTAAACTTAACCGAAAAAGGGCGTTAAGGGGGAAAAAATGCGAAACAGCTTCCGAACCAACATACAAATGTCACGGCCACGTTCCCTGTGGAAAATAGGACCTGTGATAGCAAACGGAATGTAATTAGCACGTTTAGGTTGGGAGTTAGAGCCAAAAACGCCCTAAACTTAACTGAAAAATGGCGTTACGGGGCGAAAATGCGAATCAACCCCCGAACCATAGTACGAATATCACGGCCACCTTCCCTGTGACAAATAGGACTTGTGACAACAAACGGAATGTAATTAGCATGTGTAGGTTGGGAGTTAGAGCCAAAAACACCTTAAACTTAACCGAAAAAGGGCGTTAAGGAGCCAAAAATGTGAAACAGCTTCCGAACAACCACGTGGCTCACACGGATAGCTTCTTCATGACAAATAGGACTTGTGAAAATTGACGGAACGTAATTCGGACCCGTAGGTTGGGAGTTAGAGTCGAATACGCCCTAAACTTAGTCGAAAAAAGGTGTTTCGAGGGCAAAAATTCAAAACAGCCCCCGAACGACTGTGTGGCTCACATGGATAGATTCTTCATGACAAATAGGACTTGTGAGAACTGAAGGAATGTAATTCGGACCAGTAGGTTGGGAGTTAGAGGCGAATACGCCCTAAACTTAGTTGAAAAAGGACTTTCCGAGTGCAAAAAATCATAACAGCCCCCGAACCACCGTGTGGCTCACACGGACAGTTCTCCCATGACAAATAGGACTTTTGAGAACTGACGGAACATAATTCGGACCAGTAGGTTGGGAGTTAGAGCCGAATACGCCCTAAACTTAGTCGAAAAAGGGCGTCTCGGGGGCGAAAATTCAAAACAGCCCCCGAACGACCATGTGGCTTGCACGGATAGTTTTGCCATGACAAATAGGACTTGTGAGAACTAACGGAACATAATTCAAACCCGTAGGTTGGGAGTTAGAGCTGAAAACGCCCTAAACTTAGTCGAAAAAGGGCGTTTCAGGGGCGAAAATTCAAAACAACCCCCGAACGACCGTGTGGCTCACACGAATAGCTTCGCCATGACAAATAGGACTTGTGAGATCTAATGGTAATTTGGACCCATAGGTTGGAAGTTAGAGCCGAATACGCCCTAAACTTACTTGAAAAAGGGCTTTCCGGGAGAGAAAATTCATAACAGCCCCCGAATATGCCTTACACTTAGTCGAAAAACTTGCAACACTTAGTTAAAAAAGCAACAACTTTATTAAAATAACATTTACATATTCTAATAATTGCCTTTATATATTTATAGGACGAAGAAATTACATATTACATTGTTTGTGCAGTTGGTTGGAATAAATATTGCATGATACATATATATATATATATATATATATATATACTTTCTTTTGTTTCTAAGAAGACATTTCTCAATTGTTCTACCTTAAATGCATGTTAGAACATGTTCCAAATGGCTCACTAAATTGATATTTTGTAACCAATTCTAATGTTTCATTTTTTGTTTTTCTTTGTAGATGGCTTTGTTGCGTGGACTTGTGGATAATCCATATTGGTGTATGGAGAAGAATTTTCACTGTTGTGTAGAACTAATAAACTACTTTTGTCATCCTCAACTTTTGTGTAGTTCATTATTACTGATACAGAAAACTTTTGGCAATCAATAGATAATGACTGTCGTGGTACATAGATCACCTTCTGTCGTGGTACATATATACCATTTGTCGGCGTACATATAGGACTTTTTGTCATGGTCCATAGAAAACTTTTGTCATGGTACATATATCACATTTTGTTGTGGTACTGATTACGATGGTAATTTGTACCATGCCAAATGGTAATTTCGCTTGGTAGTAAATGTATTTTTTTTGTATACGAAGGGTTTTGATTTTTGTATGATATATTTTGTATGGAATTATTATTTTAGTTTGGACAATAGTTGATTTGTATGGACTTTGATATTTAATGTCATTTATTTTTGGCATATGGATGCAGATTGTGGAATGACTGATAGTAGGTGTCATTTTGTTTTTATACGTATTACAGGTTGCATTGTATATAGACAGGTTGTGGAGAAATTATAATTTTGCGACAAAACATAATATCATGTTTTTGGCGACTAAACAATTAGTAGATAAAAAGAAATTGGAAAAAGACATTTGGCGACTAAAAGTTTTGTAGCCAAAAAAAAAAGACATTTAGCGACTAAAAGTTTAGTAGCCAAAAAAAAATAAACATTTGGCGACTAAAACTTTAGTAGCCAAAAGAAAATCAAACATTTGGCGACTAAAATATTTCGTAGCTAAAAACAAAAAACTAAATTATAAACACACTTTTGCCGACTAAAATTTTAGTAGCCAAAAATGTAGAACTTTAGGCGACCAAATATTTAGTAGCCAAAAGAGAAACTCTTTGCTGACTAAACATTTAGTAGCCAAAGATGGGGACTTTCGGCGACTAAATTTTTAGTAGCCAAAAAAGAACTCTTTGCCGACTAAAATTTTAGTAGCTAAAAAGGTGAGACTTTAGGTGACTAAAAGTTTGGTCGCCGAAAAGGCTCTAATTTAATTTCATGTCCAACCTTTTGGCGACTAAATATTTAGTAGGCAAATGAATACATTTGGCGACTAAAATTTTAGTCGCCAATTAGCTTTCCCGACTACTCTTCGGCTACTAATTTTGCGACCAAAAAATTTAGTTGCCAAAAGGGAAAATTCTTGTAGTGAGTTCAATATTTTTCTCTATTAAATATTGAATTGGGATCTTGTAGTGTGAGTCTCAAGATCATTCACACAGATGTTAACTTCGAGAGTCTCTTTTCACATTAAATATTGAATTGGATTCTTTGGGTTCTTATATGTTTTCACGCCCCTTTTGAGACGTCAAATTGGGTTCTTTGGGTTCTTGTGTTTTATCAAGACTGGTTTAGTTCTTTTTTAATGTGGGTTACATTTGATAATTCACATTTCCACTGGTCAATTTATTATTCCTATCATTTCACTTTTGAAAAACCAGTGTTGATGCTATCTCAATGTAGTCCGCCACTATTACAGATGTTTTGATTAGTTAAGATTTCAAAAAGAAATGTCTGTTATGAAATGCAATGTTTTTTTCCAGCCTTTATCTATTTATGTAATGATTAGCAGATTAACTTTTTTTTGAAAGGTTAGTCAAAAATGTTTTTTTTCTCTGATATTGTAAAATAAGAGTTATATTTAATATTTAAAGTTTGGATTTATTAATATTTAGATGGTCTATACGTTGATATTTGAGAGCTGAGAGTTTCAATTAGTTCTTGCTTTCAAAAATTGGAACAATTAACAGATGGATTCTCAATAACTTCATCCTGGGATATGATGAAACAAATTATGGGAGATGTAATTTTTTTGTACAACTATCAGTATTACTTCATAAGGAGAAAGGAGTATTATGTTCAAGTTGAAGGGACTACAATAAGAATGGAGGGCCAAAATGTCACAGATTGGGTTTGCAAAGAAATGGCAGGATGGCCATCTACTTAATGAAAACAATGCATCATTGAAATATCAAGTGAGGTCGAAGCTTTTTTAGCTGATTAGGATAATGATGCTCTTCTTCAGACTAGGAAATGCGTAGTTTTAGTGTTTTGATTTTTAGGAACTTTTTTTTTTCTCTTGATAAGTAAAACTTTTAAGAACATTTTATTTTAAATTTTTAAGAACAAATTTTTGGTTAGGTGGAATTAAAAAATATTTTTTGTGATAAAGGAGTTGTGTTTTTTACTACTATATTAAGGGGAAAAGTGCATATATTTTGTAATTGGGGTTTTTTAGAAAAAGATTGTGGTGGGACCAAAATTCTCAATTTTATGAAGCATGATTGGATGAGAAACTCAAACATACAACATTTTGTAAGGATATATGTGCTATTGTAAAGCTATTGAAAGTCGTGCCTAAAGAATATGATTTTCGTAGCTTGGAAGTACTATGAAAGGATGGCATCAGCATTTCTTGTGTTGGAGTAGTAGGTGTGATGCTTGGTTAGAGTTGGAGTAGTGGTTACAGTCTAGGGGTGATAATAATAGTTGATGTAATAGTGGAAGGATCGCAATGGTAAGGTTGATGGTGGTGCACTGGTGTTGAAGAGTTGGTCGCCTTGATTGTTGAAAGGAACATTTGGGAGTGCTTTGCAATTCTATAGACATTGTGGAAGGCAACAAATGACTTAATCTTTAATATGAAGGAGACTAAATTGGAGGTGATTATAGTTCTATTATAGAATGAAAATAATGACTACTTATTGGATTAAAGTGTTAGACATGGTTTTGGAAAATATGATTTTTCCTTAACTTTAGTCTATTTTTTAGGTGGGACCCATACGCCAAAGTTGGCGAGTCTAAGTGATAACGCATTCTATGTCGCGTTGTGATGCACGTGGTATATTTGGTTGCTCAAAACCATTATCGGGTGAATGGGAAATTGAAGCCAAAAAGAGCTCCATGGAAATGGTGTTTTTGGTTAAATTTCCTAAATGTTTGTTTAAGGCTTGTCCCACATTGATTTGTTGAGCATACTTTGAATGGGTTTATAAGGTTTGAGTTTGGAACTTGGAGTAGGCCCCAAGGGACACCCAAGTTTTGTAAAGGGGGCACTACAAGAAAAGTGACTTTAAAACACAGAATTTTTTGCGACAGCGTGTATACCATCGCAAAAAGTCGGCTTTTGCGACGGCATTCAAAGCCGTCTCAAATAAATGTATCTACGACGGTAATCGCCCCATCGCTAATAAGCAGACAAGGAAAAGTGCCTTAAACAAAGGAAGTATTTGTGACGCATTGTGTGCCGTCGCAAAAAAAAAAATTCTTTTGAGACGGGTGGAAATTACCTTCGCAAATAGTGGGCATTTGTGACGGCAATTAACTGTCGCAAAAGAAACCTTATTAAAACGGCGTCGTTTTAATAGTTGGATTTTATCAGTTGCGACCGTTTATCTATACCGTCGCAAAAGGTAATGGATTTTCAACTCCCTCCTTTCGCCCAAATTGGCAGTCGATCAAAACCCCAAAAATTTCATCCCCAAATCCCTAACACATTCTCCCTCACAATCTCTGAGACGATTTCAAGTTCCCAATCTCAGAGATGATTTCGAGTTCGTGTTCACCGACGATCACAGAGATTTCGAGTTCCCAATCACAAAGATTTCGATTGTTCACCGACGATGATCTCTCTGTCGATGGGCGACGACGGCTAGCGGTGGTGCGGCGACGACGTAGTACAATCCCTCTCTCTCGCGCGACCTCAGTTAGTATGTTCTCTCTCTCTCTCTCTCTCTCTCTCATTTCAATCTCTCTATCTCAATCTTCTTTCATCTTTTGTCTCTTGATTTTGATCTCAATCTGTCACGCAATCACGATCGATTTCAAGATCTTGTGTTCTCTTAATCGATTGATCCTCAATCTCTCACTTTCGGCGTGAATCAGCCTCCGGCATAATGAAGATAGTGGCGTGAATCACTCTTCGGCGTCTCAGCTCTTCAATGTCAATCTCCTCTTCGGCGTTAATCTCCTTGAATAACATCTCATATGATCTAAAGTAATTCGAACTAAGTGATTTTTTATTTTTTATTTTTACAAAATCAGTTAATAGACTAAGGTTTCTTAATCTGAGAATATGATAAATCAATTTTTTACTCTCTTTTTTATTTATGTTTTATTTTACTGCTCTTTGGGGGTGAAAATTGGGATTGTGATATTATTTTTTGCCTTATCAATAGCAAAATTGGGAAGTGCCCATGATATTATTCTCTCTCTATTATTTCCCTCTAATGGAACATATTGTTGTGCAAACACAATTTTTTGTGTTAACCTTACCATTTTTTAGTGAACCAATTCTTACCCATTATACACCTTGTTGGTACACCATAGGTACTTGAAATTTTTTAGTTCACTTGTATTTTCTATTGTGTTTAAATAGGAGGATATTATTATCATTTTTCTTATCCGGTCTTTTCTTGTTTTTTGGCATTCTTTCCCTGATATCTTTAAATGTAACTGAGATATCTCCTTGTAGGTTCATTCTGTCTAGGCAGTAGCAGAAGCTTATTCAGCCCATTCTATTGTTATAACATCTTATTCTCAGAGTGGGTTTCATGTGTTTAATGATTTTCAAGAGGCTTATGCATGGTTGAGCCACAACACTGAGGTGGATGATAAAGTAAGTCCATTCTATCCCTAGTTTATCCCTTACAGCATATACGCTTTGTTATTCTATGGTTGTTTTACTAAATATTTATTCTCATTATTTCATGGTGACACCATCGTTTGAAAGTGCTGTTGCTCTATGACCTTTTTCATTTCTTGGTACTCTTCTATTTTGTCTTTTCATTGTTATCAATAAAGTTGTTAGTGAAAAGTACAAGCGTTAAAATTAGAGATTCACATAAAATAATACTTTGTAGGCTGCGATGACAATTGAATTCACCCATTTGGAGAAAAGCAATCAAATATCGTCTTCAAGAAACTTTATAACCAATGCATAAGTTCAGCATGTTCTCTTGCCTTAGTTGATAGTATAAAGAATGGGTTAAATTTGATTTGAATTTGCTGAGTTTATGCAGCAGGTTTTATATGTTTTACTATGATACTAAATTCTGGTATCTTAACAAAATGAAGATATATATAATTTTTTTTTTTGGTAGGTAAATGAAGATGTTTATGTTTACTGTTTCTTTGTATTAACTTCTTTCAGGTTGCATCTTGGTGGGACTATGGTTATCAAACAACTGCTATGGCTAACCGTACTGTCATTGTTGACAATAATACTTGGAATAACACAATATTGCTACTGTTGGTACTGCGATGTTGTCTCCTGAAAAGGCAGCTTGGGAGATTTTCAAATCCTTGGATGTGAAATATGTTCTTGTTGTATTTGGAGGTTGGTTTTCTAATGTTGCTAAGATTATCTTACTTTGGGGAAACAAAACAATATTCTGAAGTTTGACTTTACAGGTCTTATTGGCTATCCGAGTGATGATATCAATAAGTTCCTGTGGATGGTTCGTATAGGTGGTGGTGTATTCCCTCACATCAAGGAACCTGATTATCTGGTGAGTAGTTATTTTTGTCAGTTTAATTTCTGATAGGAATTTGTGGTATTCCAATTGATGATACTATGTTACCACACCAGGTAATGATCTTTGAATTTGTTTGAGATGTACAAATCAGTAACTAGAAATTCACTACATATAGTGGAATACTATGTATTATGCTACAAGTCAGGCTTACATAACAAATATTTATACAATTGTGCACCAAGATGGATTAAAATAATTCATTATCTAAACTATTTGGGGTCAGTCATAAATATATTGGTTCCCCATCCAGCTCTACCCAGGACGATAACTTCAGTCAAACTGCACCTAGTAAAATTTCTATCTATTTCAATCATTGCTAATTTTGATCTTCTTCCCTACCATTAGCTGCCTTCTTTGGAGCAGTTGTCAGCAAGGTTTCAAATTATGGAATTGGCTTTGCTTAATGGTTGTGGTCATTATGCAATGATATTGGGAGCATCAGTCAATGTGTGAGGGGAATCAGAAACTAAACGCACGAGATTTTTTCAAGCGCATTTTTAACACTACAAAACTTATTGATAAGTATGTTATGATAGAAAATGATACATTGTTTATTTTTCAGATTTAAAAGTTCAAGTTTTGTCATGTTGACAAAAATTCAAAACCTATTGCATATTTTTGCGTGTCATTTGTTATTCTCCAATCATGAAACACTAAGTTCTCTGTTTTCTTTAGACATGCATGTCTGGTACTTTTTTTTTTTTTTATACATGATTAGGTTCATGTATGCATGTGCTTAGTTATATCTTATCTTTTATGGATTTGTTTTATCTTAGCATCTTTTGTTTTAGTATGGCTGAAAAAATATGATATATATATATATATATATATATATATATATATATATATATATATATATTGTACTTGTACCTGTACCTGCACCTGCGCCTGCACCTGCACCTGCACCTGCTGCTGCTCCTACCTCTACAGTTACTGCCATGTGAGTATTTTTCTTCTTTGGTTAACTTGTGAAGACTGAAGAGCATGATTTTTTTTGTCTGTTTATTTAATTTGGACAATACTGGTTACCTTTGTTAATCCAATAATGTGTGTTCAACCAGACCAGCGTCTAATGTCTATGGTCAAGCAGCATCGAATTTGGTTGCAGGAAGTAACCTTGATGGAGCGGTCCAGCAAATTCTTGATATGGGTGAAGGGACTTGGGATAGGGATACTGTTGTTCAAGCTCTTCGTGCTACTTACAACCCAGAGAGAGCTGTTGAATATTTATATTTTGTCAGTGTCTTTACTTGTATTTGATCTCTTTTGTGAATTTATTTTTCAAATGGGAAGTGCAGTTTGCACATCCATTGGTTGGGGAATTATTATGTCATAAAGTTGCAAGGGTTCATATACCGTATACTAAATTGGGAACATGAGGTCAGGCTATTTATTTTTTGTATATGGAACACTATTGAAATCAGGGTTCACTTGTTTACTGAATTTGAGTTGACATTTGCACATCTGAATTAGAAGTCTATCGGATAAGATATTTTTATCTTGTTGCTTATGAACTCCTTTGACGTCCTTGACAATAAGATTAGAGATTCGAGGTTAGTGATTTTGCATTTAGATTGTAACTATTTTTCACTTTGTATATTTATATCAGGGTATTCCTGAGCAAACTAAAGTGCCTCCAGTGGCCCCCGCCCCATCCCCAGCCCCAGCGAGTGGGCTGGCTACAAATTCTCTGGCTCAGCCTGCACAACCAGCACCTGTTCCTTCAACTGGACCAAATGCAAATCCATTGGATCTTTTCCCCCAGGTAGCTGGTCCATAATCATTGTTAAATCAAATTTGGTGTAAATTATTTGGTGGAAAAAGGGCACTCCAGTGCACAAGGTTCCCACCATTATGGGGTTCGGGAAGGTCAAAATTTGATGTAAATTCTTTTGGTGATGACTTATATTTTTTTGACAACAGGGCCTGCCAAACATGGGTTCAAATGCTGCTGGTGTAGGCACGCTAGATTTTCTTCGCAACAGTCAGCAGGTATGTGCCTGTGCATGTATCGCACACGCATGCATGCATTTGTGTGTGTTTGCCTACACCAATAGGGTTAATTTTTTATATTTTTCTGTAATTAAAATATTAACACAATTATATTGTCATTAATTATTTTTATTTTGTTATTTTCAGATATTTCCGAAGTAGCAGTTTGCTTCTTGTGAAATGCAGGCGTGTAAAGATTATGACTAACTTTTGTTTTTGTAACCCACGGAAGAAGCATGACGAAAACTTTTGTTTTTCATTTACGTTATTTAGATTTGTGAACAACATTATGTATATATTATGCAATATTATGTATTGGGATAATTTTGCTGATGTATTGTTATGAATGGAAGAATATTTTAATTATGGATGAATTTTTATTTATGTACTGGACTTTTTATATTATTATGTAATTATTGATTTTTTTTTAGTTATTTTTCATTTAATATAGGTTATTTTCATATTTTTAATAATTTTATTACAGGTTTTTTTTTTTTTTTTTGAGACGGTAGCCCACTCACCGTTTCAAATAGGGGTTTTTTTGCGACGGCAGTAATGCTATCGCAAAAGATAGGGCATTTGGTTGAAAATGAGGACTTTTAGCGACGGTGTAATTTGCCGTCGCCAATAGTACTTTAGCGATGGCACCAAGTGCTGTCTCAAATAACCCTTTAGCGACAGTACTTGTGCCGTCGCAAATACCCCTTTTAGCGACGGCAAAACAATGTCGTCTCAAAAAAATTCAGATTTTCACGCGTTAATGGCGACGGCTTTTTTCCGTCACAAAAAGGCTTCTTTGCTGTCGCAAACCAAAGGCGACGACGTCATACCGTCGCTAAAGCCCTTTTGCAACCCCCTCTGTTGCGACCCCCCACTTGCCGTCACAAAAGGCCACTTATTGTCGCAAAAAACCTTTTGAGACGGCGTTTTGGGTATTTGCGACGGCATTTTACCGTCGCAAAAAATCAATTTTTTTTTGTAGTGGGGAGGTTATGGGCAAAATGGGCTAGACCCATTAGACCCAAAAAAACCAACGCACCATCGGCCGTCCGAGCGAGCGAGCTAGGCTTGGGCGCAGGTGCGTAGTGTGAGGTTGGGATTGCGCTTGTCCGACCTAATACCTATCTTTTTGGGCCAAAAACATTTGAATTTATTTATTTATTTATTTATTTTTGGAAAATAAATTCTGACCGTTTGAATTTAGTTGGAAAATTCAAATTCAATATTTGCACCTCTTTGTGGTTTCTGAACAAACAGATTCGAAATTCTATACAGATTCGAAACTGTTCAAATACAATTTTTTTATCTGATCAAATTCAAAATTCAAATTGAAAAGTCACCATTACACTTATAAATAGACAAGTCCTTCATTTGGATTTTGGACCCCAATCTTCGTCCCTAATTCTGTCAATACTCTCTGCATTTTGCTGCATACAATTTTCTGTGAGAAAGAATGTAAACACAAAGTGTGTTCGTTGTGCAAACAGTTTGTAGTGCTGTTATTGTTTGTTGTTAATCATTTTATCCTAGGAGATAGACGTCCATAATCTGAAAGCAACATGGAGAGAACGAATTTGTCTCAAGGACACAGTGTTAAACACTAGACTTGATTAAAACTTTGTTTGAGAAATTAATAAACTAAGTTATTAATTTTATTTTCTGTTTTATTATTTATTTATATCAGATTTTGATTTTGTTTTTGTAACAAAATAAAAATCTGTTTTGTCTTTAATTTATTTATTTTTAGTGACTAGTTTATTTTTTGTAATCAAACAATCTCTCTCTTTTCCTTTATTTCTTCTGTATTCCGTTTGTTGTTAAGTACACAAACAAAATTTATTTCATTAAATACAGTGAAGATTGTCCAACATAAAGTACTTTAGGACTTTGATGGTTATTTTATTTCTGACTTTGATAATTGCATTGAAGGTATTGGAAAGATCAAAGTAAGAAGGAAATGATATCAACAGAGATATGAGTGCAGGCTCATCTTATTTCCGTGTTTAATTTATTTGATTCATTGGTCAATTGAGTTGTGTTTTTCTTTTGTTTGCCTTTAGTCTTATATGTTGGTATGTAACTATCTTGCTAGCAAGTACGTAATGGTAGATAATATTTTCATATTTTAGTGTTTTATAGTTATGTGATTGTTTTGTGTTGGATATGTGCAGTTTGGTTCCGATTTTGAATTGATCGTATTCCTCTCCCCAATTTGTATTCATCTTATTAATAAATTTTTGGTTGGTAAAAGAAAAAAGTTTAAAAATATAGAAAAAGAACTCATTTTGTATATACAGAAATTTCTTAAATAAATATTGTAACTGTGACGCGACCCCACACTCTAACTAGTACACTTGAAAGACTTTTTATTGCGTTAACGTTAAAGAGATTTAAAATAATTTTTTTTTTTATTATTTTAGATTACCGCTCCAACTCCAAAATTTGAAGTATGACCATTGCTATGCAGTCCACATCCCTCAACTCTCTCTGCTTCTATCTCACACACTGTTTCGTTGATTCGAAGGTTGCTGAGGTTTCACAAGAAAATACAAATCAATCTCAAATTTGAAGGTGGCAAGAGAAAATAAAAATATACATTTTAGGTGTTTTTCTCTTATTGTTATTATTGATAGATGGGTTTGTGGTTGTAAATGATTAGTGCGGCTTTAGGTTGAGTAGTTTGTGAATGCTAGATGTTTATGTAAAGTCTTTAAAGAAATCAACTTTGATGGAGAGCTCTAGTAAAGCTGCTCTAATAGTAGCTCTACTAGAGCTCTCTATCAAAGTTGCTTTAGAAAAATATTTTAGAGCTCTAAAATAGCATTAATTTGTCTTTTTCTTCCTTGTGTCTTGTCTCTTTTTTTTTTTTTTTTTTAGTGTGCCAACTTAGTAGAGCTACTATTAGAGCTCTCTATCAAAGTTGATTTCAAATTTTGGTGTGTTTACATTTTGTTCATAATGTAAAAATTTTATGGTGTTATGCATATAACAACCTTCATAGTCCAAAATCGTGAACTATCATGTTTTTCAAAAATAATAACATAATGCGGAAAATAAATAAAATACCCAAATCAGTTATGCAAAACCTTAGAGTCATCTATAATTGATTGAACTTAAACCTAATAACAATATTGGTAGAAAAAGGTTTCTCTCTCTTGACCCTCTTTAGAATACATTGAATTCATAATTAATTTGATGGGTAATCTGAATGTCCTTTTATATGTAGAGAGAGGACCAGTTTTCTTATTCAACAATGATTCCACTTTCCCATCAAAGTAGGATACTTGGAAAACACTCTTCTTTATTTACCAATTAATTGTAGCAAAAAAATATGGAATCATAATCCTGCCAAATCTCTAATTCATATTACCGTATCATGTGGGTCAATATAATAACTAAATAAATAATTTAGTCTTACATTCTTCCACTTGGCCCATATGAGAACTTACGTCAAGATTTAATAAGGTTAACATTAGGCGCGCAATAAACCATATTCAATATTACCTTTAATTTGGTCATCATCATAATGCTATAATAAATAGTTCACTAATATGAGTCATGGTGATTCTACACCAATAGTGCGATATAGTCCCTTTCATATACTACAACACTAGCAACTAGTTTAACACAACCCTTTAAGTGAAGAGTATAAAGAGGTCCAACGATAATGTCTTTTATATTCCTATCATCATTCATTCATTCTTATATATGTACGTACTCATTTCATAACAGGAAATATACCAGAAACACAATTAATGAGATCTCAATGTGTCAAATAACACAATCAATCATAAACAACTATTATGGATTACATTCAAGACCCAATTGGCAAGTTTCTTAATTATCTTTAAGAGTAATCCTTTCATCAATAGATTTGCGCTTAAAAGTTATATACTTATGTGTTTTATTAATACTTTCTATTTCTGAAATTCTTCTTTAACGACAAAGTATTTCAATTCTATGTGTTTAGCATCATTAGAATACTTGTCATTCTAAGAAAATAAAACAATTGCGAAATTATCACAATAAATTCTCAACGACTTGGCATCAAAAGTCGACAATCCCAAGTCCTGAGATAAAGTTCCACAATAACAATTCATGAAATGTAGTCTCAAAGCACACCACAAATTCACTTTCATGGAGGATACTTATGATAGTTCGTTTAACACTTTTCTTAATATTGCTCCTCCACATAATAGAAACAAAAAACCAAAAGTGAATTTTCTACTATCAATATATCATCTAAAGTCCGAATCTAAGTAGCCAATCAATTCAAGATTATCAAACTTCATAAATGTAAGCAAGTAATCTTTTATTTCCTATAATTACCTTATCACTTCCTTATTTAAGCCTCTTACAATAAATGTATAAAGAATCATTTCCATTCCAATTAATTTTATAAATTTTTGCATATGACTGGACTTATTTCCTTTCGGAACATAGATAACTTTATGTGAATATTCTCTCATTCTGAATCTCTATAGAACTTTTAATATATACCTTCTTAGATAATCTTAACAATTCATGTGATTCATTCAGAAATATTTTAATTTCTATCACATAGATTGTCTTATTAATATATTTCATTTCAAAGTTCTTAAAGAGAAATTTCTTAATTTGTGCAATAAATCATGTACATTATTGACAAGCAAAATTTTATCAACACACAAAATCCTAAATATAAACTTGCTCTCACTGATCTTTGGATATGTACACTAATCAAAAATATTTTCTTTAAATCCAAAGGAAATAGTATCATAAAAGTTAAGATACAATTTTTAAAAAGCTTGTTTAAGTCCATAAATTGATTTCTTAAGTTTGCAAGTCACATTTTTATTTTCCTCAAGAGAGAAACTTTTAAGTTGATCTATACAAAATTCTTCATCTAAATTCACTTTTAGAAAATTAATTTTCACATACATTTAATGCAACTCAATATCATAATGAGCTACAAATGCCATAATGATTCTAAATTAACTATTTAAGAAATAAGTAAAAAAATATCTCTCTGTAATCAATGTCTACTTTTTGAGTAAAATCTTTGGCCACATATCTAGCATTATATCATTTTATATTGCCCTTAAAAGAATAAATATTTTTGTGTCCTTAGGCAATTCAATGAAATCCCAATTTTCATTCTGGTCCATTGATTTCAACTTGTCATTCATAACATCAATTCATTTAGTAGAATCAATACTTTCTATGGCTTGTGACAATAAAGCCGAGTCTTTACTTATCCCAATATTATAATAAGAATGTTATAGATATACCACATAATCATTTGAAATGACAAATCTCTTTACCTTATGAGATCTTCTTAATATTATTTATTGTGGTTCTTCTACAACTTTTCATTGGTGATAATTATATTATGGAGTAATTGGTTATTCATTTGTTGTTCCAAAACATTAAGTTGTTTAACAATTATAGGAACGACTATTTCTTTCAAATTATGGGTAATGATACTTGTACCTAAACGTATTGAATAATCACATTTCATGATTTATCACTCCCACTGATTTCACCATTCTTATTAAATTTGATATTGTCGGTTTCTGCAATTCTTGTACTATGACCAAGATAGTAACCCTTTGAATTTTCAAGATAATCAACAAAATAACCATTGATTATTCTAAAATCCAATTTCTTTTCATAAGGATCAATAATTGTAATTTTGTAGACAACCTCAAATATGCAGGTGTCTTAAGTTCGATTTCCTTCATGTTCACAGTTCAAAGTGAGTATTTGAAACTGCCTTACTAGGAACCAAATTCTATATGAAAACAATAAATCATAACGACATATATCCACAATATTATGGGTATTTAGAAATTATTTAATATACTCTTAGTCATATTCATTAGAGTACAATAATGTTTCTCAACTACATCATTCTGCTGAGGCATTATGTCTTTCATAGAGTTTAGCAAATAGACTTGTGTTTTGCACTATCTTTATGTTTTCACATTTTTGTTTAATTGTCTTTCTTTCTTAATAATGTACACATCAATGTGTTCATTTACTAGATATTTGTTATTCAATAAATGAACAAAATCATAAAGTGAAAATTCATCTATAAAAGTGATAAAATAATTTTATTTACCAAACATGAAGTGTCAAAAGGGCACATTAATGTCTATTTGGGTAATATGAAGAAACCCTGTATATATTGTGGCACTTTACTTAATGTGATTGAATTGCTTTTCCTTAATGCAACCCACACTCCCATTAAAAGCAATAAAATCTTTTATGCCATAAGTTTGATGAGTTTTCATTTATCAAGCTATATTTAGAACCAACATAATGATGCAAGATAAATTAAATTTTTGAGAAATTATAAACTTTAATTTATACAAACCATCATAAATAATACCAAAATTAATAAAAGAGGCATTTTCAATAAATTAAACTTTTATTCTAAATTTTGAAAAAAAGCCATCAAGATTAATTAAGTTTAGACAAATCAATAAATAATTTTTCAAAATTAGAATGAACACAATTTTTTTTGAAACAAAGTCTAAACAATGATCAATGTTTAAAAAATAAACAATAAAGCCCAATAATTTCAATTGGAGATTTAACATAATTGGTTTGAGAATAATCTTGCACCGTATCAAAAACATGAGTAGCTATTTTCTTTTGTATGAGACTAAAAATCTTGAGCAGATTCATTTTTTTTTATGTGGCCATTTCTTTATGTCTTTTTATAAACATCCTCCTTTTCTTTTTGACTCCTTCAATTACAAGATCAATAGATGATATCTAAATTACTTAAGTTTTGTCTCTTTTTAAATAAACATACTTGTCAATTTATTAACTTTCTACTTACTATTCATAAAATTATAATTAATATAAATAACCCATACTAAAGAGATAAATAATTCAAAATAAATTGCACGAAAACAAACTCATTCACAAATATTCTTAAATTCTTTAATTGAGCAGTCAGGTTAGACAATTCAATGACATGCTCATACATCTCATGCATACCATCAAACTTTATGTTGGTAAGCTTAACGATAAGTGTCCCAGCATAAAACTTATTAGCAGTTCGGAAATGTTCTTTCACATTATTTAGTATTATCAATTTAAGGAAGTTAAAACTAAATGTTCGCTATACTTATTCGGATAAAAACATAAATTTTATTTGTTCGATCCTTTTATACTTTATGAAAAGTCTTTTTTTTCTTTTACACTACTTGAATCATAATAGCAGAAAATTTCTTAAATAGTAACACTAAGTCAAAATTCAAAATATCGAGATGAAACTGAACTTATTCTATTTTTTGAGAAATCTTTATCATTTAAAATCGAAACAAACAAGGTATAAAATATAGCGAAATAAAACTTTAATCAATAATTCATGTTCACTACATTAATGCTAAGAGTAATCAATAATTGCCAATTAGTCCAAATAAATACATGTTTAAACAACCACAAATAGTATCACCATGATTTACCTTTGGGATAATCTAATAGCATACTATTTAACAATTATGGTGATTCTCTTTCACCAATATGACTAGTTGATAAAATATCCATAATTGAGTAGGTCTGTTACCTTTGGGTATCATTCCAATATCAATTATGAATACCCATCAATTATCATATTCCATTTCAACAATTACTTAGAAGTAATGCACCTTTGGGCCAACTTAATATCTTTGTAATTAAAGAATTGCAATTTGCAAAATCATTATTTTTTAATACTTGGGAAGGGTATTAAATTTCAATTATTTGATTTGATATCTATGTGTCATTCCGATTGGGTCACTTTGACAACTACTAATCGTATCATAATTTAAATTTCAAATCAAAATAAAAACTTTGAGTAAACATTATTGAATAAATAATAATTTATTCACAATTGTTCATCATTAAGATACATGCAATCAAATATAAGAGTAATCTCATATTCTAATCTCGTCAACATTCACAATACCCATAATCACTCATTAGCATCAGGTAAAAATCAAGCATGAAGTCAGATTGATTTAATATCCTTTACAGTTACAGAAGAGAACATATTAACATTAATCATATAACTCCAAACTAAATAGATAAATAAATAATGGTGGATTTTCGTATGGTTCTTGAGAGGGTAATTTATAAAGAAATATTGGCCGAGCTACGATCCTTTAGTTTCTGTTATGGGCCGGACTAAAGGCCGAGATATGGGCTCCGAGTAGTTCGGTCCCATGTTGTATGAAAGCTGGGTAGAGATACTTTGGACCGAGCTACCTAAATAAGTGGGCCTGATGGTTAGCCAAGGTATTGATAAGAAAGGATGCCGGGTTTGGTATAGCTCGGTCGGTCTTGGTATACCTCGGCCGGGCGCCATCTGCATCATTACCTAAGTGTGTGACCGAGGTAACTTAGCTCGGTGTGGTTGCAGCAACTTATATAAAAGAGGTAACTTAGCTCGGTGTGGTTGCAGCAGCTTATGTAAAAGAGGTAACCATCTCACTTGATTGGTAGTGAGTATGAGTGTGACTCCTAGGAGGACTCTGCTAAGGAGAGTAAAGTTCTACTAGGATTGTGCAAACCATCTCACTTGGTTGGTAGTGAGTAGGGTGTATGATTCCTAGGAGCACTCTCATAGGGAGAGTTGGAATCTTATTAGGATTGGGCCAGACATAATCTATAAAAGCTCATGACCAAACCTATGGAGAGGTATCCCAATTCTTACTCTAGAATATACAGAGCTTATTGTCTATTGTCTAGTTGTTGACTTAGGCATTGGAGGGGTTTCCGGCACACACCCGCTGGTTAGCTCACATTTGTGTTTTCAGGGAGTAAAGCGACGACGTTTGGAGGAGTGCAAACTTGATCAACAGGATTATACGAGAAGATTATTTCACGCTCGTACAATTGGCGCCGTCTGTGGGAAATTCACAAAGAGCAAAACCCCTTGATCAAGTTTTCCTCTCTAGTTGAAATTAATGGCACATAACGAAGACTTACCACACTCTGCTATTGATGGGCAGACCCCGGAAAGGGGTGGGTGGCGTGAAGGTTTACCTTCTATCCCACCCATGGCAGGATTAGATCCCCAGCGAAGGAATCTGCGAAAATAAGAGAGAGAAAGACAGGGCTCAAGTCCACACCGCTCTCAAAGCCCCGATAGACAGAGGTGGAAGATGGATCATCAGGTTCTCGAAGATCGTGTAAGGGAGCAAAACGAAGTAATAAGAAGAATGGCGGCTGACATAGAGTCTATGAAGAGCCGGATGAAAAGCAAATAGGTGGCAACAAAAGAAGGGTGCAAAGGCAACACATGCTCTTGCCACTCAGAAGATCGTGACAGACAAGTTACACTATCACAAACTGAAAGTAGAAGCCTCAAGTCAAGCGATACACAATCAAAGACTTCTAGGACACGCTGCTCCAGGCCTAAGAGAATGAGGACTGAAAGGGCTTGGAGAAGAGAAGACACTTAGGCTCGCGACCCCCGCAGAGTCTTCGCACTACAACAATTGGCTCCTAGAACACATGGGAGTGTCGAGGTTGGAATTCCAAAGCCACGCCTTGCCTATGAACTAGCAGACAAAACATTAGCAAGGTTGCAGAGCTCACCATTCGTTCTGATAATGGAGAACGCACCATTACCCTCAGGCTTCCATCAGCCTAAATTCACAACTTATGAGGGGAAGTCAGACCCCTACATGCACTTGAGCCACTTTCGCCAAGTTATGGCCGTGTATCGACGAAACAAGCCCTTAATGTGTATCATGTTTCCGTCTAGCCTTGGCAACATGTGTTTAACATGGTTTGAAAGGTTACCAGAAGGTAGTATAGCTTCATGGGCACAACTAGCGGAGGCATTTGTAACCAGATTCAGAATAAACACCAAGACGCCAGTGGAGATTAACCAGCTTCTCTCCATCGACATAGGCGAGAAAGAAACGTTGAAGTCTTACAACAATAGGTATTGGGAGACCTTCAACCAAGTAACAGATTGTCCTACCAACCTAGCTATTGCACAGTACAAGCAAGGTCTGCTATTGGGTCATAAGTTGAGAGATTCAATGACAATGACACCGCCTCTTGCTATGAAGGCCCTGATTGAGCGAGTGCACCAACACATCTTGGCAGAGAAAGATGGGATGCACACCAAGGCAAAGTTTGATACAAACAGCGATGTCAGATAGAACACCTTCGACAAAAGTTAGCACGGTCGACAAGAATGACTAACCAAGTAAAAAATCTTTGCCCAACTGGGGGCAAAGTGGGTTGGCAGGTTTGACCAACTATTTCTAGCAAGTCTTTGCCCGACTGGGGGACAATCAAGAAGTTTGGCCGGAATAATGAAACATTTAGCTCTCTTCAGCTGAGATCAGGATCTAGGCTGAAGAACGTTGGCCGGAATAACCAACATTAAGCTCCCTTCAGCCGAGATCAGGATCTAGGCTGAAGTGGGTTGGTCGGAATAACCAACACTTTGTTCTCTTCAGCCAAGATCAGGATCTAGGCTGAAGAGGGTTGGGCAGAATAACCAACATTTTGTTCTCTTCAGCCGAGATCAGGATCTAGGCTGAAGAGGGTTGGCAGGAATAACCAACATTTTATTCTCTTCAGCCGAGATCAGGATCTAGGCTGAAAAGGGTTGGCCGGAATAACCAACATTTAGCTCTCCTATGCCGAGATAAGGATTTAGGCTGCAGGAAGTTGGCAGGTATGACCAACAAAACTTTTGCACTCTTTGGCCGGAATGACAGTTACCTCGGCCAAAGTAGGTTGGCAGGTATAACCAACAAAACTTTTGCACTTTTTGGCCGGGATGACAGTTACCTCCACCAAAGTAGGTTGCCAGGTTTGACCAACAAGTTTTTTGAACTCTTTGGCCAGAATGATGGTTACCTCGGCCAAAGCAGGTTGGCAGATTTGACCAATAAATTTTTGAATTCCTGGACCGAGATGGTTATCTCAGCCAAAGCAGGTTAGTGTAAACCGAGTTAGTCTGTTCGGCGAGACACAGAAAGAACGACTCGTCGTACGATTACAAACTTGAAGGGTATATACGTTGAAGGCAAAAAAGCAGGGCTATTCAAATTTTTGGTATGACGGCTGTAATAGGAGAACGGGGCTAATGGGGGCACGCCACCTGTCCTTGGGGTAACGTCGTATCAGACATACCAGATTAGTGAAATGACGTGCTGAGCAACTGACAAGACTTGTTGGGACTGAACGAGTTGTGAGACCGAACAAACTTCTCTAGTTCGGCAGAGTTTAGCGTTTTTAGCTCGGCCAGAGAAAAGTAATCCCAATCATGCTTCGCAGATGGAATTAAGGGACAATTGAGAAGGTAATTTATAAAGAAATATTGGCCCGAGCTACGATCCTTTAGTTTTTGTTATGGGCCTGACTAAAGGCCGAGATATGGGCTTCGAGTAGCTCGGTCCCATGTTGTATGAAAGTTGGGCAAAGATACTTTGGACCGAGCTACCTAAATAAGTGGACCTGATGGTTAGCCGAGGTATTGATAAGAAAGGATGTCGGGCTTGGTATAGCTCGGTCGGTCTTGGTATACCTCGGCCGAGCGCCATCTACATCATTACCTCAGTGTGTGACCGAGGTAACTTAGCTCAGTGTGGTTGCAGCAGCTTATATAAAAGAGGTAACCATCTCACTTGGTTGGTAGTGAGTAGGAGTGTGACTCCTAGGAGGACTCTGCTAAGGAGAGTAAAGTCCTACTAGGATTGTGCAAACCATCTCACTTGGTTGGTAATGAGTAGGGTGTGTGATTCCTAGGAGCACTCTCATAGGGAGAGTTAGAATCCTACTAGGATTGGGCCAGACAAAATCTATAAAAGTTCATGACCAGACCTATGGAGAAGTATCCCAATTCTTACTCTAGAATACACAAAGCTTATTATCTATTGTCTAGTTACTAACTTAGGCATCGGAGGGGTTTCCGGCACACACCCGCTGATTAAGGCCGAAATGTACATCATTGAGGCCGTTAATTAGAATCTCTTAATTTCACTTGTTGGTCAAACTGTATATTTTATGTGTGTTGAGTGTCAATCAGGTTGTACATCGTTGGAGCATAAAATGAGCAAAAAGACAGAATTTGGGTAGAGTTGACTTTCCCGCACGTGTGTTGACTTTTTCCGCACTTGCGTTGACTTTTTCTGGAAAAGTCAAACCGACGTTTTAAACCTGTTTGGACGAGATTGGAAGTATAAAAAGGCAAGTAAAAGGCTGGATTAGGGTTCGGAAGTTGTTTTGACCTAAAGGGAGAGGCTAGGATTTGGAAAAGAAGAGAAACAAAAGCTCCAAGATGTCTCCCATGGTGGTTCCTTCTCCTTCTACCTCCTTCCACTCCTCCATGAGTGGCTAGTCTTCTTTTTCTAGGGTTTTGATGAAACCCTAGCCATGTAATTATTTAGTTTTTTTTTTTGATTTTTAATTATGTAAAGGTTTGAACATTTGTATGGTGATTTAGAAGTTTGTTTTATATAATTTTCATTATTCTTTCGAATATTTGACTTTCTGTGATTGTTAAATGTTATCCATACAATTGTTTTCTTTTCCTTCACATTCAAGGTATGGGACGAACCATACTACGAGGAACAAGTCGTATCACTACCTTAGTTTAGAGTGAACGGTTCGTATTACTTGAGAAGGTTCATGCTCGTATATTGAATGTGATGATCTTCTTGTTAAATGCTTTGAGCTTGTAGTTGCGAAGCATTAATCCGTTCAAACCATAGCATAATTGATTTCAATTGGAAACCCTAATTATGTGGTTAGTGGTGAATTCTCTACCCTAGGATTTTTCCCCAATTTAGTAAATCCAATTTCATTTATTATTGATAATTTAATTCCTTAGTTTAATTTATTTGTTATTAAATTAGGTTATGACCATTCAATCTTTTTATCAAAATTAATTTAGGAATTTAACAATTAAATTAGTTTAATTTCACAATAGTCCCTGTGGATCGATACCTAGACTTGCCATTATTCTGATTGAATTTGGTATAGTTTAGTATTTAATTTTGGTGTGTTCAACGACCCACCAAATTTTGGCACCTTTGCCGGGGACTTCTGGCGAAATTAGTTAATTTAAAGTTACATTCTTATTTTAATTTTTAGTTTAGGATTTTATGCTTTTGGTGTTGCTAAGTGTGCAGAGCGTTTGAAATTAGAGATATCACTGAAGTGCAAGCGGAGCGCAGTCGAGCTTTAAAAATAAAATAAAAAAAAACCGCAGCGCTAAAGTGAGTAAACAGAAGCAAACACTTACAAGCAAAGCACCAAAGTGCTAAAACGGAAGTCAAAGCTCAAACAGAGGTTGGAGACAACGTCTACACGTCAAGCATCCGTAAGACGAGTAAAGCGTTTTCGTTAAACTGCTGTGAGTATTTCTTCCTTTGGTATTTTGCTTTCATACTTAGTGCACAGAGTCGGAACTTGTGTGTGTGTTTGGGTAGTGTATGCACGGGCGTCGTTCTTGTCGCCCTGAATTGTGGAGTTTGGACCTTGAACTAGAAAGGACCCTTAGGAGACTTAGGACCTCTGCCCATATTCCTAGGCTTGAATATTCATACATTGAGCCATTAGAGATGGCAGATCCTAATGTCCCGAATGTGCTTAACCGGACACTTAAGGATTATTTTACACCCACCGCATATACATCACCATCATGCATCCAATTACCCAACACCACTGCTGCTCATTATGAGATTAAGTCCAGCACTATACAAATGCTCCCATCATTCCATGGACTAACTCATGATGACCCTTATAAGCATTTGAATGAATTTTTGGAAATTTGCTCGACAGTGAGGATCCAGAATTTCACAAATAAGGCTTTAATGTTGCGATTGTTTCCATTCTCGTTAAAGGATAAAGCCAAACACTGGCTAAATTCTTTACCTGCTAATTCAATCACAACTTGGGACCAATTACAGCAACGGTTCTTGGAGAAGTACTTTCCCATAGGTAAAACCAACCAGCTTAGGCGAGCCATCACAAACTTTGCTCAAATGGATGGCGAGCAATTCCATGAGACGTGGGAAAGACTTAGAGACCTTCTCCAATAGTGTCCTCACCACCAAGTGCCTAATTGGCAACTTGTTCAAACATTTTATTATGGCTTAACTGAGCCGCACCGCCAAATGGTGGATTCGTCCTGTGGTGGGACATTTATGTCTAAAAATGATGCCGAGGCATGGCTATTGTTTGAGAACCTAAGTGATAATTCCCTTCACCATGCATCCGCAGCCCGACAAGTCCGGCAACCCGTAGTTGGAGCCCCAAAAAGAGGGGGCATTTATGAGGTCGGGCAAAACCTAGAGTTAGCACAACAAGTAGAGGCACTGTCCCACAAGATGGACCAATTATTAGCTATGGGACATGCCCCTACCCAGCAAGATCTGCCTCAATTTCACGAGGCATGTGTTATTTGCGCGAGCCCTGCTCATGACTTGAGTGAGTGCCCTTCGGCATCACAATTTTCGGAGTTAGTCCAAGAGCATGTGAATGCGGCTCAAGGATTCTCCAACCCGGGTAATGATCCATACTCCAACACATACAATCCGGGATGGAGAAATCACCCTAATTTCTCATGGAGACCCCCTTCACAAAGCACTTCTTACAATCCGCCACCACCAAGGCAGAATTTCAATAATTTTGCCAACCAATCATCCTACCGACCACCGCAACCTTATCGACCCCCACAATCGTACCGGCAACCACAACCCCCGCATGTTCCTCAAGGCAACTCTGCCTTTGAGACTCAAGTTTTGGAAGTTCTCGCAGAACTTAAGGGGTTAGCACCAGTAGTTCACTCCCATACTCACTCTATTGCCAAGCTAGAGGCCCAATTGGGTCAAATGGCTAATAACATGAATCGAAGAGAGGAGGGAAAATTACCAAGTCAAACTGTGGCCAACCCTAAGGGACAATACGAGGCAGAGAGTTCGGGTGGGAATGGTAAGCAACATGAGCAAGTGCAGGCGGTGGTTGCTTTAAGAAGTGGTTGGGAGTTAGAGCCTCAGTCAGTTGCGTTTGATGCAACTAGAGTTAGGAAGGGTGACCACGGTGGTTCACCTAGAGAGAATAAGGGTGAGGGGGAAACACTTAAGAGGGATGACTTAGTCTCTAACACTTCATTTGAGCCCAAGGCACCATATGTGCCTAAGGTACCCTTTCCCCAGTACCTTGATACACCGTCCCCTTTTAATAAGAAGGCGGCATCTATGGAGGCAATGATGGAGGTCTTTAAACAGGTAAAAATCAACCTCCCCCTGTTGGAGGCGATTAAGCAAGTACCATCATATGCCAAATTTTTGAAGGACCTTTGTACGCAAAAGCATAAATTTAGGACACATGTATCCCAAAAGGTCCTACTCACGGAGCAAGTAAGCTCCATCTTGTTGAATGACACACCTCCTAAGCTTAAGGACCCAGGTGCCCCAACCATTGCATGCATTATAGGGGACCACTTCATTGATAGGGCCTTATTGGATTTAGGGGCTAGTGTTAATTTGTTGCCGTACTCTGTGTACGAGGAATTTGGGCTTGGCGAGTTGAAGCCCACTACTGTTACTCTTCAGTTGGCTATCCGGTCCCTCAAAGTGCCACGAGGCATGATTGAGGATGTGCTAGTTAAGGTTGATAGGTTCTACTTCCCTGTTGACTTTTTGGTTTTAGATATGGAACCGGTAGCCACTTCGAGGAAACAAATCCCGGTGATTTTGGGTCGACCTTTCTTGACTACGGCCAATGCATGCATTAATTGTCGGACCGGGGTTATGGAAGTTTCATTTGGTAACATGCAAGTGAAACTTAATGTTTTTCAAGCATCACAACAACCTCATGAGAGAGAGGAGTGCTTATTAGTGGATGTTGTGGATGAGATTGTTAAGGAGGCTTTGCCCTCCATTCTTGTAGAGGACCCTTTGGAGGCTTGTCTAGCTCATTTTGGGTTTGAAAATTTTGATATAGATGGGTCAGTTGAGGAGGTGAATGTCTTGCTTAATTCTTCTGCTACAACGGATTTTCCTCCATGGAAAGCCCGGTTTGAGTCACTTCCTCCTCTGTCGAGAGAGCCTGCCACACCATCTTTGGTCACACCACCTACACTTGAGTTGAAGCCACTTCCGGCCACACTCAAGTATGCATTTTTAGGGCCCCAAGATACTTTACCGGTCATCATTGCATCTGACTTTACTGCAGCGCAGGAGAGTCAGTTAATGAGTGTTCTCGTGGCACATCGGAGTGCTATAGGGTGGTCAGTGGCTTATTTGAAAGGGATAGATCCCTCCGTGTGCATGCATTATATACACTTAGAGGAGGACACCAAACCTTCTCGCGAAATGCAACGGAGACTGAATCCTAACATGAAAGAGGTAGTGAAGAAGGAGGTTTTGAAATTGTTGGATGCGGGTATCATATACCCCATCTCAGATAGCAAGTGGGTGAGTCCCACACAAGTAGTGCTCAAGAAATCGGGCATCACTGTTGTTGAGAATGAAGGAGGAGAGTTAGTCCCCACACGAACCACTACTGGATGGCGAGTGTGCATTGATTATAGGAAACTAAATTCCTCGACTAGGAAGGACCATTTTCCCTTTCCTTTCATTGACCAAATCCTAGAGCGGTTAGCAGGGCAGGGTTTCTATTGTTTTCTTGATGGCTATTCGGGGTATAATCAAGTCCCGGTGTACCCCGCTGACCAGAAAAAGACCACATTCACATGCCCTTTTGGCACTTTTGCTTATAGGCGCATGCCCTTTGGGCTGTGTAATGCACCGGCGACCTTTCAACGGTGTATGATGGCCATTTTCTCCGACATGGTGGAGAAATTCTTAGAGGTTTTTATGGATGACTTTTCGGTGTTTGGACCGTCTTTTGAGGAATGCCTTAGGAACTTGACTAGAGTGTTAGAACGATGTACTGAGGCAAACCTAATCTTGAATTGGGAAAAGAGCCATTTTATGGTTCGTGAGGGTATAGTGTTGGGACACATTGCGTCCCCTCAAGGTATAGAAGTTGACAAGGCTAAGGTTGACCTCATTGCAGGCCTTTCTCCACCCAATTTCGTGCGTCAAATTAGGTCTTTCCTAGGGCATGCAGGTTTTTACTGTAGGTTCATCAAAGACTTTAGTACGATATCACGTCCTTTGTGTAGTTTACTAGTTAAGGACGCGCCTTTTGTCTTTGATGAGGCATGCTTAAAGGCATTCGAAACACTAAGAATGGCCTTGACCACCGCCCCAATCATGAAATCACCAGATTGGTCTCTTCCCTTTGAAATCATGTGTGATGCCTCCGATTATGCTGTCGGGGCTGTGTTAGGCCAAAGGGTCAATAAGGCACCATTTGCTATATATTATGCTAGTCGCACTCTCTCGGATGCTCAATTGAACTACACTACTATCGAGAAAGAGTTGCTAGCTGTGGTCATTGCCTTAGACAAATTCCGATCTTATCTCCTAGGTTCCAAGGTCATAGTCTTCACTGATCATGCCGCTTTGCGGTATTTACTATCTAAGAAAGAGACCAAACCTAGGTTGATTAGATGGATTTTGTTGCTTCAGGAATTTGATTTAGAGATCCGTGATAAGAAAGGATCTGAGAATGTGGTGGCGGATCATCTCTCCGGAATCCTCGTTGAGTATAATAGCAACCCTCTTATTTTGCATGATTCGTTTCCGGACGAACAACTTTTTGAGCTGTCACAAGCGAGCCCCCCGTGGTTTGCACATATTGTGAATTACTTGGCCATTGGGCAAACTCTGCAGAATTGGTCTAAGCAAGACAAAGACCGATTCTTTTCACAGGTCAGGTATTACTTTTGAGAGGATCCGGAGTTGTTTAAATATTGCTCCGACCAAGTGATCTGACGGTGTGTGCCGGAGAGTGGGGTGCATAGCATTCTAACATTTTGTCATTCTTCTGCATGTGGCGGTCATTTTAGTGGGCATAAAACGGCCGCCAAGATTTTACAAAGCGGGTTTTATTGGCCCACAATTTTTAAAGATGCCCATCAATTTTGTAGAACTTGTTTGCGCTGTCAGCAAATGGGTTCAATGTCTCGGCATCACATGATGCCAATGTCCCCTATTCTTGTGGTAGAAATATTTGATGTTTGGGGGATTGATTTTATGGGCCCTTTCCCGTCGTCGTTCGGGTTTGAGTACATTCTCTTGGCAGTAGATTATGTGTCTAAGTGGGTGGAGGCAATAGCTACCCGAACAAACGATCATAGAGTGGTAATCAAATTTTTGCATGAAAATATCTTTAGTCGTTTTGGGTTTCCTAGAGCCATAATAAGTGATCAGGATACACATTTTTGTAACCGGTTCTTTGAGTCGGTAGTTAAGAAATACTCTATCACCCATAAAGTTGGCACTCCATACCACCCTCAAACTAGTGGCCAAGTAGAAGTCTCAAATAGGGAGGTAAAGCACATAATTGAGAAAACGGTGAGACCGGATAGGAAAGATTGGTCACAACGGTTAATTTATGCATTATGGGCTTACCGCACTGCTTATAAGACACCCATTGGGATGTCACCATATAGGGCGGTGTTTGGCAAAGCTTGTCATCTCCCGGTTGAACTTGAGCATCGAGCATTGTGGGCCATAAAGAAGTTTAACTTCGATATGACCGCGGCTGGGCTCAATCGGAAATTGCAACTCAATGAGCTATAGGAAATCTGGAATGATGCATATGAGAGTTCGAGAGTTTTTAAAGCTCAGACTAAGGAATTCCATGACAAGCACATTAATAGAAAATCCTTTGAACCCGACCAAAAAGTGTGGCTTTTTAATTCAAAATTGAGACTCTTTCCGGGTAAGCTAAGATCAAGATGGGATGGCCCCTTTGAGGTTGTTGAGGCATTTAGTCATGGCGCCGTTGAGGTGCGAGATCCAAAAACAGGCCACACTTTCAAAGTGAATGGCCAAAAGATTGAAACCATATATAGAGGGGATTGGGAATGGGGATATGATTGAGTCCATTGCTTTGATGGACCCATTTTACTATGATTGATAAATTGATTTCTTGTTCTCTTTTCTTTCCCTTCTATGCTATTATGTTTTTCTTTGTTCTCGTTATGCTTTACTTGCGTCTAAGAGACTTTAAATCCTCTAAAGGTGTAATTCCTTTGGTGTTTGCCGTGCCCGAATGACATCTGACGGTCTGGTATAGCCACCTAACCGTGTTTGTAGTGAGTTCCTAGGAGACCAACTGAGACGGTGGAAACTAGAGTTCGAATGGCAAAGCCTAGAACACAAAGGTTTCGGATTTCCGAGACTAGAGTCTGGTTTAAATACCCAGGGGTGTGGAGATTGCTTCAAAACTACCTCGGTTTGAACTCTGTATGGCAGCCCCATAGGTTGAGGTAGCTTTATGCGCCTCGATTCTAGATACCGAATCAACCTAGTCTATCACCCTGTTGGAGAATAGGAAAAGTTACAAACACAATTAGGGAGAAAAGTAGTACCCGTGGTCTTCGCGTGAAGATTATACCTTTAGTGGGCATTCCGTATGTTCTTTTGTGCTATATTTATTCCGGATGCCAATTGAAGGTAGAAATATTTATTGTCTATGTTTAAAAGCATGCTTTCGTGTTTATTTTCTGAGTTAAAAATAAATAAATAAATAATAAAAAAAGAGGGGGGTTATACTTGTTCATTTTAACATAAAATAAAAAATATATATAATAATAATAAAATCTGTGTCTTACTTGTTCTTTCAAAAAAAAAAAAAAAGAAATCTCGCACGTGCGGCACTGTTCACGCACGTGCAGCAATTGTGGGAATAAAAAGATGGAGCACACTGCTTAATAAGCAGGTGCGGGGCTAGTGCGTTGACCAAAAGCCGCACGTGCGGCTTGACTCCCGCACGTGCGGGACGAAGAAAATTTAAAAAAAAAAAAAAAAAAGAAACGCGGGGGATGGAATCGCCGCACGTGCGGCCTTGACTCCCGCACGTGCGGGACGGAGAAATTTCAAAAAAAAGATCAAAAAAAAAAAATCTGCATTGAGAGATTCGCCGCACGTGCGGCCTGGGCCCCGCACGTGCGGGAAATTGTGAATTTGTGAGTGTGCACACTGCTTAATAAGCAGGTGCGTGGGTGGTGCGAAAAAAAAAATTTAATTTTGTTTTGTTTTCTTATTATTATTATTTATTTTTATTTTCATTTACTAATTTTTTTTTTCTATTTTCGTACCACAAAAAAAAAAAAAAAAAAAAATAACCCTTAGCTAACACAACTTACTCTTTCCCAATCACTCTTACTCTCAGATTTCTCTCTATCTCTTTATATCTCTCTCTCTCTTAACCCCACAAACCCACCTTCTTCTTCTTCTTCTTCTTCTTCTTTTTCTTCTTCTTCTTCTTCTTCCCTTTTCTTCTTCTTTCTTCTTTCTCACCACCATCATCTCACCGCCGGCACCACTTCTCTCGCCGTCCGACGAAACTCTGGCGACCACCATTTTTTCCGACGAACCTCCATTTTTTTTTTCTCTCTTTCTCTACCTCTTAGCCATGACTGATTTATTTCTTTTTAGTATTTTTAGTGGTCATTATGATTTTTTATTTTTTTAATTTTATTTGTGCTCTTTTAGTTGTAGAATGCATGTTTGTTAGTTTGTTCAAAAAAAAAAAAAAAAAAAAGAAAACCTGAACCAAACTCGGCATATGAGAAAGATGAGCACTGCACGTGCGGCCCTTTATGGCGCACGTGCGAAAAAAAAAAATCCTCATTAATATTGGTACTAACACTAATCCTAATTTAGTTTTTTTCTTATTTGTTATATTTGCTTAGTTTAAATTGCTTCGTAGTGATTCTGGTTAATTTAATTAGTTAATGAAATTTGGTTTTATTTTTATTTTTCTTATACTTGTGTAGTTAGTGATTTTATTTTTATCTTATTCTATGATGTCATTGTTCATATACTTTCTAAGTAGTTTATTTTATTTTATTTTATTTTATTTTTTGAAGTTTTATTTAATTTTCTTCTCTTCAAAAAAAAAAGGGGGTTTAGTTTTTGTTATTTTACTCTATACTTTAGTCTATTTGGTAGTTTAGTTATTTTATAGTTTAGTTTAGTTTAATTTAGTTTAGTTTATAGTTTAGTTAATTTAATTTAATGACATTTTACTTCATTTATTTAATTAATTTCGTTTTTAAAAAAAAAACAGTGGGAATTGCATGTGGTACATTAGTGGACAATTTGTGCTTTCATATTTTATTCGATTCTCATGCTGGTTTCACGGGTATCTGTATTTATTGTTGGTGTGTGCAGGATATGAATCGCCGTGTCTCTGCTTGGGCCTCCAAAAAGGCCAGGGGTGCCTCCTCTTCGGAGCCACCACCACCACCATCACCACCATCCTCGCCACCACCACCAGGTGACTTGCCACGGCCGGAGTGGGCTTCACGCCCTCTTCACAAGCTCACGCAGTTCAACCTGCAATTTTTTCAGCATGACGAGGACACTACTTGGGCCGTTGAGCAGCTCCGACTCCGGCAACAGTTGGGCATTTGCGCTGTGATAGCGCCCACTTATCCTCGTCTAGTACGATTATTCTACCAGAACCTGCATGAGACACCCACCACGGTTGGACTGCTCTCTAACATTGATGGTCATGTTGTCCACATCACCTCAGCCATGATTGCCACAGTGTTAGAGTTTTTTGCCAAACCAGATTATCAGCCTTTCCCGAAAGTTGAGGATCAACAACCCATACATCGCCTCATCCAGCAATACTTCCCGGGAGCCCACGGTGACAACAGTTTCACATGCTTGCGGCGGAGCAAGCTACCTAGCCGCTTGTTTTTCCTTGATTCCGTGGTCCATAAGAATGTCCTTCCACTTGGGTTTCGAGCTGAGCGCCGTTTGGAGTTTGTGCGGGTTTTACACAGGTATCAGCTTGGCTATCAGGTCCCACTTGAGGATTTCATTTTGATGCATTTGCAGAAATTTCTACGTGAGGCAGTTCGGCCTACTCCTCTGCAGAACCTGACTTGGCCACTACCATTCGCCAATTTGTTGACACTTGTGTTTGAGCTGAACCACCTCCCCATTGCTGAGGATGAAGAGATTGATAGAGGGTATCCGATATTCGGCCAGCGAGAATGGCAGCATAGCATATCTCGCATCCCGCAGCCAGTAGGTGCCCCAGTTGATGAGGCCCAGGACCCCGTACATGACCACCCAGCTCATCCTGTTCCCCCCGTGCCTCCCCAAGGGGACCCACTCTACATGATTCGCGAGGAGTACTTACAGCTTCAGCACTCTGTCGATCAGGTCCACCGTACTCTTCGTGATCACCACCAGAGGCTCATGGAGTTGCACACGACTTTTCAAGCTCATCGCGACTATTCTCAGGCGCGCTTTGATCAGCTACACGCCGACAACCTCGCCATCCGGCAACAAGGTCAGGATGACGTCTTCGAGACGCGCGCTTTGATGCAAGCCTTGTTTGCCCAGCATTTCCCACCACCACCACCACCGGCTTCTCCGTAGTACCCGCCTGTATACTGCTTTATCTCTTTTATTTTTATTTTTATTTTCCTTCTTCTTTTTCGTTTTTTCTTTTCTTCAAAAAAAAAAAAAAGTGAAGTGTATATATGTTACTCTCTACCTACCTGGATGCGCACCTACAATTCTGGTAATTTTCTCTCATTTCTCTTTCCTTTTCCATTGAGGACAATGTTATATTCAAGTTGGGGGATGAGGGTCATATTTTCTTTTGTGCATTGCTATTTGGCTCATAATTCATGCTTATACATGTTTCACTTGATTGCATTACTCCACTTGATGTGACTTTTTGCTAGTAGAGTGATGATATTTGCATATGTTAATTAGAGAGCATAGTAGACTTGTATGAAAAGGATTTATTGGGTAGATACTTGCATGCCATGTTTGCACGAGGAGAGTTGTCTATGTTTGTGGTATTAGTACACTTGCCATGAATATGCCTTAATTCACATGAGCACACTATCACAGCAGTGATCTTTTTATTATAATCCCTGGTGTACATCATTGATAATAACTAGAGTTGCAGAAAAGGATAAATGAGGAGCTAAGATTCTTAAAAAAAAAAAAAAAAAAAAAAAAAAAAAAAAAAAAACACTTGACTAGTTTGGGTCCATAGCCTTTTTAACTCGAGTTATTAAGCCCGTAGGGGTGTCTCTACACCTAATGCCCTAAAACCGTCTGGTTTGGGAGTCATTGGCCCAATGCTTGTTACATGGGTTAATTAGAAAGCTTAAGGGACATGGACATTGCACAGTTAAGGAAAAATAAGAAGAATGACTTGTTCGGATTCGTAGCCTTTTCAACTCAAGTTATTAAGCCCGTAGGGGTGTCTTTACATCTAGTGCCCTAAAACCGTCTGGTTTGGGAGTCATTGGCCCAATGCTTGTTACATGGGTTGATTAGAAAGCTTAATGGATCAGGACATTACACAGTCATTTAAAAAATAAAAAATAAAAAAAAACAACTCTTGAAAATCTTGGCTGCAACAGGTTAGTTTTTCTGTATATGATGGGTGTTATTATGAGTTACACTGGGCTATTATAGTGGATAGTTAACTAATATGGAGATTGCACTTTACACCGAGGGTATTCATGACTTGTCTACTAGCATGCACAGGTACAGAGAACTTTACTTTTGTATTAACTGAATTGTGGTTTTGACTCAATAGGTTCCTTCATGCTTGTCCACTGTGCCTTTAATGACTCATGATGTCGCAATATCACACTGTAGTGGTACATAAGTTGATTGTTAGGTAGAGTAGTGTGGTCATTTGTTATTGAGTATATATGAATATGTTAATGTTTGTGGGTATCATTTCTGGAAACCCTCACGAGACTTTACTCGTCCACCTGGGATAACCTTGTGGTTTAAAGGCTTGTTGCATATGCTAAATGCAACCATTTTCCCACGAAAAAGGAAATAGATAGATTTTGTTTAATTTTATTTTATTTTACTTGCTTGAAGACTAGCAAATGGTAAGTTGGGGGATGTGATTAAGGCCGAAATGTACATCATTGAGGCCGTTAATTAGAATCTCTTAATTTCACTTATTGGTCAAACTGTATATTTTAGGTATGTTGAGTGTCAATCAAGTTGTACATTGTTGGAGCATAAAATGAGCAAAAAGACAAAATTTGGGTAGAGTTGACTTTCCCGCACGTGCGTTGACTTTTTCGCACGTGCGTTGACTTTTTCTAAGAAAGTCAAACCGACGTTTTAAACCTGTTTGGACGAGATTGGAAGTATAAAAAGGCAAGTAAAAGGCTGGATTAGGGTTCGGAAGTTGTTTTGACCTAAAGGGAGAGGCTAGGGTTTGAAAAAGAAGATAAACAAAAGCTCCAAGATGTCTCCCATGGTGGTTCCTTCTCCTTCTACCTCCTTCCACTCCTCCATGAGTGGCTAGTCTTCTTTTTCTAGGGTTTTGATGAAACTCTAGCCATGTAATTATTTAGTTTTCTTTTTTATTTTTAATTATGTAAAGGTTTGAACATTTGTATGGTGATTTAGAAGTTTGTTTTATATAATTTTCATTATTCTTTCGAATATTTGACTTTCTGTGATTGTTAAATGTTATCCATACAATTGTTTTCTTTTCCTTCACATTCAAGGTATGAGACGAACCATACTACGAGGAACGAGTCGTATCACTACCTTAGCTTAGAGTGAACGGTTCGTATTACTTGAGATGGTTCGTGCTCGTATATTGAATGTGATGATCTTCTTGTTAAATGCTTTGAGCTTGTAGTTGTGAAGCATTAATCCGTTCAAACCATAGCATAATTGATTTCAATTGGAAACCCTAATTATGTGGTTAGTGGTGAATTCTCTACCCTAGGATTTTTCCCCAATTTAGTAAATCCAATTTCATTTATTATTGATAATTTAATTCCTTAGTTTGATTTATTTGTTATTAAATTAGGTTATGATCATTCAATCTTTTTATCAAAATTAATTTAGGAATTTAACAATTAAATTAGTTTAATTTCACTATAGTCCCTGTGGATCGATACCTGGACTTGCCATTATTCTGATTGAATTTGGTATAGTTTAGTATTTAATTTTGGTGTGTTCAACGACCCACCACCCACTGGTTAGCTCACGTTTGTGTTTTCAGGGAGTAAAGCGACGACGTTTGGAGGAGTGCAAACTTGATCAACAGGATTATACGAGAAGATTATTTCGCGCTCGTACAATTGGCGCCGTCTGTGGGAAATTCACAAAGAGCAAAACCCCTTGATCAAGTTTTCCTCTCTAGTTGAAATTAATGGCACATAACGAAGACTTACCACACTCTGCTATTGATGGGCAGACCCCGGAAAGGGGTGGGTGGCGTGAAGGTTTACCTTCTATCCCACCCATGGCAGGGTTAGATCCCCAGCGAAGGAATCTGCGAAAATAAGAGAGAGAAAGACAGGGCTCAAGTCCACACCGCTCTCAAAGCCCCGATAGACAGAGGTGGAAGATGGATCATCAGGTTCTCGAAGATCGTGTAAGGGAGCAAGACGAAGTAATAAGAAGAATGGCGGCTGACATAGAGTCTATGAAGAGCCGGATGAAAAGCAAATAGGTGGCAACAAAAGAAGGGTGCAAAGGCAACACATGCTCTTGCCACTCAGAAGATCGTGACAGACAAGTTACACTATCACAAACTGAAAGTAGAAGCCTCAAGTCAAGCGATACACAATCAAAGACTTCTAGGACACGCTGCTCCAGGCCTAAGAGAATGAGGACTGAAAGGGCTCGGAGAAGAGAAGACACTCAGGCTCGCGACCCCCGCAGAGTCTTCGCACTACAACAATTGGCTCCTAGAACACATGGGAGTGTCAAGGTTGGAATTCCAAAGCCACGCCTTGCCTATGAACTAGCAGACAAAACATTAGCAAGGTTGCTGTCACGACCCGAACCCGCCCCCATGGGTTAAGGACGTAACCGGCCAGTAATCCTAAGATCACCTACGGCCTCAAACCAAAACAGACTTAACACATCAGAGTAAAGGGGACCAAAGGGAAGCCAAATTTAAAACTTTGTCCATAGAGCTGTGCTTACATGGCACATCAAAACAAACCATACATATGTACGTTAATAACTCACAACAAAAAGTGTAATGACATAAGATTCTATACAGACAGGATCATCCAAACTAAGTCAACCCATGAAAACTATACACAGACGTATTCAAAACTTCGCCGACCTGACAAAATGTAAATATATAACAAAAGGGCGAAGACGGGTCTCATGCGTGAGACACAAGGGCTGACTCTCTCAAAACCTTAGTTGCTCCATACAGACTTCACTGAGGCTGGGTCTGGACTTCTCTTGGCTCACCTACAAACACATGAATGAGCGTGAGCGAAAGCCCAGTGAATAATATCAAATCAGATACAGGAGTTACATAACAATGTAGAATAACATGTTCCAAACGGCCTTAGGCCCAATTCCTATTTCTATTTAACAGATATATAACCATACGAAATTCAAATCAAGTGACTGTAGTTCCAAACATTCTGGCCTTTGGCCCATTCAGATTTCCATTCATGTCAAAACGGCCTTCGGCCCGTTCATTTACGTCAAAACCGCCTTCGGCCCATTCATTTCTATCAAAATGGCCTTCGGCCCATTCGTTTACGTCAAAACGGCCTTCGGCCCATACATTCATGTCAAAACGGCCTTCGGCCCACTCATTCATGTCAAACGACCTTAGGTCCATTCATTTATGTCGAAACGACCTTCGGTCCACTCATTTCTATCAAAACGACCTTCGGTCCATTCATATATGTCAAAACGACCTTCGGTCCACTCATTTCTATCAAAACGACCTTCGGTCCATTCATTTCTATCAAAACGACCTTCGGTCCATTCATATATGTCAAAACGACCTTTGGTCCACTCATTTCTATCAAAACGACCTTCGGTCCATTCATATATGTCAAAACGGCCTTTAGCCTACTCGTTCATGTCAAACGACCTTCGGCTCCTTTGGCCTACTCGTTCATGTCAAACGACATTCGGCCTACTCATTCATGTCAAAACGGCCTTTGGCCTACTCATTCATGTCAAAACGGCCTTTGGCCTACTCATTCATGTCAAAACGACCTTTGGTCCATTCAAGTTTATCAAAATGACCTTTGGTCCATTCATGTTCATCAAAACGACCTTGGGTCCATTTATGCTTATCGAAACGACCTTGGGTCCATTCATGCATTCATATCAGACTTACGTCCACAATCCCACAACCCCAATCAGCAATTCATAAAGCTTAAAAGGGAGTAAACAATTGGACATTCACAAGCATTCAGATATCGATATTACTCACCGTGAACGGTTTGTGGATTTGCCCTGGAATTTGACCCTACACATTTCATGAGCACAAAAGGGTCACTAACAGCTCAATCCGTTCTTTAATTCACATATTCCTCTTTAGGCTTTATTATTATCTCATTAACTCATTTACAATGCTTAACATATGCCTAAGAGTGCTTGCAAGTGAAAGAGAACAGAAAACAGAACACAAAGTGCAAAAACAGAATTTCAGAAAATAGGGTCCCCGCTCGAGCGTGGACTTCCCCGCTCGAGCGGACGCTTAAGTCTGCGAAAGTACTGGTTGCCTTCTATTCCAGCTCGAGCGTGAGCTCGGCCGCTCGAGCGGACCGCCTGTCTACATAGCTGCCCGCTCGAGCGTAAACTTCCCCGCTCGAGCGGGAACCATGTCTGCAGAAAATGCTGGGAGCTCGATTTCTCCGCTCGAGCGTCACTTCACCCGCTCGAGCGGACGTCGAAAATCTGGGAATCCCAGGTTGAGTTCTTGAGCTCCATTCCGACTTTTAACCAACAAATCATGCATGTTGTAGCTCAAATATCACATATAAGTATACTAACAAGGTATAAACACCAAAACACCTTATTATGGAGCTCAATTTCAAGGATTAAACACTTGCATGTCTCAAATTGACACCAAACTCAATTCTATCATACATATTCATGCATTCAAAGCTCCCATCTTCAATTATTCAGACATGCATGCCCATTTGACTTCATATTCACTTCAAATAATGTAATTAGTGCTCATTCCCATAAAATTTAACAAAGACATGCTTGCATGTGGGATTACACTACCAATCTTTCATAATTTCACAAATTACATGCTAGATTTTGTGATTCCATAGGAATTCTTTGCATGCATGCACATATCAAGCCTCAATTTCAATAAAACCAACTCAAATCATGCTCTTGATCACAAACAACCCTTGAACACACAAGATTACACATTAAACTCATGAATTCAAGAATCAATGCTTACCTAGGGGCTCAATTCTTCCAATTTATGGTCAATTCTTGAGTTAAATCTTCAAATTCCCAAGCTAGAGCCAAAAATTGCTCAAGTCTCTTCCCTTCTCTCTCTATAGCCGGCCTCTCTCTCACTCTCAATTGTCTAACTCAGATTTTGAGTTCTAAGAGAGCTAAAGGAGAGTGCAATACAAATATACAACAAGCCCCACTAACAAATATTTTAATATAAAATAATGGGGTACTTAATTTATCAATTTAATCGGTTTAAATTGACCAGAACCAATTTTCAATTAAATTTCACCGTAGGCTCTAAAAATTATGCCAAACACGATGGCGTAATCAATTTCGGGTTCTGTGGCCGATAAGGCCTTCAATTATATTTCCAAAGCCGATAAATCAAACAGATATTCCTACGGTGAACAGATAACAATTCAAAACCACATAATGGCACACAAAACCATAACAAACGCATAATCGTATACACATTAAGGACCAATTAGCATATTACGGAACAGGGGTATTACAGTTACAGAGCTCACCATTCGTTCTGATAATGGAGAACGCACCATTACCCTCAGGCTTCCATCAGCCTAAATTCACAACTTATGAGGGGAAGTCAGACCCCTACATGCACTTGAGCCACTTTCGCCAAGTTATGGCCGTGTATCGACGAAACAAGCCCTTAATGTGTATCATGTTTCCGTCTAGCCTTGGCAACATGTGTTTAACATGGTTTGAAAGGTTACCAGAAGGTAGTATAGCTTCATGGGCACAACTAGCGGAGGCATTTGTAACCAGATTCAGAATAAACACCAAGACGCCAGTGGAGATTAACCAGCTTCTCTCCATCGACATAGGCGAGAAAGAAACGTTGAAGTCTTACAACAATAGGTATTGGGAGACCTTCAACCAAGTAACAGATTGTCCTACCAACCTAGCTATTGCACAGTACAAGCAAGGTCTGCTATTGGGTCATAAGTTGAGAGATTCAATGACAATGACACCGCCTCTTGCTATGAAGGCCCTGATTGAGCGAGTGCACCAACACATCTTGGCAGAGAAAGATGGGATGCACACCAAGGCAAAGTTTGATACAAACAGCGATGTCAGATAGAACACCTTTGACAAAAGTTAGCACGGTCGACAAGAAGGACTAACCAAGTAAAAAATCTTTGCCCAACTGGGGGCAAAGTGGGTTGGCAGGTTTGACCAACTATTTCTAGCAAGTCTTTGCCCGACTGGGGGACAATCAAGAAGTTTGGCCGGAATAATGAAACATTTAGCTCTCTTCAGCTGAGATCAGGATCTAGGCTGAAGAACGTTGGCCGGAATAACCAACATTAAGCTCCCTTCAGCCGAGATCAGGATCTAGGCTGAAGTGGGTTGGTCGGAATAACCAACACTTTGTTCTCTTCAGCCAAGATCAGGATCTAGGCTGAAGAGGGTTGGGCAGAATAACCAACATTTTGTTCTCTTCAGCCGAGATCAGGATCTAGGCTGAAGAGGGTTGGCAGGAATAACCAACATTTTATTCTCTTCAGCCGAGATCAGGATCTAGGCTGAAAAGGGTTGGCCGGAATAACCAACATTTAGCTCTCCTATGCCGAGATAAGGATTTAGGCTGCAGGAAGTTGGCAGGTATGACCAACAAAACTTTTGCACTCTTTGGCCGAAATGACAGTTACCTCGGCCAAAGTAGGTTGGCAGGTATAACCAACAAAACTTTTGCACTTTTTGGCCGGGATGACAGTTACCTCCACCAAAGTAGGTTGCCAGGTTTGACCAACAAGTTTTTTGAACTCTTTGGCCAGAATGATGGTTACCTCGGCCAAAGCAGGTTGGCAGATTTGACCAATAAATTTTTGAATTCCTGGACCGAGATGGTTATCTCAGCCAAAGCAGGTTAGTGTAAACCGAGTTAGTCTGTTCGGCGAGACACAGAAAGAACGACTCGTCGTACGATTACAAACTTGAAGGGTATATACGTTGAAGGCAAAAAAGCAGGGCTATTCAAATTTTTGGTATGACGGCTGTAATAGGAGAACGGGGCTAATGGGGGCACGCCACCTGTCCTTGGGGTAACGTCGTATCAGACATACTAGATTAGTGAAATGACGTGCTGATCAACTGACAAGACTTGTTGGGACTGAACGAGTTGTGAGACCGAACAAACTTCTCTAGTTCGGCAGAGTTGAGCGTTTTTAGCTCGGCCAGAGAAAAGTAATCCCAATCATGCTTCGCAGATGGAATTAAGGGACAATTGAGAAGGTAATTTATAAAGAAATATTGGCCCGAGCTACGATCCTTTAGTTTTTGTTATGGGCCTGACTAAAGGCCGAGATATGGGCTTCGAGTAGCTCGGTCCCATGTTGTATGAAAGTTGGGCAAAGATACTTTGGACCGAGCTACCTAAATAAGTGGACCTGATGGTTAGCCGAGGTATTGATAAGAAAGGATGTCGGGCTTAGTATAGCTCGGTCGGTCTTGGTATACCTCGGCCGAGCGCCATCTACATCATTACCTCAGTGTGTGACCGAGGTAACTTAGCTCAGTGTGGTTGCAGCAGCTTATATAAAAGAGGTAACCATCTCACTTGGTTGGTAGTGAGTAGGAGTGTGACTCCTAGGAGGACTCTGCTAAGGAGAGTAAAGTCCTACTAGGATTGTGCAAACCATCTCACTTGGTTGGTAATGAGTAGGGTGTGTGATTCCTAGGAGCACTCTCATAGGGAGAGTTAGAATCCTACTAGGATTGGGCCAGACAAAATCTATAAAAGTTCATGACCAGACCTATGGAGAAGTATCCCAATTCTTACTCTAGAATACACAAAGCTTATTATCTATTGTCTAGTTACTAACTTAGGCATCGGAGGGGTTTCCGGCACACACCCGCTGATTAAGGCCGAAATGTACATCATTGAGGCTGTTAATTAGAATCTCTTAATTTCACTTGTTGGTCAAACTGTATATTTTATGTGTGTTGAGTGTCAATCAGGTTGTACATCGTTGGAGCATAAAATGAGCAAAAAGACAAAATTTGGGTAGAGTTGACTTTCCCGCACGTGCGTTGACTTTTTCCGCACTTGCGTTGACTTTTTCTGGAAAAGTCAAACCGACGTTTTAAACCTGTTTGGACGAGATTGGAAGTATAAAAAGGCAAGTAAAAGGCTGGATTAGGGTTCGGAAGTTGTTTTGACCTAAAGGGAGAGGCTAGGGTTTGGAAAAGAAGAGAAACAAAAGCTCCAAGATGTCTCCCATGGTGGTTCATTCTCCTTCTACCTCCTTCCACTCCTCCATGAGTGGCTAGTCTTCTTTTTCTAGGGTTTTGATGAAACCCTAGCCATGTAATTATTTAGTTTTTTTTTTTTGATTTTTAATTATGTAAAGGTTTGAACATTTGTATGGTGATTTAGAAGTTTGTTTTATATAATTTTCATTATTCTTTCGAATATTTGACTTTCTGTGATTGTTAAATGTTATCCATACAATTGTTTTCTTTTCCTTCACATTCAAGGTATGGGACGAACCATACTACGAGGAACAAGTCGTATCACTACCTTAGTTTAGAGTGAACGGTTCGTATTACTTGAGAAGGTTCATGCTCGTATATTGAATGTGATGATCTTCTTGTTAAATGCTTTGAGCTTGTAGTTGCGAAGCATTAATCCGTTCAAACCATAGCATAATTGATTTCAATTGGAAACCCTAATTATGTGGTTAGTGGTGAATTCTCTACCCTAGGATTTTTCCCCAATTTAGTAAATCCAATTTCATTTATTATTGATAATTTAATTCCTTAGTTTAATTTATTTGTTATTAAATTAGGTTATGACCATTCAATCTTTTTATCAAAATTAATTTAGGAATTTAACAATTAAATTAGTTTAATTTCACAATAGTCCCTGTGGATCGATACCTAGACTTGCCATTATTCTGATTGAATTTGGTATAGTTTAGTATTTAATTTTGGTGTGTTCAACGACCCACCAAATTTTGGCACCTTTGCCGGGGACTTCTGGCGAAATTAGTTAATTTAAAGTTACATTCTTATTTTAATTTTTAGTTTAGGATTTTATGCTTTTGGTGTTGCTAAGTGTGCAGAGCGTTTGAAATTAGAGATATCACTGAAGTGCAAGCGGAGCGCAGTCGAGCTTTAAAAATAAAATAAAAAAAAACCGCAGCGCTAAAGTGAGTAAACAGAAGCAAACACTTACAAACAAAGCACCAAAGTGCTAAAACGGAAGTCAAAGCTCAAACAGAGGTTGGAGACAACGTCTACACGTCAAGCATCCGTAAGACGAGTAAAGCGTTTTCGTTAAACTGCTGTGAGTATTTCTTCCTTTGGTATTTTGCTTTCATACTTAGTGCACAGAGTCGGAACTTGTGTGTGTGTTTGGGTAGTGTATGCACGGGCGTCGTTCTTGTCGCCCTGAATTGTGGAGTTTGGACCTTGAACTAGAAAGGACCCTTAGGAGACTTAGGACCTCTGCCCATATTCCTAGGCTTGAATATTCATACATTGAGCCATTAGAGATGGCAGATCCTAATGTCCCGAATGTGCTTAACCGGACACTTAAGGATTATTTTACACCCACCGCATATACATCACCATCATGCATCCAATTACCCAACACCACTGCTGCTCATTATGAGATTAAGTCCAGCACTATACAAATGCTCCCATCATTCCATGGACTAACTCATGATGACCCTTATAAGCATTTGAATGAATTTTTGGAAATTTGCTCGACAGTGAGGATCCAGAATTTCACAAATAAGGCTTTAATGTTGCGATTGTTTCCATTCTCGTTAAAGGATAAAGCCAAACACTGGCTAAATTCTTTACCTGCTAATTCAATCACAACTTGGGACCAATTACAGCAACGGTTCTTGGAGAAGTACTTTCCCATAGGTAAAACCAACCAGCTTAGGCGAGCCATCACAAACTTTGCTCAAATGGATGGCGAGCAATTCCATGAGACGTGGGAAAGACTTAGAGACCTTCTCCAATAGTGTCCTCACCACCAAGTGCCTAATTGGCAACTTGTTCAAACATTTTATTATGGCTTAACTGAGCCGCACCGCCAAATGGTGGATTCGTCCTGTGGTGGGACATTTATGTCTAAAAATGATGCCGAGGCATGGCTATTGTTTGAGAACCTAAGTGATAATTCCCTTCACCATGCATCCGCAGCCCGACAAGTCCGGCAACCCGTAGTTGGAGCCCCAAAAAGAGGGGGCATTTATGAGGTCGGGCAAAACCTAGAGTTAGCACAACAAGTAGAGGCACTGTCCCACAAGATGGACCAATTATTAGCTATGGGACATGCCCCTACCCAGCAAGATCTGCCTCAATTTCACGAGGCATGTGTTATTTGCGCGAGCCCTGCTCATGACTTGAGTGAGTGCCCTTCGGCATCACAATTTTCGGAGTTAGTCCAAGAGCATGTGAATGCGGCTCAAGGATTCTCCAACCCGGGTAATGATCCATACTCCAACACATACAATCCGGGATGGAGAAATCACCCTAATTTCTCATGGAGACCCCCTTCACAAAGCACTTCTTACAATCCGCCACCACCAAGGCAGAATTTCAATAATTTTGCCAACCAATCATCCTACCGACCACCGCAACCTTATCGACCCCCACAATCGTACCGGCAACCACAACCCCCGCATGTTCCTCAAGGCAACTCTGCCTTTGAGACTCAAGTTTTGGAAGTTCTCGCAGAACTTAAGGGGTTAGCACCAGTAGTTCACTCCCATACTCACTCTATTGCCAAGCTAGAGGCCCAATTGGGTCAAATGGCTAATAACATGAATCGAAGAGAGGAGGGAAAATTACCAAGTCAAACTGTGGCCAACCCTAAGGGACAATACGAGGCAGAGAGTTCGGATGGGAATGGTAAGCAACATGAGCAAGTGCAGGCGGTGGTTGCTTTAAGAAGTGGTAGGGAGTTAGAGCCTCAGTCAGTTGCGTTTGATGCAACTAGAGTTAGGAAGGGTGACCACGGTGGTTCACCTAGAGAGAATAAGGGTGAGGGGGAAACACTTAAGAGGGATGACTTAGTCTCTAACACTTCATTTGAGCCCAAGGCACCATATGTGCCTAAGGCACCCTTTCCCCAGTACCTTGATACACCGTCCCCTTTTAATAAGAAGGCGGCATCTATGGAGGCAATGATGGAGGTCTTTAAACAGGTAAAAATCAACCTCCCCCTGTTGGAGGCGATTAAGCAAGTACCATCATATGCCAAATTTTTGAAGGACCTTTGTACGCAAAAGCATAAATTTAGGACACATGTATCCCAAAAGGTCCTACTCACGGAGCAAGTAAGCTCCATCTTGTTGAATGACACACCTCCTAAGCTTAAGGACCCAGGTGCCCCAACCATTGCATGCATTATAGGGGACCACTTCATTGATAGGGCCTTATTGGATTTAGGGGCTAGTGTTAATTTGTTGCCGTACTCTGTGTACGAGGAATTTGGGCTTGGCGAGTTGAAGCCCACTACTGTTACTCTTCAGTTGGCTATCCGGTCCCTCAAAGTGCCACGAGGCATGATTGAGGATGTGCTAGTTAAGGTTGATAGGTTCTACTTCCCTGTTGACTTTTTGGTTTTAGATATGGAACCGGTAGCCACTTCGAGGAAACAAATCCCGGTGATTTTGGGTCGACCTTTCTTGACTACGGCCAATGCATGCATTAATTGTCGGACCGGGGTTATGGAAGTTTCATTTGGTAACATGCAAGTGAAACTTAATGTTTTTCAAGCATCACAACAACCTCATGAGAGAGAGGAGTGCTTATTAGTGGATGTTGTGGATGAGATTGTTAAGGAGGCTTTGCCCTCCATTCTTGTAGAGGACCCTTTGGAGGCTTGTCTAGCTCATTTTGGGTTTGAAAATTTTGATATAGATGGGTCAGTTGAGGAGGTGAATGTCTTGCTTAATTCTTCTGCTACAACGGATTTTCCTCCATGGAAAGCCCGGTTTGAGTCACTTCCTCCTCTGTCGAGAGAGCCTGCCACACCATCTTTGGTCACACCACCTACACTTGAGTTGAAGCCACTTCCGGCCACACTCAAGTATGCATTTTTAGGGCCCCAAGATACTTTACCGGTCATCATTGCATCTGACTTTACTGCAGCGCAGGAGAGTCAGTTAATGAGTGTTCTCGTGGCACATCGGAGTGCTATAGGGTGGTCAGTGGCTTATTTGAAAGGGATAGATCCCTCCGTGTGCATGCATTATATACACTTAGAGGAGGACACCAAACCTTCTCGCGAAATGCAACGGAGACTGAATCCTAACATGAAAGAGGTAGTGAAGAAGGAGGTTTTGAAATTGTTGGATGCGGGTATCATATACCCCATCTCAGATAGCAAGTGGGTGAGTCCCACACAAGTAGTGCTCAAGAAATCGGGCATCACTGTTGTTGAGAATGAAGGAGGAGAGTTAGTCCCCACACGAACCACTACTGGATGGCGAGTGTGCATTGATTATAGGAAACTAAATTCCTCGACTAGGAAGGACCATTTTCCCTTTCCTTTCATTGACCAAATCCTAGAGCGGTTAGCAGGGCAGGGTTTCTATTGTTTTCTTGATGGCTATTCGGGGTATAATCAAGTCCCGGTGTACCCCGCTGACCAGAAAAAGACCACATTCACATGCCCTTTTGGCACTTTTGCTTATAGGCGCATGCCCTTTGGGCTGTGTAATGCACCGGCGACCTTTCAACGGTGTATGATGGCCATTTTCTCCGACATGGTGGAGAAATTCTTAGAGGTTTTTATGGATGACTTTTCGGTGTTTGGACCGTCTTTTGAGGAATGCCTTAGGAACTTGACTAGAGTGTTAGAACGATGTACTGAGGCAAACCTAATCTTGAATTGGGAAAAGAGCCATTTTATTGTTCGTGAGGGTATAGTGTTGGGACACATTGCGTCCCCTCAAGGTATAGAAGTTGACAAGGCTAAGGTTGACCTCATTGCAGGCCTTTCTCCACCCAATTTCGTGCGTCAAATTAGGTCTTTCCTAGGGCATGCAGGTTTTTACTGTAGGTTCATCAAAGACTTTAGTACGATATCACGTCCTTTGTGTAGTTTACTAGTTAAGGACGCGCCTTTTGTCTTTGATGAGGCATGCTTAAAGGCATTCGAAACACTAAGAATGGCCTTGACCACCGCCCCAATCATGAAATCACCAGATTGGTCTCTTCCCTTTGAAATCATGTGTGATGCCTCCGATTATGCTGTCGGGGCTGTGTTAGGCCAAAGGGTCAATAAGGCACCATTTGCTATATATTATGCTAGTCGCACTCTCTCGGATGCTCAATTGAACTACACTACTATCGAGAAAGAGTTGCTAGCTGTGGTCATTGCCTTAGACAAATTCCGATCTTATCTCCTAGGTTCCAAGGTCATAGTCTTCACTGATCATGCCGCTTTGCGGTATTTACTATCTAAGAAAGAGACCAAACCTAGGTTGATTAGATGGATTTTGTTGCTTCAGGAATTTGATTTAGAGATCCGTGATAAGAAAGGATCTGAGAATGTGGTGGCGGATCATCTCTCCGGAATCCTCGTTGAGTATAATAGCAACCCTCTTATTTTGCATGATTCGTTTCCGGACGAACAACTTTTTGAGCTGTCACAAGCGAGCCCCCCGTGGTTTGCACATATTGTGAATTACTTGGCCATTGGGCAAACTCTGCAGAATTGGTCTAAGCAAGACAAAGACCGATTCTTTTCACAGGTCAGGTATTACTTTTGAGAGGATCCGGAGTTGTTTAAATATTGCTCCGACCAAGTGATCTGACGGTGTGTGCCGGAGAGTGGGGTGCATAGCATTCTAACATTTTGTCATTCTTCTGCATGTGGCGGTCATTTTAGTGGGCATAAAACGGCCGCCAAGATTTTACAAAGCGGGTTTTATTGGCCCACAATTTTTAAAGATGCCCATCAATTTTGTAGAACTTGTTTGCGCTGTCAGCAAATGGGTTCGATGTCTCGGCATGACATGATGCCAATGTCCCCTATTCTTGTGGTAGAAATATTTGATGTTTGGGGGATTGATTTTATGGGCCCTTTCCCGTCGTCGTTCGGGTTTGAGTACATTCTCTTGGCAGTAGATTATGTGTCTAAGTGGGTGGAGGCAATAGCTACCCGAACAAACGATCATAGAGTGGTAATCAAATTTTTGCATGAAAATATCTTTAGTCGTTTTGGGTTTCCTAGAGCCATAATAAGTGATCAGGATACACATTTTTGTAACCGGTTCTTTGAGTCGGTAGTTAAGAAATACTCTATCACCCATAAAGTTGGCACTCCATACCACCCTCAAACTAGTGGCCAAGTAGAAGTCTCAAATAGGGAGGTAAAGCACATAATTGAGAAAACGGTGAGACCAGATAGGAAAGATTGGTCACAACGGTTAATTGATGCATTATGGGCTTACCGCACTGCTTATAAGACACCCATTGGGATGTCACCATATAGGGCGGTGTTTGGCAAAGCTTGTCATCTCCCGGTTGAACTTGAGCATCGAGCATTGTGGGCCATAAAGAAGTTTAACTTCGATATGGTCGCGGCTGGGCTCAACCGGAAATTGCAACTCAATGAGCTAGAGGAAATCTGGAATGATGCATATGAGAGTTCGAGAGTTTTTAAAGCTCAGACTAAGGAATTCCATGACAAGCACATTAATAGAAAATCCTTTGAACCCGACCAAAAAGTGTGGCTTTTTAATTCAAAATTGAGACTCTTTCCGGGTAAGCTAAGATCAAGATGGGATGGCCCCTTTGAGGTTGTTGAGGCATTTAGTCATGGCGCCGTTGAGGTGCGAGATCCAAAAACTGGCCACACTTTCAAAGTGAATGGCCAAAAGATTGAAACCATATATAGAGGGGATTGGGAATGGGGATATAATTGAGTCCATTGCTTTGATGGACCCATTTTACTATGATTGATAAATTGATTTCTTGTTCTCTTTTCTTTCCCTTCTATGCTATTATGTTTTTCTTTGTTCTCGTTATGCTTTACTTGCGTCTAAGAGACTTTAAATCCTCTAAAGGTGTAATTCCTTTGGTGTTTGCCGTGCCCGAATGACATCTGACGGTCTGGTATAGCCACCTAACCGTGTTTGTAGTGAGTTCCTAGGAGACCAACTGAGACGGTGAAAACTAGAGTTCGAATGGCAAAGCCTAGAACACAAAGGTTTCGGATTTCCGAGACTAGAGTCTGGTTTAAATACCCAGGGGTGTGGAGATTGCTTCAAAACTACCTCGGTTTGAACTCTGTATGGCAGCCCCATAGGTTGAGGTAGCTTTATGCGCCTCGATTCTAGATACCGAATCAACCTAGTCTATCACCCTGTTGGAGAATAGGGAAAGTTACAAACAAAATTAGGGAGAAAAGTAGTACCCGTGGTCTTCGCGTGAAGATTATACCTTTAGTGGGCATTCCGTATGTTCTTTTGTGCTATATTTATTCCGGATGCCAATTGAAGGTAGAAATATTTATTTTCTATGTTTAAAAGCATGCTTTCGTGTTTATTTTCTGAGTTAAAAATAAATAAATAAATAATAAAAAAAGAGGGGGGTTATACTTGTTCATTTTAACATAAAATAAAAAATATATATAATAATAATAAAATCTGTGTCTTACTTGTTCTTTCAAAAAAAAAAAAAAAGAAATCTCGCACGTGCGGCACTGTTCACGCACGTGCAGCAATTGTGGGAATAAAAAGATGGAGCACACTGCTTAATAAGCAGGTGCGGGGCTAGTGCGTTGACCAAAAGCCGCACGTGCGGCTTGACTCCTGCACGTGCGGGACGAAGAAAATTTTTAAAAAAAAAAAAAAAAAAGAAACGCGGGGGATGGAATCGCCGCACGTGCGGCCTTGACTCCCGCACGTGCGGGACGGAGAAATTTCAAAAAAAAGATAAAAAAAAAAAATCTGCATTGAGAGATTCGCCGCATGTGCGGGAAATTGTGAATTTGTGAGTGTGCACACTGCTTAATAAGCAGGTGCGTGGGTGGTGCGAAAAAAAAAATTTTAATTTTGTTTTGTTTTCTTATTATTATTATTTATTTTTATTTTCATTTACTAATTTTTTTTTTCTATTTTCGTACCACAAAAAAAAAAAAACAACCCTTATCTAACACAACTTACTCTTTCCCAATCACTCTTACTCTCAGATTTCTCTCTATCTCTTTATATCTCTCTCTCTCTTAACCCCACAAACCCACCTTCTTCTTCTTCTTCTTCTTTTTCTTCTTCTTCTTCTTCTTCTTCCCTTTTCTTCTTCTTTCTTCTTTCTCACCACCATCATCTCACCGCTGGCACCACTTCTCTCGCCGTCCGACGAAACTCCGGCGACCACCATTTTTTCCGACGAACCTCCATTTTTTTTTTCTCTCTTTCTCTACCTCTTAGCCATGACTGATTTATTTCTTTTTAGTATTTTTAGTGGTCATTATGATTTTTTATTTTTTTAATTTTATTTGTGCTCTTTTAGTTGTAGAATGCATGTTTGTTAGTTTGTTCAAAAAAAAAAAAAAAAAAAGAAAACCAGAACCAAACTCGGCATATGAGAAAGATGAGCACTGCACGTGCGGCCCTTTATGGCGCACGTGCGAAAAAAAAAATCCTCATTAATATTGGTACTAACACTAATCCTAATTTAGTTTTTTTTTTATTTGTTATATTTGCTTAGTTTAAATTGCTTCGTAGTGATTCTGGTTAATTTAATTAGTTAATGAAATTTGGTTTTATTTTTATTTTTCTTATACTTGTGTAGTTAGTGATTTTATTTTTATCTTATTCTATGATGTCATTGTTCATATACTTTCTAAGTAGTTTATTTTATTTTATTTTATTTTATTTTTTGAAGTTTTATTTAATTTTCTTCTCTTCAAAAAAAAAAAAAAAAGGGTTTAGTTTTTGTTATTTTACTCTATACTTTAGTCTATTTGGTAGTTTAGTTATTTTATAGTTTAGTTTAGTTTAGTTTAGTTTAGTTTATAGTTTAGTTAATTTAATTTAATGACATTTTACTTCATTTATTTAATTAATTTCGTTTTTAAAAAAAAAAAACAGTGGGAATTGCATGTGGTACATTAGTGGACAAATTTGTGCTTTCATATTTTATTCGATTCTCATGCTGGTTTCACGGGTATCTGTATTTATTGTTGGTGTGTGCAGGATATGAATCGCCGTGTCTCTGCTTGGGCCTCCAAAAAGGCCAGGGGTGCCTCCTCTTCGGAGCCACCACCACCACCATCACCACCATCCTCGCCACCACCACCAGGTGACTTGCCACGGCCGGAGTGGGCTTCACGCCCTCTTCACAAGCTCACGCAGTTCAACCTGCAATTTTTTCAGCATGACGAGGACACTACTTGGGCCGTTGAGCAGCTCCGACTCCGGCAACAGTTGGGCATTTGCGCTGTGATAGCGCCCACTTATCCTCGTCTAGTACGATTATTCTACCAGAACCTGCATGAGACACCCACCACGGTTGGACTGCTCTCTAACATTGATGGTCATGTTGTCCACATCACCTCAGCCATGATTGCCACAGTGTTAGAGTTTTTTGCCAAACCAGATTATCAGCCTTTCCCGAAAGTTGAGGATCAACAACCCATACATCGCCTCATCCAGCAATACTTCCCGGGAGCCCACGGTGACAACAGTTTCACATGCTTGCGGCGGAGCAAGCTACCTAGCCGCTTGTTTTTCCTTGATTCCGTGGTCCATAAGAATGTCCTTCCACTTGGGTTTCGAGCTGAGCGCCATTTGGAGTTTGTGCGGGTTTTACACAGGTATCAGCTTGGCTATCAGGTCCCACTTGAGGATTTCATTTTGATGCATTTGCAGAAATTTCTACGTGAGGCAGTTCGGCCTACTCCTCTGCAGAACCTGACTTGGCCACTACCATTCGCCAATTTGTTGACACTTGTGTTTGAGCTGAACCACCTCCCCATTGCTGAGGATGAAGAGATTGATAGAGGGTATCCGATATTCGGCCAGCGAGAATGGCAGCATAGCATATCTCGCATCCCGCAGCCAGTAGGTGCCCCAGTTGATGAGGCCCAGGACCCCGTACATAACCACCCAGCTCATCCTGTTCCCCCCGTGCCTCCCCAAGGGGACCCACTCTACATGATTCGCGAGGAGTACTTACAGCTTCAGCACTCTGTCGATCAGGTCCACCGTACTCTTCGTGATCACCACCAGAGGCTCATGGAGTTGCACACGACTTTTCAAGCTCATCGCGACTATTCTCAGGCGCGCTTTGATCAGCTACACGCCGACAACCTCGCCATCCGGCAACAAGGTCAGGATGACGCCTTCGAGACGCGCGCTTTGATGCAAGCCTTGTTTGCCCAGCATTTCCCACCACCACCACCACCGGCTTCTCCGTAGTACCCGCCTGTATACTGCTTTATCTCTTTTATTTTTATTTTTATTTTCCTTCTTCTTTTTCATTTTTTCTTTTCTTCAAAAAAAAAAAAAGTGAAGTGTATATATGTTACTCTCTACCTACCTGGATGCGCACCTACAATTCTGGTAATTTTCTCTCATTTCTCTTTCCTTTTCCATTGAGGACAATGTTATATTCAAGTTGGGGGATGAGGGTCATATTTTCTTTTGTGCATTGCTATTTGGCTCATAATTCATGCTTATACATGTTTCACTTGATTGCATTACTCCACTTGATGTGACTTTTTGCTAGTAGAGTGATGATATTTGCATATGTTAATTAGAGAGCATAGTAGACTTGTATGAAAAGGATTTATTGGGTAGATACTTGCATGCCATGTTTGCACGAGGAGAGTTGTCTATGTTTGTGGTATTAGTACACTTGCCATGAATATGCCTTAATTCACATGAGCACACTATCACAGCAGTGATCTTTTTATTATAATCCCTGGTGTACATCATTGATAATAACTAGAGTTGCAGAAAAGGATAAATGAGGAGCTAAGATTCTTAAAAAAAAAAAAAAAAAAAAAAAAAAACACTTGACTAGTTTGGGTCCATAGCCTTTTTAACTCGAGTTATTAAGCCCGTAGGGGTGTCTCTACACCTAATGCCCTAAAACCGTCTGGTTTGGGAGTCATTGGCCCAATGCTTGTTACATGGGTTAATTAGAAAGCTTAAGGGACATGGACATTGCACAGTTAAGGAAAAATAAGAAGAATGACTTGTTCGGATTCGTAGCCTTTTCAACTCAAGTTATTAAGCCCGTAGGGGTGTCTTTACATCTAGTGCCCTAAAACCGTCTGGTTTGGGAGTCATTGGCCCAATGCTTGTTACATGGGTTGATTAGAAAGCTTAATGGATCAGGACATTACACAGTCATTTAAAAAATAAAAAATAAAAAAAAACAACTCTTGAAAATCTTGGCTGCAACAAGTTAGTTTTTCTGTATATGATGGGTGTTATTATGAGTTACACTGGGCTATTATAGTGGATAGTTAACTAATATGGAGATTGCACTTTACACCGAGGGTATTCATGACTTGTCTACTAGCATGCACAGGTACAGAGAACTTTACTTTTGTATTAACTGAATTGTGGTTTTGACTCAATAGGTTCCTTCATGCTTGTCCACTGTGCCTTTAATGACTCATGATGTCGCAATATCACACTGTAGTGGTACATAAGTTGATTGTTAGGTAGAGTAGTGTGGTCATTTGTTATTGAGTATATATGAATATGTTAATGTTTGTGGGTATCATTTCTGGAAACCCTCACGAGACTTTACTCGTCCACCTGGGATAACCTTGTGGTTTAAAGGCTTGTTGCATATGCTAAATGCAACCATTTTCCCACGAAAAAGGAAATAGATAGATTTTGTTTAATTTTATTTTATTTTACTTGCTTGAAGACTAGCAAATGGTAAGTTGGGGGATGTGATTAAGGCCGAAATGTACATCATTGAGGCCGTTTATTAGAATCTCTTAATTTCACTTATTGGTCAAACTGTATATTTTAGGTATGTTGAGTGTCAATCAAGTTGTACATTGTTGGAGCATAAAATGAGCAAAAAGACAAAATTTGGGTAGAGTTGACTTTCCCGCACGTGCGTTGACTTTTTCGCACGTGCGTTGACTTTCCCGCACGTGCGTTGACTTTTTCTAAGAAAGTCAAACCGACATTTTAAACCTGTTTGGACGAGATTGGAAGTATAAAAAGGCGAGTAAAAGGCTGGATTAGGGTTCGGAAGTTGTTTTGACCTAAAGGGAGAGGCTAGGGTTTGAAAAAGAAGATAAACAAAAGCTCCAAGATGTCTCCCATGGTGGTTCCTTCTCCTTCTACCTCCTTCCACTCCTCCATGAGTGGCTAGTCTTCTTTTTCTAGGGTTTTGATGAAACTCTAGCCATGTAATTATTTAGTTTTCTTTTTTATTTTTAATTATGTAAAGGTTTGAACATTTGTATGGTGATTTAGAAGTTTGTTTTATATAATTTTCATTATTCTTTCGAATATTTGACTTTCTGTGATTGTTAAATGTTATCCATACAATTGTTTTCTTTTCCTTCACATTCAAGGTATGAGACGAACCATACTACGAGGAACGAGTCGTATCACTACCTTAGCTTAGAGTGAACGGTTCGTATTACTTGAGATGGTTCGTGCTCGTATATTGAATGTGATGATCTTCTTGTTAAATGCTTTGAGCTTGTAGTTGCGAAGCATTAATCCGTTCAAACCATAGCATAATTGATTTCAATTGGAAACCCTAATTATGTGGTTAGTGGTGAATTCTCTACCCTAGGATTTTTCCCCAATTTAGTAAATCCAATTTCATTTATTATTGATAATTTAATTCCTTAGTTTGATTTATTTGTTATTAAATTAGGTTATGATCATTCAATCTTTTTATCAAAATTAATTTAGGAATTTAACAATTAAATTAGTTTAATTTCACTATAGTCCCTGTGGATCGATACCTGGACTTGCCATTATTCTGATTGAATTTGGTATAGTTTAGTATTTAATTTTGGTGTGTTCAACGACCCACCACCCACTGGTTAGCTCACGTTTGTGTTTTCAGGGAGTAAAGCGACGGCGTTTGGAGGAGTGCAAACTTGATCAACAGGATTATACGAGAAGATTATTTCGCACTCGTATAGTTCTCTCAAAACAATAAAGATCTAACTAGATAGTGATTATGTGCAATACTAATATAACGAGCTAATAGATTTATTATATTCTCAATGTACATTCACGTATTTGTACATAAACTATAAAACAAAGAGACATTATTGAAATAAAGGAGATTGTATCATTATGAAAGTTTTATAGTACTAACTTTCTATGGAGAAGTCACAGACTATACAAAACATTAGATGGTGGATATAATACCAGCATGAACAAATTTGGATTTCATATTTTGCAATTAATGAAAAAATAAACAATAAATTGATACAGCAATCTTTTTTATTCAATGGAAAAACATGATAATTCATGAATACAGACTCTGATACCACATGTAAAAATTTTATAGTATTATGCATATAACAACTTTCATAATCTAAAATCGTGAACTATTATGATTTTCACAAATAATAACATAATACGGAAAATAAATAATATAGCCGGATCAGTCACTACAGGAAATTCGATTTTTACCGGCGTTTTAAAAACGCCGCGAAAATCCTAAAAAACGCCGTAAAAAGTAATAGCGACGTTTTCAATTTTCGTCGTTGATACGGCCGCCGCAATAGGTTTGTAGCGTTTGAAAAACGTCGCTAAAAATATAAGACGTCGTTTTTTAAAACGCCACAAAAATGTTGACGTCCGCTCCTCTTACCGTCACATACTAACGCGTGATGTCAGCATGACATCATTTAACGGTGTTTTTTTCAAAAACGCCACCTTTTTTTTTTTTTTTTGGGGTCCATATTATTATTAATAAATATCAATATTTTGTCCAAAGCATACCATTTCAGAAAACATGCATTATAATGAATCTAAAAAAACAAATCTTCCACTAGACTAAGCCAAATACATTATAATGAAATCCAAAAAAACAAAATTCAAATTCACCCTCCAGATACTACAAATTCCACATGAAATTAGGCAACAATCTACACAAATCATCCAATTTCAAAGCCATATTACTCATCTATGATATGTACACACTTATAACTTGGTAATTATATATGCATACCAATAGTTAATAAAACTGTATCTAAACAACCAACACATCAAACAGTACATAGAGAAGCAGAGGCAAATCATTAAATGTCAAAAAGTCTTGGTAATTATATTGAAATATCAACTCTAAAATCACAAGTTTTCATTTCAATTTTGACTAAATCTGATCACGTCTTCTTGGGTCAACAGAATTCATAGCCGTTGTGAGCTGTGGGAGATTCTTGCAGTTTTCTTCTTGAATTGGACTTTATTGGTACCACAAGATTCTGAGCACCTGAGAGGATGAGATCAATGGCTTCCAACAAGCTGCAAAACAACAATGAAATATAAATAATGCTTAATTTTTATTTGCATAATATATACATTCAAATTGGCTTATTTCTTGTACCATTTCTTCAACTATATAGAACACTAAATGGGTTGGCAACAAACTAGGCAGGCAAAACACATTCTGTGATATAAGCAAGAATCAGAAACCAACTTAAATAAATAAAAATAAAAATGATCACAGATTGTTGGTTCATGTTGGGCCAACTCCAAGAAATCTTGTTGAGGCAGAGCTCTAACCTCAAGTGACCAACATCATATACTTTGGCACTCATAATATAATCATAGAGTGTGCCATTACACAGATTAAACAGAGGTATTTAACCAAAATATGAAATCCACAGCAAATTTCGGAAAAGTAGCACTCAAATATATTTTATTTTAAACATACATTCCACTTCCACATAAGCAAAAACACCTAAGAAGAGGAATGCCTTTATCAAGTTAAATTGAAATTCTGGGCAATGAAAACTACGATAACTTGCTTTAACTATTTATTTACATTTGCCTTCCCATATAAATATAAGCTTTTGATTATCATTATTTTTTAGTACATTTCAAGAAAGAGATTCCATTCATTCACAAAAAAAATATACATATATACATGTTAGAATATAATATGTAAAATGTTGCTTTAATAATTAGGTTAGCATAATAATTAGTATGCTTTAATAATGTACCTTTAATAATGTTGTTTGGTTTGTGCTTCTACTTTCGGTTTGTAATTGTTCTCCCTCTCCTCTATAAAGGAGAGAGCTCAACACACCATAACATTCATCAATCAATAATACAATCAATATCTATACAATTCTCTATTTCTCTTTATACATTGTATTTTAACTTGGTATCAGAGCGGGTTTAGAACCTAGTATTTTCGCTTCACCGGCGGGCGGCAATCTCACCTTAGCCGTCCGCCGGACCTCAACCTATTCCGCTGTCATCTCTATCAATACATGTAGCTTCTTCCATGGCAGATCTCTCTCCTTTCACCTATTAGAAGTACTGAACTTGTCCAGCCTGCACAGTGATGTCAGTTTTGATGCCCTTGAGAGACTTGTTGCTAGGTGCAAGTCATTAAGTGTTTTGAAGGTCAATAAGAATGTCAACTTGAAACAATTACAGAGGCTACTTGTACGGGCTCCTCAGTTGATGGAGCTTGGTACTGGAAACTTTCAACAAGAACTTGCACCGCACCAGTATGTAGCGCTTGAAAGTGCATTCAGCTACTGCAAAAAAAAATAAAAAATAAATAAAAAATAAAAAATCTGCACACCCTATCAGGTTTATGGGAAGCCTCATCTTCATTCCAGCTCTCTTGCTGTCTATGAGCTCCGCCGTGTTCTCGTGCCTACCGTCGGATCGAGCAGCCTTGATGGCCTTGAGAGCTGTCCTACACGAGCCCCACCACTTGGGCATATTCAACTCCTGGAATGGCACCGACTATTGCCACAACTGGTTCGGCGTGAGCTGCGACCCCACCACACGCCGAGTCGCCAACATCAACCTCCGCGGCGAGTCCGAAGACCCCATCTACGAGAAATCCCACCGCATCGGTTTCATGACTGGTTATATCTCTCCCTCCATTCACTCCAATATCCAGAAATTGATTTCAGTAGCTAGGGTTCATCTTCTCCTCCAGCTTTGCTTGAGTCAGTGGATGCTTTTATTCAGTCTCCACCATCTAGGACTCTCCAGTCGGATTGTCTTTCACCTCGGAACAGTGGGCTATTAGATGCTTTGCTTCACGAGGCAAAGACTCACAAAGAATCAATTGTCTGACAAAAGTTCAAATTCTTCTACCATCACTCCTGGTGGTAAAGCAAACAGTTCTCTCTTTCTCTCTCTATACATCATTCTATCAACTCAGGGACAAAGTTTTCACTTTTTGAATAAAGCCACCACATTATACAAACCAATTTTTTTTTTATTCGTTTTATTATTCTTATCATCCTCATCATCATGTACCCCACTCTCTCTCTCATTTTTTTCACTTTCCAACCCACTGGGGCACATGCTTTCGCCTTTCATATATTATTATTATTGTTATTAAAACAAAACAAAATATATATATATATATATATATACCAAACCCATTGCAGGTTTTCACAAAACCGTGGGCCAAGAAACCCACGTGAACCACTCTCCTTTTTCCCTCACTCTCTCGTTTTGATTTCACATATATTCTTATTATTTCTTTCTTTTTTATTTTTCTTTCACTTTATTTTTAATCCTTTTTTTCCATTATTATTTTTTGCACAAAAAAAAAAAAAAAAAAAGGAAGAAGACGAACTGCACACCAAACTCATTTTATTCATGTCGGGGCTCACCCCGATCACCATTTTACACCACACAAAAAAAAAAAAAAAAACAAAACAAAACAAAACCAACACAAATCGGAACAGTGGGATTTTTCTTCTCTACTCTGCCGCCGGTCTCTTCTTCTTGCCTCCATCCTGGGCGGCCCTTGCCGGTGTTGCCTCCGTGTTTCCCACTCCACTGGGCACGATCACTACTCCCTGCTCCTCCACTGCAGCATATGGCGGACCTCCAAATCGGAACATCACGGTGGCCTTCCGCTTCAGCTCCTTATTTTCCGCCTTTAGCACACTTATCTCTGCTCGCGCATCCTTATACATGCGTTGGAGCAGAGCCAATTGGGCGTTTAACTGCTGCACCTCATTTGTCCTACTCTGCAGCCGGTGCGACAAGTTTGTGACCGCCGTCATGGTCTCCACACATGACTTCAAAGTATACTGATTGGCCTCAATATCTGTTTGCACTGCCATTTTTTTCTCCACTGATTGCATAGCGAAGTTCAACGGCGCAAAACCAGAGGCGCTTGGTTGCGGTTCGAGGGCCACCGCACCAGTTATTTCTCTTGTGGACTCGTTCAGGTCTGGAAAGAGCGTGAGCAGACCACGGGAAGAGGAGGCCATGTTCTGGGTAGCTGGACGGGAAGAAGAGGCCATGTTTTTGGGTTGCTGAGTGTTTCAGCGAAGCAGCGATTTCCGACTGGTACTTTCAGAGAAGGATTGGTTACAGAGTGTTTACAGAGTATTTCAGAATGCAAATGTTCGGCGGTTTCAGACTGGTTTGCACAGCCTCCACCTCAACCTTGGTTAAATAGCCAAGGCAGACACGCGCATCATGCGTCGCTCGGCGCTCGACGACAACATGGGCGCGTCTTTTGATGGCACGCCTTTTGATGGATTGGGCACGCTTTTTGATGGCACGCCTTTTGAAAGATTAGGCACACCTTTTGAGGGTGCGACTTTTTAGGGGTCCAACAAGACTCTGTAAACTGTCCCGACATTGATTCCGGTTAGCTCCTTCATGGGTCCGACAAGACTCTGTAAATTGTCCCGACATTGATTCCGGTTAGCTCCTTCATAGGTCCGACAAGACTCTGTAAACTGTCCCGACATTGATTCTGGTTAGTTTCTACAAGGGTCCAGCAAGACTCCGTAAACTGTCACAACATTGTCTGCTACCACGGTCCGACATGACCCCATAAACTGTCTTCTACATCGGTCCAACACAAGCCAGTGTCTTCTACATCGGTCTGCCATAACCATACAGTCTTCTACAACGGTCTGACACGACCATACAGTGTCTCCTATCCATTTTTATTTTATTTTATTTTTTCTATTTTGTTACTCTCTCCAAACTCAAGTTGGTTGGTTCCTATCCTCCTTGAGTTTGAGGAGGGCTGTTAGAATATAATATGTAAAATGTTGCTTTAATAATTAGGTTAGTATAATAATTAGTATGCTTTAATAATGTACCTTTAATAATGTTGTTTGGTTTGTGCTTCTACTTTCGGTTTGTAATTGTTCTCCCTCTCCTCTATAAAGGAGAGAGCTCAACACACCATAACATTCATCAATCAATAATACAATCAATATCTATACAATTCTCTATTTCTCTTTATACATTGTATTTTAACTATACAATTATACACAAGACACAAAGAGAAACATTGAAATTGATTATTCTCTTTGCAAATATACTAAAATTATTGCACTTGCTTGTCCTATTGTGATGACAGATTTTAAAAACCAAAAGTATTCTTCACTTTCAACCCATACCTCTCCATATAAATTATTGCACTTGTTGTCCTATTGTAGTTTGTTGACAATTAATGACCTGAAACCTAATCAATTCACCCTTGTCTACCCATAAGATTTAGGGGCTTTAGAAGATAAAAGGATGGATCACATACAATGAGAAACAAATGGAGAGGGTAGAATGTATCAAAATCTATAATCCTAAACTGATTTATGAGCAGCAAGTATCAATATCATAATTATAATTCTACAGATATATCATAATTAATTTACTGAAATATATCTAACCTTTTGTGGTGGACTCTACCCCAGTAGAAATGTGTGCATTTCCTCGTGCTTGAGGATGCATGTCTCAGGCCTGCCGCTAAAGCAACTAAAAAGGTTAGCAAGTGCATTGCAAGATCTGCACATTCAGATCTCACATGTTATAACTTTTCTTCTAAAATACCCAAAAAGGAAAGAAATGGAAGACAAAATTCCCATCAAACTAAGCAGAAGTAAAGCCAAGTAGTTTTGTCAAGCAGAAAACAAAAACAAATAAATAAATATATTCAAAAAGAAGAGGCATAACCACGTGTCTTTTGCAATACAACATCAAGTTCAGATGAATTTAGAAGCTAGTAAGACCGTCTATTTGGCCAGTTTACTGAGTCTGGGTTGACAGTTTTTTCTATCCACAAAATCAACCCAATGAAAAAAAAAAAAAAACTGCAGTTTAATTGATGGATCACAATCTGTGGTCATAAGCCAAAATAACCAATCATGTAGTAGCTTACAATTGGGATGCACATACAGTGGATCTATTCAGCGCATAAGGCAGCTAAATGCCAGGTACAATTACTTTCAAGCCCCAGGAGAGCCATTATAGGGGCGAGGTTGACCAAAGCAATGCAACATGTGACCAGTTAAGTTACAACACACAACTGGCTAGAATTATTTTGAAGCTAAGAAGTACGGACACGTACAGATATGGACATGGTAGGGATACGACAATTTTTTATTTTATTTTATTATTTACCATGTAAAAGAATATAAATGTAGGATATGCAATGTGGGTGTATTTTTAATTTTTGATTTTTATATTTTTCTTTTCTTTGTTTGGCCCCAAATCAGCTTTCTAAAATTATTAATAAAAGGAAACTACAAAGGTGTCCTAAAAAAATTGACAAACCGAGTAGCATACTTGTGCGAAAATGCCACAATAAAGTATATCCCATGTGAAATCATAGAACTCAATTTCAATGCCCCATATTGTTTCCCAAACACCAAACATAAATGTAGTGGACCCTATTGTTAAAGCCAATCACAATAGTAGAAGGTACCACATAGCATATACTTTATCCACATACAAAAATTACTTCAATACAAGGGTTTATAACTATAAATTTCAACAATTTATACATACACAAGGGAAAAAAGAAAAATAAATAAATAAGTAAAGAAAAAATAAAGAAAAGAAAAAGGCCATTACCTATTGTTCATACCATCTAAAGTGAGGAAGGCATGTCAACCACCAAAGCCAGCAATGATTCAAATAAATCTGCAGTTGGTCTCATCTTTCTTCTTTATGGCATAGCTGTAAGTGCGCAAGAGGGGTTTCTAAAAATTGCTAGTATCTCTGACCTATTAGAAAAACCTTTGCAACATTATATGTGCTAGGAGTCAGAGTAAGTATTGATCTTCCTAAAAGCCACTTGTAAGGGCCTGTTATGAGAAGATTACTATTACCTAACTGTCAAGAGATGGAAAATCAGGGGAACCTTCTCTTCTAGTACCACTGAAGTAGTGGAAGGATCATTAAAAATTCAAAATCGAGAGAAATGGTAAAGCTGAGAAACAAAGAGACCATGACCTTACTGATTGCCCATGTGGATTTCCTCAGTTAAAAGACGAATGTTGTCCTCACTATGTCAACACTGGCACAGATACAAGCATCCCTCAAAGTTGAAAGAAGTGAAATTTCACCTCTTCACTTGTTCTGAGCAGGCAGCTGCAGTAACATATGAATGCAAATAAACAGCAATGAGCAGTACCTGCTCCTTGAATTTTGTTGAGTCGCCTCTGCTAATCGTGCACTTTTGTTACTCAAAAATGGAAGTGCTCTTTGCCGACTGAAAGTTGTAAGGTAACTTGATATTTATAAGGTTATATTTAGGGCATCTTGCCAAAGCACAGCCACTCAACAAAACAGTCAACTCAGCATTGGCGTATGATAAAAACATTCACCTTGAATCTCAAAACTGAACTTTGCCACTGTCTCATCTTTATGTCATATGCTCAGACTGCTCGCAAGCATGCCTGCCAAGTGAGATTCATGTATACTATTTGGTGGGGTGGCATGCCGAATATGATAATGTAGGGAATGGGTGTTTTCATGGGATTCTCCTTTCCTCTCCCCTACTGCCTGCCAATACCTGCACTTAGCAAAAATGCCTATTTTTGAGTGACTTATGTAGCTTCTTTTTTTAAAGTACTTTCCTAGTTTTTATTAGTTAATATCAATGCAATGATTGAATTTGAAAGCAAGAAAAGTGTTTTGGAAATGATAACAGACATCACTGTGCCTAGTGTCATGTAAGAAAGTATTGTCATTGAGATGCTAGCAGTTACATGTTTCAATGAAGATCCAATAGTTTAACTAGCATTTTTAAAGCACTTTCCTAGGTTTTAGGAGTTTACAACAGCAATACCATTTGAATTTGAAAGCAAGAAAAGTGTTTTGGAAATGCTAACATTAGTGTTGCTTGTGTTATATAAGAAAGTAAAGCATTGGAAGGGCCTAACAATGAACATGTCCCTCTGTCTCACCAATTATAATCATACAATTTGATTTTTTTTTAAATTAATTTAAAGGAAAAATTATAAATGTGGTTTGTGTAACTTGTCTATCATGTCAATTTAGGTTCTAATTCTATTCAATTTTTCCTTTACTTTTTTACATTATGTTAATTTAGTCTAATTAATAATATTTGTTAAGTAATTGAACAGAAATTAAGGGTAAAATAGCTCACTCAAAAGGAAATGGACCATTTAAGTAGAGTGAATGGATTACTTTGCCGCTTCATTTCATTGCAATTTCTAAACATGCATTATGGATTAAACTAAATTGACATAATGTGAAAAATTCAACTTAGAGTTGATTCAATTAAAACTACAAAAAAAAAACAAAAGACAATCTACAAAAACTACATGTATAATTTTCCCTCAGCTAAAAATCAAATCATGTAACTCATGAGATATGAAATTTTAGTACTTCTACCAGCCACTTCTAAAGCATCCAAATAAACATATATAGCAACAATATATATATATATATATCAATTGATCAGAAACAGCAGAAACCACTCATGATCTGGTTGTTTTGACCTTATGCAGAGAAAATTGGATAAAAATGTTTAACATTGAACTATTCTGAGATGGCAGGTATACACCTTTATAGATAGTAAAAGAAAACAAATTTTATACCTAAAGATTTAAGTTGAGGGTGTTGAGTACAGGGTTCACAATTCAGGTCCGGATCAGATCCAAACGCCTCATGCCATCATTGTAGTCTAAACAATACCAGATATATCTCAATTCTCTTAATGAGTCACAAATATGCTACATCAAGACAATGAAAATGGGAAATAGAGTCAACATTTGAAGAAAAAGAAATAGCTAAACAAATTGAAACTCACAAAATTGAGAACCAAGCTTCAAAATCTGCAGTCCAAGTGGTGGCCTTCAAATCATCGCCAGATCTGAAATCGAGCGAGAGAGAGAGTTTTCGAAATCGAGACAGAGAGCGTGCTTGAAATCGAGCGAGAGAGTAGACTGAGAACAAATCTGAAGGAGTAGATTAAGAACTTTAATCGCTCAGATTCAAATCTCCAAATCGCAAATCGCAAATCTGGAGCGAGAAATAGAGAGAAATCGCAAATCGCAAATCAATTTTGCTCAGAATGAATTCGAGCTCGATAGAGAGAGAGGGAGAGAGAGAGAGAAATCGCAGCTTTAGGGCTTTAGGATGTGGGTAACGGCGTTAGGCATTAACACGCGGAGATTATGTTTAAAAGAAATCTAATACAACGTTTTTAAACGTTGTTTTAATTGAAAAATAGCGGCGTTTTTATAAACGTCGTAAACAAAACGTTGCTATATCCCTTTTTTCCTGTAGTGAGTTATGTGAAACCTTCGAGTGATCCATAATTGATTGAACGTAAACCTAATATCAATATTAGTGGGAAAAAGGCTTCTCTCTTTTGACCCTCTTTAGAATACACTGAATTCATAATTAATTTGATGGGTAGTCTGAATGCCCTTTTATAGGTAGAGAGATGACCAATTTCCTTATTCAACAATGATTTCACTTTCTCATCAAAGTAGGATACTTGGAAAACACTCTTCTTTATTTACCAATTAATTGTAATAAAAAAATACGAAATCATAATCCTGTCAAATCTTTAATTCATATTATCATATCATGTGAATCAATATAATGACTAAATAAATAATTTAGTCCTACATATAGTGCTAAAGAATAACATTACGACGTGTCAATCCATTACAATAGATAAAGCTCGAATGATGTTTACTAACATATTATATTCTTATTATGATGATTTCAATTTTTTGTGTAACTGAAATTCCCTAGATAAGCAACCCAAACAGTTTCAAAAGTGTCTCATTGCTTCTAATTCAGAAAAGCAAAAGCTTAAAACAATGAAATTTAGATTTTCACTTTGTGGTGAAATGTGGCTGGTGCGTAGGGTTTTTTTTTTTTTTTTTTTTTTCGGGAGCAGCTTGTTTCCAATTGAGTTTTTCAATTGGAGCATTTGTTGGGCCTTTATGGGCTCACAACGAGGTCCATATCAATAATCTAAATAGTTTAATTTGTAGCATTTGTTGAGTTTTTATTTTTTGTAAAAAATTATATTAATAGGATGTTAATAATTATTTGATCATATTACATTTGTGTCAATTTATTTTTAAAATCATAGTTGCCGTTAACATAAATTTGAATTGATCAAATGGCTATCAAAATCTAATTAACGTAATTTCTTTAAAGGATTAAATTACTCGACGAATCATAAATATTGAACGATTCAGATTATCGATGTGAACCCCATGATAAGTCCACCGAAATGCCACAATGCAACTCTGTCAATTACATTGTTCCCAAAAAAAAAAAAAAACTGTATCAAATACATTAAAAATTTAGAGAAAATAGTTGTAACTGTCATTCATTTTGATCATATTTTTGTTTGGTTTAATTTTAAAAGCAATTTTTAAGTTTATGTTGGTTTTATTTTTAGAATTAGTTTTCTAAAAAAAAATTCAAAAAGGAAAAAAAATTTATTTTTACAAAAATAAATTTAAAAATAATATTTTCAAATTCTTAAAAAATATTTTTACCCCCAAAAAAATGAAAAAAAAAATTTAAAATTAGTTTTGAATCTTTTGTTTTTTCCAAAAACAATTGAACAAAATGAATAAAATTTTAGATGTTTATAATGATGTATTAATTTGGATCATAATAAAATTTCAATTGTATGATGGTTTTAACTTGTGACTATCATTCATAACAAAATATCATAATTTTTATAACTAAAGTCACTTCATTCCACACTTAAAATCACTTATTTTTTAACTAGACATCATAAAATTTCATAACCAAATTAAATCGTCATTAAACAGATGTATTTTTTAAAATATATTTATACTGGTATATCATAAAGGGAATAGCCTTATCTATTGGCAAAGCAAAGGAATTCACAAGTTTTCTTGATAGCCACTTCCCAAACAAGGCCACAAGTTTTCTTGATATTAGCATTTCGAACATGTATTTTACATTAACGTTTGTTGTCATGGAGATGACGTCCAAAACTGAGTTTGATGCGCCAATCAAGCTTCAACATTCAGTTTTATCTCCTTTTCTTTTTCCTTTTTTGGGTTTGTTTTTGTGAGTATGATGATTTGAGAAATACAGAGAAAAGAAGAGGAAGAAATACACAAACATAGAAAGAGAGAGAGAGAGAGAGAGAGAGAGTTAATCATCGATGATAGATATGGACAGCAACATAGTGCCAATGTTGCTGCTCCAAACGGTGGTGGCGGCATGGTAATAGTGACGGTGATAGTCGACGATGATAGTAGTACCTGGTTCCGATGAGTACTGGTGAATGATGCTGGTCTATACTGCGTTGCAAATCTGAAGAAATTTAGAGAGAGATTGAACAGAGGAGGAAGACAAATGTTGGTTTAGATTGAGTGGGTTTGAATTCAAAATTTTCAAACTTTAACGACGTGTCTGGTTTGCATCTCAAAATATAATTTTTGAAAAAAAAATTTTAAATTTTGTTTAGTTCAAATTTTTTGAAAAAAAAAAAAAAATCTAAAATCACTCTTTTTTCCTATACATTAATCAATTGCTTTTTCTTTCTTCTCTTTTCTCTTTCCTTTTCAATCACTTTTTCTCTCACACACATCTACTCAATTATAACAAAATATCAAATCATCCCAAATTTCCAAACTTCAAAATTATTTTCAAAATATATAACCAAACAAACCCCAAAAAATTTTAAACTTTCTCTCCAATTTTTTTTTTTTTTTTTTTTTTTTAAAAAAATTTATCTCAAAACATAAACCAAACACACTCTTAATTTTGGAGTTGGGGCAGTAATCTATAATAATAAAAAAGAGTGAGATTATATGCACTAATTAGTATAGAAACTAGTGTATCAACATTAATTATGATATTATTATTGATTCCACTCATTACACAAATTATAAATATTAAAAATATTTAAAATTATATCACATTATCAATTTGTATATAAATTAATATATTAATTAATGCATATAGCATTATTCAATAAAAAATTATTTTAAATCTCTAACGTTAACGCCGTTCAGAGGCTTTTAATGTATTAGTTGTGTTATTTATGTTGCAGAGCAACTGACAATATAGACAGGTGGTGCGCAGCTATTGAAATGGTGCACCACCTGGCATCAGTAACGTGGTGCCCTCTGACCAATGAATAATTTCTCCTAAAACTGTTCACTTCTTGATCACGTCACGTGGACTAAATGAAAAACAAGTATCATGAAAAATATTTCATAAAAATGATCATGAACAAATCTCTATTTTTATATTACACTTTGTAACTTATTATATATCTAATCTAATGATTAAAAATCTTTCATAATCATTTTTATAAAATATTTTTCATAATACCTAGCATTGTTCGAACTAATTAATGCTCCGTTTGGGAAGCCAATCTTGAGGGTTTTTTTTTGGCTATTTTAGCCACAAAAAATAAAATAAACTTTTTTGTCTAATAAGACAAAACATCACATCCAACCTATAATCATTGCCTTCCTTCTCTCACAAAAAGCCAAAAAAACAGAAAGGCTTTTCCAAACTAAACTTTTTAACCCCAGATTAAAATAGTAAAAAAAAAATCAAAAAGCCAAAAGCCAACCCACTTCCCAAGAGATATTTTGGCGGGGGACGTAGCGACGACACCTGTCAGCATCCAAAGCTAGACTCCCGCTCTTGCCGATTCGCGTCTTATATACGTTAGATATGTGTCCCCAAGATCAACCAATAAAACATTTATCCAGAAATTAGTTTTTTTATAATAGAAAAAATAATAATTGTTATTTAAATTAGATTTTTAATAAAATTTAGGAAATTTTTTTAGAAAGTCCTATTTTAAGAACTTTTTGATCTCACGTTTTAAATGGTTAGTGTGTGACTAACAAGTCCTTTTTCAAACGTGAATTGGTATTAGTTAGATTGATATACCCTTACTAGTTAATTGGGAATGTTTATTTTTTTTTTTTGGAATGTGCGAGGTATGGTGTGATGCTCTAATGTGACAAGTATTAATGTGATACTTCAATGATGGACATTCCAAAAAAATTAAATTTTTTTTAATGTACTTTTCTCAAATGTGCCAATATAGCGGGTATAATGTGACACTCTAAATTTTTTAATTATCCTTAGTGTAGTTTTTTCAAATGTGATAATGTGGTAAGTATGATATGACACTCCAAAATTTTACTTATCCTTAGTGTACTTTTTCCAAATGTGACGTTATAGGTATGATGTGACACTCCAAAAAAATAAAAACTCCTTAGTATACTTTTTTTAAATGTGACAACATAGAGGGTATATTGTGAAATTCTAAAAAAATTAAAAATTCCTTAGTGTACTTTTCGTAAACGTGACATATGACACTCCAACGTGGCGGTCCAATTTGATTGAATTACTGTGTCTTCACGTCACACGCCAAAAAACAATTACTAAGGAATTCACATCTCATACTGCGCGTGTTAAAAACAATCAAACTTTAAAAAACTAGTAGTGCACTTTTCGAACAACGTGACACACAAACACCCCACCACATTTCCTATACATAACCACGCCATTTATCCTCCAACTGTACTAATAATGGCAACATAGTCAACAAATAATTTAAAGGACCATTCAGTCACAAAAAAAACACTTAAGACCTTATGAATTACAAGTCTACAAAACGAAATTTACTAGTCAATTCCCCTAAAATTTAATACTATAATTATGTCAAATTTGAAGACTTAATATATTTTTTAATAAAAATTCAAAGGAGATTATTTTTAAAAAATGTGATGGAAAATGATAAATGATAAATTTAGAGTCAATTATGGATTGGTTTAGGAGTAGAATCTTAATAATATTTTAACTTTTTATAAAAAAAAATATATTCACAAAAACAGAGAAATGATGGGAGATGGGTTTTTATGTATTTAATTGAGGGCGTTACAGGATGGGTCGTGACAGTTATGATATAAGACAATTTACAATTTTGAGTAGACAAATTTTTAGGCTTTACAAAATAAGAAAAATTAGTATATTAACAAATGTAATTTACTACTATAATATATTAAGGGGTTGTTTGGGATGACCTAAATAAGTGCACTTTTTGTCTTTTTACGAAAAGATGTGCAGAAAAGTAGAGAGGTGATGTGATGGAAAAAAGATTAAAAGATTAAAAGATAGATTATATTGGACGAACTAAGGCAAAGATATCAAACAATCCGAAACCCGAATTATTCATATATATGTATACAAAAATATTAAATATATATATATATATATATATAAATTATTAGTCATTACATGATATTAACGTAATTTAGATTATTAAATCATATTGAATATATAATATATATACAAATAACATAAAATTTTCCTTTTTTTTATTTTCATTTATAAATTGTAAAGACTACTATAGCGACATCTCTCTTACATTATATAAATTATTTGCTTTGATAGTATTAATGATTTTGTATATATAAAAAAATGTAATTATAGTCAAATTTTAATAATTTAATAATGTAGCTGAAAAAAAAAATATAATTTAGGCAATTCGGGCAACTCATACAATTCAAGTTTAATTCGGGTCGGTCTTGGGCAGGCAACCTTAGGTTACAATTCACACTTGGACGGGCCTGGGCAGATCTCAGCACAACTTGAATTGTACTTGAATAATCTCTCAATCCGACCAAATCTGCCCGAATTGCACCCCTAATACAACGTTAATGGCACATCACTATCACTGCATTCCAATTCCAATTTCCAATTTTTAAGTCTTATCGCCCAGACTGATAGTGTGTCTGGTTTGAGTTTTTTGAATTAAATTTTTTAAAAACTTAGTTTTTTGGTTTTCGTGTTTTTTTGTTTTTAGTGAATATTTTTTAAATTTTAAACATTTTTTTACTTTTTTAGATGCACCTTACTTAGATGCATCTAAAAAGTAAAAAATTTGTGAAAAAATATTTTAAAAATTTAATAAATACAAAAAATGTACTGAATTCTCATATTTTTTTGTATTTTTAGTATTTAATGAATTTTTAAAAGATTTTTTTCACAAACTTTTTACTTTTTATGTATATTTATGTTAGGTATGTCTAAAAAGTAAAAAAAAAAATTGCTTAAAATATTAAAAAAATTCAGTAAACACAAAAAAATATGAAAAACAAGAAAGTAGAATTTTCTGAAAAGTGTTTTTGAAAAAATACAACCAAGCAAGATGATACTCAAAATTCGAATCATCATAACACTTTAGCTTCATTTGAGAAGTAGGTTGACTTTTTAACTTTTTTGACTATTTTAACATTGGTTAAAAAGCTTGATTTGGGAAGTGGATTGACTTTTTTGTGAGAAAAAGAATGTAATGATTATTATTAAATTAAAAAACCTATTTTATTTTTTGTAACTATTTTAGCCGAAAAAAACCCCAAATCTCTCTTCCCAAAAGTGTGTTTAGTCTGTGTTTTAAAACATATTTTTAGAGGAAAATTTTTAAATTTATGTTTGGTTATAAATTGTTTTAAAAAACTTAAAATTATTTTTTTCTCTATTACACATTAATTAATCATTTTTCTCTTTTCTCTCACTTTTTAATTATCTACTCAATTACAATAAAATAAATCATTCCAAATTATAAAATTATTTTTAAAATATACGACTATAAAAATTTTACCTTCGCCAATTTTTTTTTAAAAATTTATCTCAAAACACAAATCAAATCCATCCCGGTTTTTGAGAAAATTCCCCAATTTCTTCCTTCCTTCCTTCCTTCCATGGCCACTCTCTCTGCCTTCTCGTCTTCTTCTTGGCCAAACCCTAACCCTAGCTCCAACTTCCACTCTCTTCCTCAACCCGATCACACCGACCACTCTCACATCCCAACCAATCTCCCTCCTCCTCCGATGGGCACCACCGAAGACGAGGACGATGAACCTCTTCCCAATACTCACCCCCAATCCACTCTCCTCCAAAACCCTAACCCTAATTTCCCCAATCGACCCTCGCTTTTTGCTCCAACTATTCTCCATGTCTCTTTCAATCAAGATTTCGGTTTCGGTTGCTTCTCCACAGGCACCGATCGTGGCTTCAAGATTTACAATTGCGACCCGTTTCGAGAAATCTTTCGCCGCGATTTCCATCACGGAGGTATCAGCACTGTTGAGATGCTCTTCCGATGCAATATACTTGCTATAGTCGGTGGAGGCCCTGATCCTCAGTACCCTCTCAACAAGGTAATGATTTGGGACGATCATCAGAGTCGGTGCATCGGCGAATTGTCGTTCCGATCGGAGGTTCGCGATGTTCGGCTCCGGCGGGACCGAATTGCGGTTGTGCTGGAGCAGAAGATCTTCGTTTACAATTTTTCGGATTTGAAGCTTTTGCACCAGATTGAGACGATTGCGAATCCGAAGGGGCTTTGTGCGGTTTCGCAGGCTGGTGGATCGCTTGTGTTGGTGTGTCCGGGGTTGCAGAAGGGGCAAGTTAGGGTTGAGCATTACGCGTCGAAGCGGACCAAGTTTATCATGGCTCACGATTCGAGGATTCCTTGCTTTGCACTCACACCGGACGGTCATTTGCTTGCGACTTGCAGCACTAAGGGGACTCTTGTGAGGATTTTCAATACGTTCGATGGTTCGCTGCTGCAAGAGGTATGCTGGGTTTGATTTCTTTTGCTTTCTTGGTTGAGTTCGTAATTGAATTGAAGTATTGCTTAATTGTTGTTTCTCTCTTCAGTACAATTGGTTGATAAGGCCTCGTTTGGGAACAGGCTAATTTAGTAATTTTTTGGCTATTTGGCTAAAAAGGTAGCTAAAAAACTTGTATGTTTGGGATGACTTTTTGGCTAATTACGAAAAGATGTGCAAAAAGTAGAGAGAAAAGAGAATCTTTGACTTTTTGGTATGGGTTGTTGGCTTTTTGGCTAATTTAGGCCTCGTTTGGGAACAGGCTAATTTAGTAACTTTTTGGCTATTTGGTTAAAAAAGTAGGTAAAAAAAACTTATATGTTTGGGATGACTTTTTGGCTAATTACGAAAAGATGTGCAAAAAGTAGAGAGAAAAGAGAATCTTTGACTTTTTGGTATGAGTTGTTGGCTTTTTAGCTAAAAAGGTAACTTTTTGGCTTTTTGGCTAAAAAGGTAAGTCCCCAAACGAGGCCTTAGTAACTTTTTGACTTTTTGGCTAAAAAGGTAAGTTCCCAAACGGGGCCTAAGTTTCATTTTTTATTCTCTTTCTTGTGGGTTTTCTTTGATTACCAGAACCCATTTTGAAGCATATTTAGCTATGTTATTATAAGCTGAACTTGTTCCTCTGCCAAACGGCAGAATTGTTTGAAGTTGTCATCAAGGTATTTTCAGTTCATCTGCTAGCGTTGGCTTAATTGGGAAGAAACAAGTATACTGCAATGCAACAATAGGTGGCATGATTCAAAGAAAAAAAAAAAAAAAAGAAAAAAAAGTCTAAGTGGTAATTTTGTGTTTAACAAGGTTAAATTAACTTCCTATTCCAACCAATCAATTTGAGTTTAGGACACTTCCTTTCTTGAGAGATCTTTATTGCTACTTTGCATTGTGTACTAGGAATTCAATCTAGTACACTTGTTTGACATGTTCTTAATTCAATCGCAGTAATTCCCTCCAGGAAGTGTTCGTTGAGTAAGTGCTTAGTTTGATACCTTATTGGTGAATGCATGTACAACCACCCTTATTACTTGCATTCATTGTGCTAGGTTTGTTCCTGACAAAATGACCTTAGAGCAACAATGAATTGGTATATCGGAGTAGCCTGTCATTTTTTATGAACTAGGAATCTGAGTTGTTATCTGTCTTGGTGGTGCTCTCTCTCTCTCTTGTTTTTATCATTTTATAAAAACAAAATGGCATATAGAAGAAGGTATATGAAAAGAAGACGGATAAGCCGTCAGGGTTATAGTAAAGCACATCGGAGTGCTCTTGAAGGTCATTCATTTTCATATGAGGTGCCACAGGTTTTAGGTTGGGGATCTTCAATGCATGCTATTGCTATCCCCAATATTGATAAACAGTCCTTGGTGAAGATTACATCTGTAACGGTTCAAGGATATGGTAGCATGACTCAGGGTGACCAGTTCTTTTATGGTTTGCTCAGTACTGAAGGTATTGATTTGAAGTCGTCAGCACTGAGAAGAAGCATTCGAAAATCATTTTTGTTTAATGAAGGTTTGGAGAACAATGTGAAGATCTTGTTCCATGGTGTTGTTGGTGGAGATTTCACCAGAAATACTGTATTTAAATTTCCAATTAGAAAATTTAGAAAGGTTGGGAAATTTAATCTTACTCAGAAGACTTTGTTTTTTTTTGTTGGGTTTACAGTTGTTCAACGAACAACATTCATATTTGATGTGAAGTTTCGTTATAATGTATAATGAGTTTAGTTTTAATGTACGCAACTTCAGTTTCTGGTTCTCAAATTGTACTCTAACTCCTTCGGAGTTAATTAATAAAATAAAGAGATTTATTACATCATGCTTACGCAGTAATCATGTTTATTATTTTATTTCATACTTAAAGTAATGGGCTTGGCCCATATGGTTAAGGGCTGCTATTTTCTCCGCAGCCCAATAGGCTACGTTGGGCCTTCAGCCTGTCAGGGATGTGTCATCCTTGCACCTTGGGTTATGTTAACCCAGCCCAATTGATAGCCTACATAATTGACTTTTAAGTCATTTGAAGAATATAATTGAACATTTTAATGGGTCATTTGAAGAATATAATTGAACATTTTAAGGTCTTGTTTTTGTCCTGTCGGACTCTGTTGTGTCTTGTTTAAGACGTAGTAGTCTTCGATTCGTATTGAGTTGTAATCATCTTCCTCTCATTTATCGGGTTGTTGTAACTTGCTTATCAAGTTGTAACTTGTTAAGGCTTTGTTTTGTTTATCGAGTTGTTTTGTTGTTAGTCGGTTCACTACCTGATTAATGCAATTCGAGTGTTTAGTTTTTAAAACAAAGTTCAATCTAATTTACATTGTTGTGTAAAGTGATGCGATGCGATGCGATGCGATACATAGAATGTACAAATGTAACACTTTTTCAACAAAAAGAGTTGTTTCATTCCATCATATTTTTTTTGCAAAAGTACATAGTTTTGAAAAAAATAAAACCTGCCTAACGCAGTACAATGTGCAAAATTACTAGTAAAAAGAAAAATAAAGCAAAAAAAGAAGAGCAGCATCTGAATTAGCAAAATGTCTGGATCGGTGCCAGCCGCCTCAAGGCTGAGAGGTCCTCGCCATCTTCCTCGACTGAGAGGACTCTGGAACATCATCACCGTCAGCACCTGACTCTGAACCCGAACCATCCCCAGCCCCATCTCCATCCTGAGACGACTCTGACTGCGGACTCACTGCCTCCTTGTCAGACTCATCATCATCTGGGGCAGGCCCCCGTGAACTAGTCCCTCGTCCTGCTCCCCCTGCTGCTCGGGGAGGTGCTAAAGGACCCCCTCCTACTCCTGCTGGGGCATCTGATGGGCCTGGCATTAGGAAAGGAATCTGAAAAAGGGCAATTCGCCAAAATGCATTAGTAATCAAAATGTATCAGATGCCAAGAATAATGTGCTGTGAGCAATGAATGATTTGCAATGTAGTTGTATCGTGAGCGGTGTATGGGAGTAAGGTATTAGGTCAGTGTAGTGTGGGACTATGCAAAGGATGGCGTGTCAAGAAAAGATTTTGTGAAGTGTGGTTTGAAAGAACTTACCAGAATATTGTAAATACTGAGCAGGTCCATGCTCGTTTGCAGCATCCCCATCACCGAAGTCGTCAGCTCCAGGGACTGACTAGTGTACTCAATGGGAGCCGACAAAAATGTTAAAAGTCATTAGTATTTTGCGGGATATCAAATGAAATCAAATGACTGTACAGAATGAAAAGTATAGCGCATACCGGGGTCGAGCCACGAACTCCGACAAGCTCATGACCAGCTGGAGGATGAGCGATGGGAATCTGATAAGTCTCTCCAGCCCGCGCTCAGCATGTCATAGTAGGAGGCAGCTCTGGCCATACAGTCCCCTGTCTCTCCTCGGGACCTCTCCTCGTACGAGATCTGGTCGCTCCGTCTCTCCCTCTCGCAGCTGGAGCCCTCGCTTCCTCTCTCCTTCGGACACTGGACAAAGGTGGCATCAGATGCGTCTGAATAAAGGTCGCGTAGTTGTCCTCTGTGCGGAAGTAATCCGTCTCCAGTCCTACCATGAACTGGATCACCTGGTCGACGGACAGCCGTCAGTACAAACGGAGCAGGCAAGCCCAAGGTCTGGTGTACGAAGCGCTCACTCAGAAACCAGGTGCGACAGATCGGGCCCTCGAAGAGGATGTGGTAGTGAGACATAGTCCGAGCAGTGTGGTACTGATCTCGGAGTCCTGACGGAATCACCTCCCATGGCTGCCACGTGATCTGAGAAAAGAGAACGAACAAGATGATCAGTCTTCAGATAACTAATGTGGGTGCATCAAGTTAATTGAAATAATCTCGTTGCGGAATTACCTCGCGTGCCGTGATCGAGTCGAAATACTGCCGGAAGAACATGAAGCTCTCTCGGGTCCTACGACGGAGCTGGCTGTCGTATACATTAGAAATGGGACTGTCGTTGGGGTCTCCTCCACAGGCTCTGGGGCAAGTGTCGGGAAGTATGCGTACACCCACAACTGTGAGAAAAATGTGATCAGTACAGTGTATGAACAGAGTATAGATCATGCAGAAAGCAGGATGCAGTACAATGCATAAGGAGTGCAGGTCTAGAGTAGATATTAGATTTTGTATGTGCGGTGTATGGTATGCAGTGTGCAGTATGTATGGTGTACAAAAAATGCAAAGCAGAAAGCATACAGTGCAAGAGCAGATACAAAAAATGCAGAAGGTACAAGTGTTGAATAAAGCAAAAGCAGGAAATGGTAAGCAAATAATGAAAAGGAGAGACTAAGCTGTGTACCTCCCAAGCTCGCCAATAGCCGCCGATCAACCTCCCGCACATCCAAGAGGTCGAGCTCATGTATCCGTAGAGAGTAGTAAGGCCGGCTGCGCCCCAGTCATAAAAATGAACCCGCTGGAGCACCACCAGAGCGCCTAGAAAGTATAAACCCACGGTATTCCACCTGTTCGAAAACAAGGTGGTACCGAAAAGGAACAGGAGGAAGCCCCTAGCATACTGCTCCGCCTCCTCATCGGTCTCGGGATCCTTCCCTCTGTAATGCTCCTCGAACCAAGTGTATCTAGCCATACCTACTTGAAGTATCAGTGGACGTGCTCCAAGTAATGTATCCCATTCGGCCATCCACTCCCATGTCAAGATCAAGAGGAATCGGATCACCTCCTACGCCCAGGCCAGTGATCATGGTGGAGTCAAGAGGAGTCATCGTCATCTCTCCCGCCGTGGAGAAATGGAAAAAGTTGGTGGTGTCCCACCACCTCTCCACAAGAGCCTCTAGGAGAGGGCAACTCGCTGTGACCCGCGTTAAGCTGCAGCAAAATAGGCCGAAGCTGGTCCCGTCGATGATCTGGCGGACCCTCGTGGGAAGCACATCATACCAATCCCGAGCAGTCATCGCACCATAACCGCTGAAGGAGCGGGATCCATCCTGTGGCAGTGCATATGATGAAATCAGATCGACGATGTATTGAAAATACAGTTAAGATGAAATCAGTGATGTATTGAAAATGCAGTTGCATTCAGATCAGTGATGTATTGAAGAAACAGTTGAATTTAGGGCAGTGATGTGTGAAGTACAGTTAAATGCAGAGCAACAATGTATAAAATACAGCCAGATCAGAGCATGTGATGCAAACGGATCAAAACAGTGCAAGAAATGCAAATAGTTGAAAGTAACACTGCAGAAAAGCAGAGTTGGTACCTCCACCGTAATGGCCGACAAATGAGACTTGGGCTCTCTCAACAAGAGGCCATCTGGCGCGTCCTCATCAAAATCAGTGAAAGTATGGATGCCTTCCGCCATTGGTATAATGTGAGTCTCCGGGTGATTCCTTGTGGGGTTAAAGGGACGTATGCACAGGGGCAAAGGCTGAGGCTCGACCCCTGGCTCGGCCGCAAAGTCCGCTGCCAACTCTACTGGAGGAAGTGCGGGGAAGCCCCCATCATGCGGGATATCGTCAGCCATCTAGGATAGATGCAAAAATAAGCAAAAATGGGGAAAATGGTGAAGTTTTGAACAAATCAAACCCTAAGAGAGAAAAATTCAAATAAAGTTGAAAACTTGGGAAAAGTGAACTAACCTTGAGAGAAAATCGGAGGAAACGATCCTTGGATGGTGGAAATGACAGAAGAGTCGTCGAAATCAAGTTCTGATCGGTTCAAATCGAAGAGAACGAAAGGGTTTTCGCGAAGAAAATGTTTTTAGGGTGTTGGGAAACATGTAGAATGCGCGAATCTAGAGAGAAGACACACCTAGAGGGCAAGGGAAATGTTTTCTATGCAAGGGTTTGTGAGCAAATGAGGTAATTTTGGGTATATATGAAGACCCACGTCCAAAAAAACCAATTTGCCCGAATCTGCCATCGATGGCCGGCAGTTCATTGTTGATGGCCGGCAGTGTCCTCTGATGGCCAGCAGGGGGCCGACGGCTTTCCCTGATGGCCAGCAATCCTTCACCAGATTCTTTTGCCTATTTTACCTTGGTATGTGTACTTGGGTTCCAACAATTTCGAGGAGTGTTCAAAATTTGATTCAAAATGCCTCTGTGGAAGCCTGGAATCATGTTCTCAATATACGGTGGTCATCGCCCATCAACGCGCACAAGGTGTATCCTTTTTGACGCATCACAAATCTTCCGGGAGGTAAACTGGAAGTTGCCTTCAAGATGTCTTTATCAAGCATGCTTTTGTTGTCACCTAGCATTTGCTTGTTGTATTAAACATCCATTCTATATACTTGCATTGTTTTGTACCTCTTTAACTTGCGCTGTTATGCATGTTTTACTTGTGCTGTTACGCATTTCTTTAACTTGCACTGTTACGCATGTTTTACTTGCGCATTTCTTTAACTTGTGCTGTTATGCATTTCTTTAACTTACGCTGTTACGCATGTTTTACTTGCGTTGTCACGCATTTCTTTAACTTGCGCTGTTACGCACGTTTTACTTGAGCTGTTACGCATTTCTTTAACTTGCGCTGTTACGCACGTTTTGCTTGCGCTGTTACGCACTTCTTTAACTTGTGTTGTTACGCACGTTTTGCTTGCACTGTTACGCACTTCTCTATCTTGCGCTGTCACGTACGTTACTTGCCCTGTTACGAACTCATCTATCTTGCGCTGTCACGTATGTTACTCGCATTGTTACGCACATCTATCATGCGTGACACGCATGTTACTCGCATTGTTACGCACATCTATCTTGCGCTGTCACGCATGCTACTTGTATTACTATGCACATCTATCTTGCGCTGTCACGCATGTTACTCGCATTGTTATGCGCCCATTTCACTTGCGTTGTTTCACTTGCATTACTATGTATGTTTCTAACGATATTGTACCTGTTGAGTTTATTTCTTTTGCAGGCACGATATTGTATCTACGGTTCATTTGAAGCTAGCGTAACTAGACAAACCGGACGGTATTGTATTTACTCTGCGTGAGACGTAGTGAGAATTGCATAATTCTCTTACATCCTTTCTGTTGAAACGCGTGAGATTTCTACAACTTGTCAGTTTGCTTAAATTGTTGTATTTATTTTGCATAAATGCTTTATTATAGCTTTCTTTGCATAATCATAAGTTATGCTCTTGCATCGTGCATGTCATTTGGATCTTGTCCCTGCCTGCAGACGCATCTCTTGGTCTTATTGAATGTTTGCTTGAGTCTTCGGCCTTGTAAAAAATGGGTCGTCTTTGGGCTTTGACATTCACTCCCGTCACTTTGTGACTTTCGAGTTTTGTCAAAGAGGGGCAACTGTAGACACCTCATTTTTGACCGTCCTCAAGACTTGATTGTGCTTGCAGGTACATCCAGCCACAAGTTCGATTGCTCGTCGGGTACTCGACTTTCGCGGCGGAACACCACAGGTTTGAGCTTTCCAAACCCTGTATCCTTTCTGCCCCATTTTTGGACCATGTGTGGGCCCTTTCAGCATGCTTCTCTTGGTGCATTGTTGGCCACCCTCTGCAACTGCCGGCCATGCATTTTTGCCGGCCTGCCATTGATGAAGCCTGCTGGCCATTAATGAGGCACTGCCGACCACCACTGATGGCCGGCAGAACACTTGTCTCAGCAGGTTTCACTCCAGATCTTTTGAGCCAGCTGGTTTTCACTCATCCCTCCTACATACATGTGTATGGAGGGATAAGGCTCTTTTCAAGCTTGCTTGACAAGCTTTGCTTGGCATTCCTTTATATAAGGAGAGGCCCTTCCTTCCTCACAGAGGTTCAGCAATTTTAGAGAAGTTGTATCTCTCTCTCTCTATTTCTCATTCTCTCTCTATATATTGTGTTTGTTTGTGTTTGAAAGTCCATTTTTCTTGCACTTTTGCACTACAACACATAGTGTTACACCACCATCTTTGAGCTGAGGTCCTTGGGAGCTCTGTTATCAGAATCTTACGATTCGCGATTCGATTCGCGATTCGATACGCAATTTTTGCAAAATCGATACGAATCTATGAGTGAATCTATTTTGGAAGTGAATCTCTAGTGAATCGCACGATTCATAATCGATTCACGATTCGATTCACTTTTTACGATTCATTCAATTTTTAAAATTATTGTGTTTGACATATTTTCGACTCATTTTTTTCATCTTTTTAGTGAAAATGACATAATACAACTTTTAATAGTATTTAATACCAAAATAACCAACATATATATATGATTTATTATTATTTTAGTGATCATGAAGTTTTTTATAGGATCCAATCAGATCCAGTCAGACCTAACATATTTTTAACATTTCTTCTCGTTTTTGTCCCATTTAAAAAATTGTAATATATCTTCTAAAGATGTTTAAGATTAGAGTTACACTATGAATTATCTATTACTATTTTATTAAATTGAATACTACATGTGTGAGGTCAGTTATACCTGTTAAAATATTTTAGGCTTTAAAATCAAATATCCTAAATAATTGTTTCTTATTATTTGCTCACTCTTACTTAGAAAAGTATATATGCTAATTGTCCAAATATCAATATCGTTGTTAACTATTGTTACTTTAGAAATTAATAGTTTCTATTTGGTTATTACCTTTATTAAGAATGATTGATAAAAAAATCTTAAAAAAAAAAGAAAAAAAAAAAAGGTAAGATGGTGATTTTACATTGGAACCTTTGTTAACTTCTTACCTATTAAATTACGTGATTATCATTCAAAATAACATTTTTGTTGATTTAAGTCTACATATTTTATATTCATAAGATACATTTAACATCTAAATGTGGAGATATATGCTTTTAAGTGATTTAGAAAAAGTGACTGAATCTTTACGATTCACGATTCGATTCGATTCGCGATTCGGTACGAGACCATTTCGATTCACGATACGAATCCCGATTTGACAACTATGCTTGGGAGTGTTACTTGAGCTTTGAAAGTTGGTTTTTAGCCTCAGAGGTTGCTGGTTTCGAAGTTGAGCTTCAAGGGTGAGTATATTCCTTTTTTAAGCTTTTATTTGTACCTCATTTTGGCTATCCTTGCATATTATTTTAGGCCTTGCTTTCAACTGAAAAAAGTTCTGTATTTAGAGGTTGTTGGGGATGACCTAAATAAGTGCACTTTTTGTCTGTTTACGAAAATATGTGCAGAAAAGTAAAGAGGTGATGTGATGAAAAAAAGATAAAAAGATAAAAAGATGGATTATTTTGTGTATGCCAAACTTGGCCTTAAGTGCTTTTGATGATTGTTTAAGGCCTCTCTGGTGTTGAGGGTCTTCTACCTTCTTGTTTGCCTTGTTTGGCCTTGTTTTGTGCCATGTCTTAAGGCCTTCGAGTTAGTCCTTGTTTGGCCTTTTAGCCACTGAAATCCAGTAGATTTTCAGTGGTAGACATGTGGTTTTGAGGCCTCAAATCAGAGGGAGGTGATCCGCTCTCTTCTTGTTTTGTTTGCTTGTATTATTGGCCTATCAAAGGAGCATGTATCTCTATACTTTTGAGGCTTAGTTCAGGCACTTTTTTGTGACTTTTAGGACCTGCCTTGACTCTGTCCATGACTGGTTTGGTCACTCCTTGCATGCTTCTTGTATGTGTAGTGTAATCCCATTTGTGGCTCATCAAAGTAGCATGTCTTCCTAGAGTGCATTGGCTTCATTTCAGTAGGTTTTTGGCCATCATTTGACATGTCATAACTCTGATTTGGGTTGGTTTGATAGCCTCTTACATGCATCATACACTTGTAGTGCAAATCTTGCTCACTAGCCTTGTGTGCATGTTGTTTTGGCTCATCATTCTAGCATATTTTGGCTATGCTCCAGCATGATTTTATTCATATTTTGGGCTGTTCTAGGACAGTTTTGAGCTGTCATGGTCATGTGACTCATGTTTAGTATAGCTATAGAGCAAATGCTTTGACTAGCCTTGAGTTTTGAGGGAGCTTGCATGCTTAACTTGTGATGTTTGCATGCTTTGGCATCATTTGAAATGTTATATCAGTACATGTTTCATGGTCATACACTTGCCTTTGTCATGCTTTCAATGCCTTGAAGAGTTGGTGTTTTATGCCTCATGAATGGATCATTGTGCATGCCTATATGCTTAGGTCTTTGGGATGCCATCTCAGCGGGTTTTTGGGCTTATTTTGACATGCCATAACTCTGATTTTTATTGGTTAAGTCATGCCTTGTTTGGTTGTAATAGGTGTAGTGCAATCTCCCTTGTTGGCCTTACTTGCACCATGCTTTATGCCTTTCATGTTGACTTGTTTTGGCCTTGGTCCATGCATGTTTGAGATTCATTTTGGCATGATCTGGGACTGTTTTGGTTGTCCTTGGCCCTTTGGGGTTTGATTCATGTGGCCTTGGTACAAGCTCCTTGGCTAGTCTTAAGCTTTGAACATCCTAGCATGCTATGCTTGCATTGTTTAGTTGATTTGGCATCAATTTACATGAGATTTCAGAGCTTACCTCATTGCCACATTATCATGATTGTCACTCCTTGCTCATGTTTGAGAGTTGTGTCCTTATGCCTTACTTCTTGAGCCATTGCATTTGCATGCTTTGTTTTGCATTTCATGCCATCATTTCATCATTTTGGCCACTGATATGGGCATGACTGAGGTCTGTCCATTTTTAGTTTAAGTCCATTCACCATGTTGCTCAAATGTTGTTACATTGCATCATGCTCGCATGCTTGAGTTGCATGACATTTGCATGCTTGTTGCATTACTTGGTACATTGCATGTTGTGGCATGTTGTTGCATGCTTGTTCCATTGTATTGTTGTTGCATGCTTCAGTTACATTGCATACTTGCATGCTCATATTGCATTAGCATTGTGTTTGGCACACCTTGCATTGCATTGTGTTTGGTTTGGGTATTAAGCCAAACACGAGGAACAAGGGACGTTTCATACTTGAAGTGATGAAACGTGCCTCAATTCTCGGTCGCCGACGCTCTTGACGATGCATGATAGAGTTCTAGGCATTTATGTGTTTTTGTGCATTCATTTTACATTGAAATGGATCTTTGGCCATCATGCATCGAGATGCGTGATTGATGGTCTTGGATCCGATTATGCCTCTCCCTTGATGTTTCGAGGTGATATGGAGTGGCATAGTGCGTACATACTCTTGGGAGACCCTCCATTTCCTCTGTTTTGTGCTCTGCTGCAGCTTGGTGTCACAGCACACCAGTAGCCGACACCTCCTTGTTGTTGGCTAGCAGTCCATTGTTGATGGCCGGTAGCGTGCACTCTTGGTCGGCAAGGTGGTCGGCAACAGTTCCTCATGGCCGGCAGGCCACTGGTGCACTCCCCAGCATGTCTTTGGTAAGATCCAGCAGCCAGTTCTCAAGGACACCCTGCAGACAGAGCCTCTAAAAGAGCATTCGGAGAGCTTTTCGGGACAGCAACCGAGCATGCATCCTCTTCTCCTTCAACCAGAGCTGGAACAGCTTAGTTTAAATGCTTAGTTGTTAGTTAGCTTCAATCTGTAATTAGTTAATTTGTTAATTAATTAAGTGTTGTAATAATTAGTAAGTAGTTGTAGCTAGTTATTCAATTTGGTTGTATAATAATTAATTAGCTTGTTAGTTAGTTAATTAGTTGGTTTGTATTATTCATTCGGACCCTCCGTCGAGAGGGCGAATTTTGTAATAAGTGTGCGTGAGTGTGTGAATGTCTTCCAATCTCACGTCTTTCTCCTTTTTACTTATCTGCTTTCAGTGGTTAGTTTTAGGTCATGTTTTAATTAGCATCCTTATGCTTGCATGTTTGCATTCATTCATCTGTTTTGCATGCACCGGGCTCGGCGCATAATACAAACTGCATCGTATTTCAATTCCAAGTTGAATACATGTATCAATTGTTGCATCTCATATGCCATTTTAGAATAGCCGAGCCTATCTAGTTGCATTTTTGCATGTGTTGCATTAGCCATTTTAACATGAACTAGGATCATGCATTGATTACTAACTAGCTTTTGTTTTGGCTCGGAGTACTAGGTGAGTTTTTATGCTTTAGCATCTTGCATGAGTGTGAGTATTGCCATGATAGCATGCTTGCCATGAGGCTATTTGCTTTTGTGATATAACTGCCTGAATGCCTGTGGGTGGAGGTTGGATTACTTGAATTGGAACAATTCATCGAAATGTGGGTTTTAAGCCCACTTGAAGTGGCAAAATCATGTTTTCTAAAGCCCACTCGAGGGTGGCAAAATCCACTTAGCCTACTTGCGAGTAGCAACTTGAAACCATTTTCAAACAAACAAACATGAGATGTTTTGTTCCAACTTAGGTGATCTAGTCTATACTTGTATGCTGTGCGCATCACATAGTAATTCTAGGCTAATACACCGGAATAAAAACGCATGTGTTTTCAAAAACAAGGTATCATGTTAGTAAAGGCCGATCTTTGATCGGGCGAGCGGGGGTGCTCATTTCAGGACCTTCCCCTCTCGTACCCAAGTTCCCGAGCCGAGACAACTTTGGTGATGACGGACACGTGGCCTTAGGCACGAGTCAGGGTTTCCTAAATTTTCCAAAAACAAAATATTTAGATGGTGACTCTGTATTTGGCAAAGCAGTCCATATTTGACACTTCTTTCTAAAAATTAGTTTTCCAAAACGATTTGTCGGATTTGGACTCTTTGGTGATTTATCAGTTTTGCATTACACTTTGCGAAATTAGATTCAGAACCGTGACATTGAGTCCGAGCTGTAGTAAGCCAATGAACAAAACGGATTTCGCGCCTATTCACGCGCGGAACCCGGGACGTTCGGGCACGTCTACAGTAGCCTATTTGGACCAGACCCACTAGGTCAATTACAATAAATAATATTATATCTATTTTCCGATATCTTCAATGGATCTGGAAGAAAATTTGGAAGAAAATTTGCCATCACTATTACGTGAATTTTCCATTGACTAGTAGCACAAAATATTGGTTCAAATTTATTAGATTAAATCTGGCCTTAAGCATCTCAATTCCTCCATAGCTAACATAATCTTTTTTATCCCTTGGGATATCCATCACCACATTTTTTTTTGGATCTTCAATATACCGATAAATAAAATTATCGGTCTTTCCACCTCTTGTGTAAAACCAATAACAATTCTGATAGAGATGTCTAGCAAATGTAGATTTGCCTTCATTACCATCTTCACCGTACACCCATATGATCTGACGGTTATCAGGTTCTTCCGCAATTAATCTTTGAACTTCAATTTGCCATTCCCTGCAAAATTCAGGGAACAGTTCAGAATTAGATCTAGTGATACTGTCACAATGGATTCTTCGATATTTAGAGGGTTCATCATAACGAAGATCATCAGGATCTTCCATGTACCTATCTCGAATCTTTCGCCCCACTCCCTTTCCTACTTCCCTTCCCTTCCTATATTTTATTATATTTATTAATAAAATGAGTATTCCATTAAAGCAAGGGAGGAGGTTCTGCTTTACCCTTTGGGACGATTTTTGTTTTAAACAAAATATATTCAGTACGGAAGTGAAATATTGTGTTATTGGAGCAGAGAAGAGTTCATCTACCCTGAGAGACCATTATCAAGGGTTCATCTCCTTCACGAATGTGAAGAGACCTGGTGCTGTGAAAGATTTCCTTGGTTCTCAAACAGTGCATTTAACTAATGCCACTGGTTCAGATCTACAGAACAAGGTGTATTGTTCTAAAGAAGGTTATGTTATCTTTGAGCTTGGTGAGCCTGTAGCCCCTGGTCAGCATAAGAGGAAGAGGATCCAACTATGTGAAGAAGACCCTGAGAGTGCTAAGATTGAGTATCCGGACATGTATAACAGATACATATGTTTACAGAAGAGGTATGCTGATGTGCACCCCCGTCATCCATGGCAGAATATTCTTATGGAATATATATCAGGATCGCCTGATCATAGATCTATCTACTGGATCTACGGTCCAGATGGTGGAGAAGTTAAAACGGAATTCTCTAAGCTATTGGAGGCAAAATATAATTATTTTGTTGTGAAGCCTACCAAGTTTGAAAGCATGATGTATTATTACGTAGATGATAATACTACGAAGCATGCTTGTGTTGATATTCCTAGAAGAGTTCAGCAGTCACTATGACGCCATATATGATTTCATAGAGAGTGTTAAGGACAGAATGATTCAGAGCACCAAATACAGACCTGTGAAGTATAGAGAATTAAATTTGGTGCATTGTATTGTAATGAGTAATCAGTTTCCTGATTAGGAAAAGATATCATCTGATAGAATTATATTAATTGAATGTAATCCATAGTCCCTGCACTAAGGGCCTTGTATTGTTGAAGACATTTATCTCCATTAATTTCTAATTAGATTATGGGCTTCCGTAGGGATCCTTGTAGAACAGACTATATGGGGAAGCTGTGCATTGTTTGTGTTTTTCAAATGTGGATGGAATGCTTACCTTTGTTTCTTAAAAAGTGGAGTTGCTGTACTTCTTCCTTGACAAACCAAATTATCATTTATTCTTCCCAAGTCTGATATAAGTTTGGTCACTTGACTTTCAACAGTTTTAGAAATTGTTGATAAACTAAATGAGATATATAATGCAGGTTAGGAGGGGTGCAGATAGTGCAGAAATATATAGTCTGGCATTCTCTTCAACTGCCCAGTGGCTGGCAGTCTCAAGCGACAAGGGCACTGTCCATGTTTTTGGTCTAAAGGCTAATTTGGGAAACCTGGGAAGTGATAAGTCACATGGTGCATCTGATCCCAATCATGCTGTTTCATCACCCACTTCATCACTCTCTTTTATAAAAGGTAATAAGATGCCTTCCTCAAATCACTTGCAAACTTGCCTTTTTTTTTTAAAAAAAAAAAAAAAATTAGTTCTTTTCTAGCACATTGATGTTCTTCCTTAAATAACTAAGGGGCGCATGGGCATTTGAATGCAGTTTATGTTTGCAATTTGCACAAACTGCTGTCACTAAAATGGAGAGAATTTGGATCAATACCGTTAAATGAAATTCTAAAAACAATCTTGTGCATTAGACAAGCAAGCAACAAAATAGGATCACATCAAGTGCCCTGGAGATGGAAACTTTTCAGCTTAGATGCCATTAACATAATGAAATCGTTTCTTTTCAGAGAAGGTGGATTTTATTTTATTTTTCCGAAGGAAAAGTCCTGAAACTATGCCAAAAGATGATATGAAGGTTTTGTGTAGTCCATTACATAACTTCAATTTCCATGGTTACCTTGTCCTTTAATTTCTGAAACATGCTGGACAAAATTTATAGCTTTACCTTTTAATAAGTTCAATGAAGCTTCAGAAAGTCATTTGGGGGTAAAACTCATTGGAGGACTAGGAATAAACCAAGTGACTAGTTCCTCATAATGGTTCCTTTCTCAGTTCACAAATATATATGTATGAACAATTCTAGACTCTTCAAAGGATCAATGTTGTCTTTATTATTGACAATGCATCAACTTCTTGATTCTCAAAGAACTCAAGACTACATAAATTGGTAGATTTCACAGGAACCATTTCTTTTGCTCCAAAATACTCTGATTACCATGCAGATGTTATGCATATTTGACAAATGGTGTATTTTGTGAATAGAGATTACAATTCTGTTCTTTTGTTCTCGGTATGATTTTTAATCCGCTATGTTATTTAAAATGCTTTTGGTATTTCTGTGTTTTCTGTTTTCTGTGGTTTGATTAATTATTACTGGATGCTGGAGGGTAACATTTAAAGATAAATTTTGTTTCATTGATTTTAGGATCTAAGTTGCTACTCATTTTGCAGGAGTATTGCCAAGTATTTCAGCTCAGAGTGGTCTGTTGCTCAGTTTCGTTTGCTTGAAGGTTCTCAATACATTGTTGCATTTGGTCACCAAAAGAATACTGTTGTAATTCTTGGCTTAGATGGAAGGTGTGTACAACTAACAAGATATCATTGATTTAATTTATACATAATGATTTAGTAATTTAATGTATCATGTTATTTCTAGCTTGTTTTGATTTTGCGAACCAACCTCTCATTTAAGTGCTGCCTAAAAAACATACAGAAAATGTTTGTCTGCTTCAGAATAGGTATTAGTTATCGATAAATGTAATATGATATGATATAGTGCAAACAAGAATGGGTACGTTTTGAATCTTCCTTCTTGAGAGAGATATTTTCATACCTTCCATAATTTTTGTAAACACAATCTCTCTCTCTCTCTCTCTCTCACAAGTAAAATAATTGATTTGCATTTATGCAGCTTCTATCGTTGCCAGTTTGATCCAGTGAGTGGTGGAGAGATGACTTAGTTGGAATATCACAACTTTCTAATGCCTGAAGAAGCTTTTTAGGAGAGGGTTTGAATACCCTAACTGTCACGTCACGACCCCATTCTGCTCCTAGTAGAATGGTGCCGTGATGGCCAGTAATCCGAGATTATCAAAGGCCAACTTACAAAGATTCACACACAATTAGAGTATATATATGAGACTTACATGTGCGGAAGCAATAAATTTAAATCTAAGTAGTCCATAAGAGCTGTGCATAGATCAAATGAAATGACATACATCTTAACATGGTTTACAACTTGAATATAAATAAAATAAAGTACATATTACATCTTGATCAAAAGGCTTCTCAAGCCGACATAAACAAAAGAAATAAACTACAAGCCAAGAAGTATAATCTTCAAGATACTAGCATAAGTATGAATCCAAAACAAGCTTGCAAAATACACCTAGGCGTCACTGCCTTCCTATTAAACACCTACATATATTAAAGGAGAGGGTGAGCTTGGATACTCAGTGAATGGTATAAGTAATAAAGGTTTGAATGAATGATATCCGAGGTCTTTTCCAAAACAATACATATCATAACTTCACAAATCAAAGGGATGAACCAAGTTCATCTATCAAATCTTTCAAAGCTTCTTGGATGTTAATAACATCTATATAATACCAAAGGATGACATTCCGGACAAACAAACCCATGCGGAAAACCGTCAGTGGCAAAACAAGGGTGCAGTTGCATTATAGTCTCCTGGCACTAAGGACTTTCAAAACAAGGGTGCAGTTACATTATAGTCCCCTGGTACTAAGGACTTTCAAAACAAGGGTGCAATTACATTATAGTCCCCTGGTACTAAGGACTTTCAAAACAAGGGTGCAGTTACATTATAGTCCCCTGGTACTAAGGATTTTCCCAGAATGTCATCAAAACAAATATAATACTTGATATAAAAACTAGGGATAATCATTCATGCTTGATCAAATACTTTTCTAAAACGAAGCAAAGCTTTATCAAAACTTTATAACATAGCTTTATTAAAAATACTACTCACATAGCTCTTCAGACGTCGGGGTTAAAGCAAGGGTCCAAGTCCTACAAACACATGGCAAAGTCTACTGAATGCACTTCAAAGAGACAAGAAAGAATGCTCAAAGATGGATATGAAATGCACTCTCAAGACAAGCCTCTCATGAATGCAAATGATCCCGGCATTTTCTTCAAGACTAGGTCAAGTCAAAGAAAAACATGCTGGAAGTTAAAACACTGTTTTTCATATCGGGGAAAACTTGCTAGGTACCAACCAGGTCTTTGCCGAGGTCCCACACCTCTTGGCCGAGGTCTGGTTACCAAGGCTTCGGCAAACGGCTGTCTGCCGAGTTGTTCATGCAAGATAAACTAATGGTGCAAGTGATGATGCAAGATAGGCCAAGGTGAGATACGATGCTTGGCCTATGTGTGAGATCTAGGCAAGAGTGGTTTTAGTGACCACACCTAGGGAAATTAGGTCTGAAAATCTGGGTTTCTCCCTTGATGAACATGAAGAACATGAAGGACAAGAACATGAATGCTAAAATCATAACTTCTTTATTCAAAATCTAAGATTTCATGAGATGAGTTTGAAAACATGGACCTGGGTACCCATACTTGAAGATCTTATGAAAACAAACACAAAAACATGGATCTTGATACAAACTTTCGGATCAAAACATAGTTTTTCTTCAAGAACAGAAGAACACCATTTTTTCTTTCTAAAACAACTTTAAACTAATGCATGGCTCATGAATCATGCTAGATCATGCAATGCGATCGAATAAACATAAAGATTAACAAGAGTAAATCAAGAATCTAACCTCAACACTCGGACCAAACGGTTTAGACTCTAAAGGTCAAGCTTGGAAATCTACGTCCCTCTCAAGAACTCCTCTTCCTCTCTTCCTAGAGCTTCTCTCTCTACCATGCAAAAGATATGACAAAGTGATGTGGGTTCCTCTACTACCAGCAGACTTAACCCTCTGCTGGGACACGTGGCAACGACCGGTTGGCTCTCCTCAAAAAGGTGACTGAGTGAAAAGACAAGGCTATGACAAAGTGTGTATGACAAGCAAGGTGACAAGGGCACTCCGGCAGGTAATGACCTCGGATTGGGACAAGGCTTCGGCAAGTCTCAATGATCTCGACTAGGAAGGATAACACTCGGCCTAGATGTGCCACACCTCGGTCTAGGTCATACTAGTCCAGGAACAAGATCACCAGGTGCAGGGATCAAAGATCTCTAATACCTAAAGGATAACATCTCGGCCTAGATGATACACATCTCGGCCTAGATGATGACATCTCGGCCAATATGCCAGGGCGAAAGTGGAGGTCAACCAAAGTGGTTTCAAGATGGTTCTAGGTGTAAGAGGTTCAAAGGTGCAACTTAGGCTTAAGATGACCTCGGCTAAACACACACTAAACAAGGAACAAAGCATGCAACAACACTTAGATAAAACAAAACAGGATCTTATGAATGCAATTTGGTAAGGCAAAATTATATAAATACATGTGAGCATGACTGAAGCAAAGTGAGGGTTGTTACATCCTTCCCCCCTTAAAGAAGTTTGGTCCCCAAACTTAACTTACTTTGTCCCCAAAACAACTCCGGATGTCGGGTTCTCATTTCTTCTTATTGTCTCTAGCCTTTACCTTGGGACAATCCTTAATACGATGACCCATCTCACCGCATTCAAAACATGCTCCAGATACCCGATAACAAACCCCAAAATGTTGCTTCCCGCAACTTGTACATGTTGGCCTGGTGCTACCTTCCTGATTCGCATTGTTGGCACTGCCCACATTTACCTTCTTGTTGACATCGGACGGTGCTTGGCGATTGTCATAATCCTGCCTCTTTCTCTGATTCTCCCCTGAACTCTGGCTTCTGTTCAAGTTAGCTTCTGCCAGGATGGCTTTATCTAACACTCCGGCATACGTTGGCATGTTGAGCATATTAACTCGATCTTGTATTGGGCCCCGAAGTCCACTCTCAAACTTCATAGCTTTCCTGTATTCGTTGTTGACCATATGGGGTGCATACCTTGCCAACTCGGTGAAAGCACGATCATATTCAGCTATTATTTTGTTACCCTGCGTCAACATCTGGAATTCTGTGGTCTTGCGATCTCGGACACTGAGGGGAAAGTGCTTGTCGTAGAACCACATCAAAAATCTGGCCCAAGTTAAACTTGGGTTGCCTTCTCGGATCATCATCCACCATCTACGGGCGTCGTCATCCAATGTGAATGCCGCTAATGACACCTTCTGAGTGTCAGTGCTGGGAAAAACCTTGAACAACTTCTCCATCTCAAGAACCCATGCTTCTGCCTTCATCGACTCTATACCTCCTTGGAATTTTGGCGGATTCATCTTCTTGAATTCTTTGATCAAGGTCAACGTGCCATCCCCATACAAAGCTGGCTGCGGAGGCACTTAGGGTACTGGAGGAGGTGGAGGTGGAACTGCACGTCGGCCATCTGTCTGCTCGGCCTGAGTAGATATAGTGCTAGTGTTCTGTTGCCTTGCTTGCCTCAACTCATGGGCCAAACCCTCTACCATCCTTTCTAATCTGTCCAACCTGTCCTCGGATTGATCTCGGCTAACTGGAGATCTCCCCCTTCTCATGATGCTAGGAGTATGCAAAATGTGACTTTAAAACAAAATGAACAAATAGACATGTATGCAAGTAACAAATGGTCGTGCTGAGATAATGCATACCTTGTCAAGTAGCAAGCAACATGATGCAATCCTAATATCATTCTAAGGGAAATCCTAAGCTCTTTAGGACTAAAAGTGTGTGAATAACATAGTATAAGAAACTCGTGCTTTGATACCAATCTGTCACGACCCCATTCCGCCCCTAGTAGAATGGTGCCGTGATGGCCAGTAATCCGAGATTACCAAAGGCTAACTTACAAAGATTCACACACAATCAGAGTATACATATGGGGCTTACATGTGCAAAAGCAATAAATTTAAATCTAAGTAGTCCATAAGAGCTATGCATAGATCAAATGAAATGACATACATATTAACATGGTTTACAACTTGAATACAAATAAAATAAAGTACATATTACATCTTGATCAAAAGACTTTTCAAGCCGACATAAACAAAAGAAATAAACTACAAGTCAAGAAGCATAATCTTCAAGATGCTAGCAAAAGTATGAATCCAAAACAAGCTTGCAAAATACACCTAGGCGTCACCGCCTTCCTGCTCAACACCTACATATATATAAAGAAAGGGTGAGCTTGGATACTCAGTGAATGGTATAAGTAATAAAGGTTTGAATGAATGATATCCGAGGTCTTTTCCAAAACAATACATATCATAACTTCACAAATCAAAGGGATGAACCAAGTTCATCTATCAAATCTTTCAAAGCTTATTGGATGTTAATAACATCTACATAATACCAAAGGATGACATTCCGGACAAACAAACCCACGCGGAAAACCGTCAGTGACAAAACAAGGGTGCAGTTGCATTATAGTCCCATAGCACTAAGGACTTTCCCAGAATGTCATCAAAACAAATATAATACTTGATATAAAAACTAGGGATAATCATTCATGCTTGATCAAACACTCTTCTAAAACGAAGCAAAGCTTTATCAAAACTTTATAACATAGTTTTATTAAAAATACTACTCACATAGCTCTTCAGACGTCAGGGTTAAAGCAAAGGTCCAAGTCCTACAAACACATGGCAAAGTCTACTGAATGCACTTCAAGGAGACAAGAAAGAATGCTCAAAGATGGATATGAAATGCACTCTCAAGACAAGCCTCTCATGAATGCAAATGATCCCGGCATTTTCTTCAAGACTAGGTCAAGTCAAAGCAAAACATGCTGGAAGTTAAAACATTGTTTTTCATCTAGGGAAAAACTTGTTGGGTACCAACCAGGTCTTTGCTGAGGTCCCACACCTCTTGGCCAAGGTGTGGTTACCAAGGCTTCGGCGAACGGCTGTCTGCCGAGGTGTTCATGCAAGATAAACTAACGGTGCAAGTGATCATGCAAGGTAGGCCAAGGTGAGATACGATGCTTGGCCTAGGTGTGAGATCTAGGCAAGAGTGGTTTCAGTGACCACACCTAGAGAAATGAGGTCTGGAAATTTGGGTTTCTCCCTTGATGAACATGAAGAACATGAAGGACAAGAACATGAAGAACATGAATGCTAAAATCATAACTTCTTTATTCAAAATCTGAGATTTCATGAGATGAGTTTGAAAACATGGACCTAGGTACCCATACTTGAAGATTTTATGAAAACAAACACAAAAACATGGATTTTGATACAAATTTTCGGATCAAAACATGGTTTTTCTTCAAGAACACAAGAACACCATTTTGTCTTTCTAAAACAACTTTAAACCAATGCATGGCTCATGAATCATGCTAGATCATGCAATGCGATCGAATAAACATAAAGATTGACAAGAGTAAATCAAGAATCTAACCTCAACACTCGGATCAAGCTTGGAAATCTACTTCTCTCTCAAGAACTCTTCTTCCTCTCTTCCTAGAGCTTCTCTCTCTACCATGCAAAAGATATGACAAAGTGATGTGGGTTCCTCTACTGCCAGCAGACTTAACCATCTGCTGGGACACGTGGCAACGACCGGTTAGCTCTCCTCAAAAAGGTGACTGAGTGAAAAGACAAGGCTATGACAAAGTGTGTATGACAAGCAAGGTGACAAGGGCACTCCGACGGGTAATGACCTCGGATTGGGACAAGGCTTCGGCAAGTAAAGTCTCAATGATCTCGGCTAGGAAGGATAACACTTGGCCTAGCTGTGCCATACCTCGGCCTAGATGTGCCACACCTAGGTCTAGGTCATACCAGTCCAGGAACAAGATCACCAGGTGCAGGGATCAAAGATCTCTAATACCTAAAGGATAACGTCTCGGCCTAGATGATACACATCTGGGCCAATATGCCAGGGCGAAGATGGAGGTCAACCAAAGTGGTTTCAAGATGGTTCTAGGTGTAAGAGGTTCAAAGGTGCAACCTAGGCTTAAGATGACCTCGGCTAAACACATACTAAACAAGGAACAAAGCATGCAACAACACTTAGATAAAACAAAACAAGATCTTGTGAATGCAATTTGGCAAGGCAAAATTATATAAATGCATGAGAGCATGACTAAAGCAAAGTGAGGGTTGTTACACTAACTTCTTCATTGTTATATACCATATTGTTCCCTTTTGTGTGTATCATTTGGTTCTCTTCCAAATAGGAGGAGAATATTATATTGTAAAAATGATTATTTGTTACTCACATTTGACAATTTGCAACTGTTTTAACCGCCAAAAAGTGTAACAAAGCATATTCACATCTGTAAATATTCAAGTATCTCGTAATTATATTTATGTCAAGCTTTCTATGTTGGATGATCTTGTGAAGAAATTGAACCCTTCTGTTCTCTGTTCTCATAAAATAAGAATGTAAACAAATTTGTCATGTCCAAAGGGTAACTGGTACTTTTGCCTGCTTACACACAACAAATTGTTACGTTTTTTATTCAAGAGTTGAAGCTTGTGTTGTGGTCGATGAAGGATTCAAAGTATGTTGATTAGGTCTTCAATCATTCTAAATTTGGGGTTTCTTTTTTGGTTTTTTGGGATATCAAATTTTCTTAGTTTATCATTTTATTGTGCCATTAAGTGCTGATGGTGTAATACTACTTTAATAAAGATGTACTTGTTTGGGCAATTTTGGGAGCATATTAATTTTGAGACTGTGTAAGCAAATAAGTTGACGTAAAACTAAAATACATAAAAGCCCTACAATTTCTAATGTGAAAGTAGAATATAACAAATTTTGAAATGTGGAAGTAAATTATGGACCAGGAATTTTTTATTTTGATAATATTGGATGTGTTATCGAAAGTATAGTCAATTGATGATAACATAACAAATTGTAAAATAAAAAAAATAAAAAATAAAAAAAGATTGAAACTACAATTTGTGGATTGTAGTATTATAATCTATAAAAGAAAAATGATATTTGTAACTTTAGATGTGTTATACCATTTTATTCCACTTTCTTAATTAATGCAATATAAAAGCTATACGTTCAAGATTTTACTATATTTAAAGTGCAGATTTAGAGTTGTCCATTTCAATGGGGAGAGAGAGAGAGTATTAATTCCAGACAGATGGCAAGATAACCGGGAAGCAAGAAAACTGAAATTTATATACACAGAATCTCTCTATATTTGCAACTCATCTTCCTCCTGATCGAAACATTCATCAAGTGATCAAACAACTTCTCAATCACTCTTTCGATTTGTGCGTGAAAATGGGGATGAAGTTATATGGAATACCAGTGTCGACATGCACTACAAGGGTGATGGCATGCCTCTATGAAAAGGGCGTAGATTTCAAGCTCATCCCAATTAACATGGGTGCCGGTGAACACAAGCAACCTGCATTCCTTAACAAGAATGTGAGTCTAATTCAAGCCTCCATATTTTAAGTATTCAAATTTTGGTCTAAACTTGTAAGTCTGATTGTCTGTCTTATTTTATATCTCAACTATTCATTTCATCTCAACTATTCATTTTTGTAAACTTTCGTCTATAGATCATTTATTATTTAAAAAATAATAATTAATCTATTAATTATAATTATATGATTTCATAAATTTTTTTTATAAAAAAAATTTAGGACAAATATTGTTTTGAAAATAGTCTCTCTTTTTTTTTTTTTTTTTTGAAGACAAATTAATAAAATTATGTGATTAAAGTTTATTAGATCCATTTTATTTTATTTTTAAGTTTTTTTAATTTCTTTACATGTTCTTCACAGAAGTCTATGAGATAAATAACTCAAACCATCAAATTGAGACCCAACTAGAATGAAATGAATTTCTTCGCAAGAGAGATCCATACATATATGACATTCTACATTATTCTTGTGGTTGTGGTTGTTGTGGTGGTTGTTGTTGTTCTTTTTTTTTCTTTTTTCTTTTTTTTTTTTTTTTTTTTTAAATAACTCAGTATCGTTTATATGAATTTTTGAATAATTCAATTCACACTTGGATTTAGTCTCTTGATTTTTGTCACGTGTGTGTAACCCTTTGGCCAAATTCCAGCGATAGAAGATGGAGATCTCACTCTTTTTGGTAAGCTCTCACTTAATTTTTCATTATATCGTCATAAATTTGTTCCTATAATTATAAATAAGTTCATATCAAAATCTTATAACCACTGGATGATGTAATCAAAATATTTTATTACAATCATATTTAATGGAATACTCATTTTATAATAAAATATAGCAAGGGAAGGGAAGGGAAGTAGGAAAGGGAGCGGGGTAATACTAGGGCCCGCTCCCCCCTTACCATTTTTATAGGCAACAATGTTCGCGGATTTCAAATTAATTAAATATACCGTAGCGTGTAATTAAAATCCGTTGAAAAGTAAACACCCTTTTATGAATAATATTAAAATCTTACAACTTGGGCTGGGTTAACATAACGCCAAGCGCAAGGATGACACATGTCTGACGGCCTGAAGAAACAACGTAGCCTATGACAATGGATTGCATTCAATTAATATAATTCTATCAGATGATATCTTTTCGTAATCAAGAAGCTGATTACTCATTACAATACAATGCACCAAATTTAATTCTCTATACTTCACAGGTCTGTATTTGGTGCTCTGAATCATTCTGTCCTTAACACTCTCTATGAAATCATATACGGCGTCATAGTGACTCTGCTGAACTCTTCTAGGAATATCAACACAAACATGCTTCGTAGTATTGTCATCTACGTAATAATACATCATGTTTTCAATCTTGGTAGGCTTCACAACAAAATAATTATATTTTGCCTCCAATAGCTTAGAGAATTCCGTTTTACCTTCTCCACCATCTGGACCGTAGATCCAGTAGATAGATCTATGATCAGGAGATCCTGATATATATTCCATAAGAATATTTTGCCATGGATGACGGGGGTGCACGTCAGCATAATTTTCTATGAAGGCCTTTCTCTTCTGTAAACATATGTATCTGTTATACATGTTCGGATCCTCAATCTTAGAACTCTCAGGGTCTTCTTCACATAGTTGGATCCTCTTCCTCTTATGCTGACCAGGGGCTACAGGCTCACCAAGCTCAAAGATAACATAACCTTCTTTAGAACAATACACCTTGTTCTGTAGATCTGAACCAGTGGCATTAGTTAAATGCACTGTTTGAGAACCAAGGAAATCTTTCACAGCACCAGGTCTCTTCACATTCGTGAAGGAGATGAACCCTTGATAATGGTCTCTCAGGGTAGATGGACTCTTCTCTGCTCCAATAACACAATATTTGACTTCCGTACTGAATATATTTTGTTTAAAACAAAAATCTTCCCAAAGGGTAAAGCAGAACCTCCTCCCTTGCTTTAATGGAATACTCATTTTATTAATAAATATAATAAAATATAGCAAGGGAAGGGAAGTAGGAAAGGGAGCGGGGTAATACTAGTGTCCGCTCCCCCCTTACCATTTTTATAGGCAACAATGTTCGCGGATTTCAAATTAATTAAATATACCTTAGCGTATAATTGAAATCCGTTGAAAAGTAAACACCCTTTTATATAGAGAAATGAGTAATCAGCTTCCTGATTAGGAAAGGATATCATCTGATAGAATTATATTAATTGAATGTAATCCATAGTCCCTGCACTAAGGGCCTTGTATTGTTGAAGACATTTATCTCCATTAATTTCTAATTAGATTATGGGCTTCCGTAGGGATCCTTGTAGAACAGACTATATGGGGAAGCTGTGCATTGTTTGTGTTTTTCAAATGTGGATGGAATGCTTACCTTTGTTTCTTGAAAAGTGGAGTTGCTCTACTTCTTCCTTGACAAACCAAATTATCATTTATTCTTCCCAAGTCTGATATAAGTTTGGTCACTTGACTCTCAACAGTTTTAGAAATTGTTGATAAACTAAATGAGATATATAATGCAGGTTAGGAGGGGTGCAGATAGAGCAGAAATATATAGTCTGGCATTCTCTTTAACTGCCCAGTGGCTGGCAGTCTCAGGCGACAAGGGCACTGTCCATGTTTTTGGTCTAAAGGCTAATTTGGGAAACCTGGGAAGTGATAAGTCACATGGTGCATCTGATCCCAATCATGCTGTTTCGTCACCCACTTCATCACTCTCTTTTATAAAAGGTAATAAGATGCCTTCCTCAAATCACTTGAAAACTTGCCTTCTTTTTTAAAAAAAAAAATTTAGTTCTTTTCTAGCACATTGATGTTCTTCCTTAAATAACTGAGGGGCGCATGGGCATTTGAATGCAGTTTATGTCTGCAATTTGCACAAACTGCTGTCACTAAAATGGAGAGAATTTGGATCAATACCATTAAATGAAATTCTAAAAACAATCTTGTGCATTAGACAAGCAAGCAACAAAATAGGATCACATCAAGTGCCCTGGAGATGGAAACTTTTCAGCTTAGATGCCATTAACATAATGAAATTGTTTCTTTTCAGAGAAGGCGGATTTTATTTTATTTTTCCGAAGGAAAAGTCCTGAAACTATGCCAAAAGATGATATGAAGGTTTTGTGTAGTCCATTACATAACTTCAATTTCCATGGTTACCTTGTCCTTTAATTTCTGAAACATGCTGGACAAAATTTATAGCTTTACCCTTTAATGAGTTCAATGAAGCTTCAGAAAGTCCTTTGGAGGTAAAACTCATTGGTGGACTAGGAATAAACCAAGTGACTAGTTCCTCATAATGGTTCCTTTCTCAGTACACAAATATATATGTATGAACAATTCTAGACTCTTTAAAGGATCAATGTTGTCTTTATTATTGACAATGCATCAACTTCTTGATTCTCAAAGAACTCAAGACTACATAAATTGGTAGATTTCACAGGAACCATTTCTTTTGCTCCAAAATACTCTGATTACCATGCAGATGTTATGGATATTTGACAAATGGTGTATTTTGTGAATAGAGATTACAATTCTGTTCTTTTGTTCTCGGTATGATTTTTAATCCGCTATGTTATTTAAAATGCTTTTGGTATTTCTGTGTTTTCTGTTTTCTGTGGTTTGATTAATTATTACTGGATGCTGGAGGGTAACATTTAAAGATAAATTTTGTTTCATTGATTTTAGGATCTAAGTTGCTACTCATTTTGCAGGAGTATTGCCCAAGTATTTCAGCTCAGAGTGGTCTGTTGCTCAGTTTCGTTTGCTTGAAGGTTCGCAATACATTGTTGCATTTGGTCACCAAAAGAATACTGTTGTAATTCTTGGCTTAGATGGAAGGTGTGTACAACTAACAAGATATCATTGATTTAATTTATACATAATGATTTAGTAATTTAATGTATCCTGTTATTTCTAGTTTGTTTTGATTTTGCGAACCAACCTCTCATTTAAGTGTTGCCTAAAAAACATACAGAAAATGTTTACACCTGCTTCAGAATAGGTATTAGTTATCGATAAATGTAATATGATATGATATAGTGCAAACAAGAAAGGGTACGTTTTGAATCTTCCTTCTTGAGAGAGATATTTTCATACCTTCCACAATTTTTGTAAACACAATCTCTCTCTCTCTCTCTCTCTCAAGTAAAATAACTGATTTGCATTTATGCAGCTTCTATCGTTGCCAGTTTGATCCAGTGAGTGGTGGAGAGATGACTTAGTTGGAATATCACAACTTCCTAAAGCCTGAAGAAGCTTTTTAGGAGAGGGTTTGAATACCCTAACTTCTTCATTGTTGTATACAATACTGTTCCCATTTGTGTGTATCATTTGGTTCTCTTCCAAATAGGAGGAGAATATTATGTTGTAAATATGATTATTTGTTACTCACATTTGACAATTTGCAACTGTTTTAACCACCAAAAAGTGTAACAAAACATATTCACATCTGTAAATATTCAAGTATCTCGTAATTATATTTATGTCAAGCTTTCTATGTTGGATGATTTTGTGAAGAAATTGAACCCTTCTGTTCTCTGTTCTCATAAAATAAGAATGTAAACAAATTTGCCATGTCCAAAGGGTAACTGGTACTTTTGCCTGCTTACACACAACAAATTGTTACGTTTTTTATTCAAGAGTTGAAGCTTGTGTTGTGGTCGATGAGGGATTCAAAGTATGTTGATTAGGTCTTCAATCATTCTAAATTTGGGGTTTGTTTTTTGGTTTTTTGGGATATCAAATTTTCTTAGTTTGTCATTTTATTGTGCCATTAAATGCTGATGGTGCAATACTACTTTAATAAAGATGTATTTGTTTGGGCAATTTAGGGAGCATATTAATTTTGAGACTGTGTAAGCAAATAAGTTGACGTAAAACTAAAATACAAAAAAGCCCTACAATTTCTAATGTGAAAGTAGAATATAACAAATTTTGAAATGTGGAAGGAAATTATGGACCAGGAATTTTTTATTTTGATAATATTGGATGTGTTATCGAAAGTATAGTCAATTGATGATAACATACCAAATTGTAAAATAATAAAAATAAAAAATAAAAAAGATTGAAACTACAATTTGTGGACTGTAGTATTATAATCTATAAAAGAACAATGATATTTGTAACTTTAGATGTGTTATACCATTTTATTCCACTTTTTTAATTAATGCAATATAAAAGCTATACGTTCAAGATTTTACTATATTTAAAGTGCAGATTTAGAGTTGTCCGTTTCAATGGGGAGAGAGAGAGAGAGAGTATTAATTCCAGACAGATGGCAAGATAACCGGGAAACAAAAAAATTGAAATTTATATACCACAGAATCTCTCTATATTTGCAACTCATCTTCCTCCTTATCGAAACATTCATCAAGTGATCAAACAACTTCTCAATCACTCTTTTGATTTGTGCGTGAAAATGGGGATGATGTTATATGGAATACCAGCGTCGACATGCACTGCAAGGGTGATGGCATGCCTCTATGAAAAGGGCGTAGATTTTGAGCTCATCCCAGTTAACATGGGTGCTGGTGAACACAAGCAACCTGCATTCCTTAACAAGAATGTGAGTCTAATTCAAGCCTCCATATTTTAAGTATTCAAATTTTGGTCTAAACTTGTAAGTTTGATTGTGTGTCTTATTTTATATCTCAACTATTCATTTCATTTCAACTATTCATTTTTGTAAACTTTCATCTATAGATCATTTATTATTTAAAAAATAATAATTAATCTATTAATTATAATTATATGATTTCATCAATTTTTTTTATAAAAAGAATTTAGGACGAATATTGTTTTGAAAATAGTCTCTCTCTTTTCTTTTTTTTTGAAGAGAAATTAATAAAATTATGTGATTAAAGTTTATTAGATCCAGTTTATTTTATTTTTAAGTTTTTTTAATTTCTTTACATTCTCTTCACAGAAGTCTATGAGATAAATAACTCAAACCATCAAATTGAGACCCAACTAGAATGAAATGAATTTCTTGGCAAGAGAGAGATCCATACATATATGACATTCTACATTATTGTTGTGGTTGTGGTTGTTGTTGTTGTTGTTGTTATTTTTTTTTTTTTTTAAATAACTCACTATCGTTTATATGAGTTTTTGAATAATTCAATTCACACTTGGATTTAGTCTCTTGATTTTTGTCATGTGTGTGTAGCCCTTTGGCCAAATTCCAGCGCTAGAAGATGGAGATCTCACTCTTTTTGGTAAGCTCTCTCACTTAATTTTTCATTATATCGTCATAAATTTGTTCATATAATTATAAATAAGTTCATATCAAAATCTTATCACCACTGGATGATGTAATCAAAATATTTTATTACAATCATGTTTAATGGAAAAAATCTCAATCACGACGACTATCTTGATTGCTCGTCATTTATCTATTATTACTAGAATCAAGAGCAATCACAGCATACATAGCAGAGAAATACAAAGACACAAGCTATGATCTCATAAGACACAAAAACCTCAAAGAAGCTGCACAAGTCAAAGTATGGTTAGAGGTAGAATCCCAGCAATTCAACCCTCCAATCTCCGCCATCGTCTTCCAGTGCTTCTTCGCCCCAATGTACGGCATGAAAACCGACCAGGCAGTCGTTGACGCCAACGTGGAGAAGCTCGGGAAAGTGCTCGACGTGTACGAGGCCAGGCTGGCAAAGTCCAAGTACCTCGCCGGAGATTTCTACAGCTTGGCAGATCTCCACCACCTCAGTTTCACTCATTACCTTTTCAAGACTCCTTATGCGTCGGTGTTCAACGAACGGCCACGTGTCAAGTCGTGGTGGGAGGACATTTCGTCGAGGCCGGTTTTTAAGAAAATTTCACCGGCGATGAGTTTTGGGGATAAATGAAATGATGGTGGTAGTACGTGGAAGTGAAGGTTTTTCATGCATGGTCTGCATTGAAATAAAACAATGAAACAGTAGTAGGGGTACAGTTTCATTGTGTTCTTTAGAGGTTTTTTGTTTTTTTTGTTTTTAATTTGTGCAAAAAAATGTTATCAGAATTTTTTCAAGATTTCATCTGATACAAACAAGAGTAGTCTGCAAAATTGAAAATTCATAATTTTGGAAAGTGAAGTTGAGCCTGAAAAACAACAGAATAATATGCACATAGGGAAAAGAAAAAATTGGTGATTTTATTATAAAGTAAGATGCACGCAATTTAACCTTTGTTTTTAGGGAAGATATTTATGTGACTGACATTGACGACACAAGAAATGCTAGCCCCTACTAAAAAAATAATCTCAATTATTTATTTATTATTATTATTTTATGTTTTTTGTATAAACTAGATTTGTTCAAGTGATTGTATTTTGATATCTCTTCAAACTTTTGTAGAAGCCATTTGAGTTTATGATTTGGTAAAAATTTCATCTTCAACCCTTGATTGTATAAGAAAACATAAATGATAAACACTCATAATTTTATATTCACAAATTAATCTGCCATATATGACAAGTTAGTTGAAAGTTAAGACTCATTGTACCACATTATTATAGATCAAATCATATTATAGGAGTTATTTAGGAATGTGACGAATGTCAAACATTTATGGCCCTATTTGTTTTGAGAAATAGAGATAGGATTGGGATTGGGATTGAGATGGAGGTGGGACTCACTATTTGTTGTGTTTGTTTTGGGAGATGGAGAGGAGATTCATAATCCCATAGGATTAGGATGGGCTTGGGTGTTGGGATTGAGATGGAGGAGGTGGAGATGATATTAGGAAATTAGTCCCATGGGAATATTATTTTTTATTTTTTATTTTTTTATTTATATGTTGGGCATTTTTTTTAACATTAATGTTTAATGTTTTTGTATTTTTGTTAAGTAAAAATCATAATTTTATTTGTTTATATATTTTATATTTCTTTTATAGGGTAATAATTTAACAATCTCTACATTAACAACTACCATCAAAACAAACATAATTTAACTTAATCCCCTCACTATCAATCTCCTCCATTTTACCTCTGAAAACAAGTGGAGCCTATATATAATAATTGGGAAAATTGTATTTCAATTAACAGTAAAAAACTAATTTCATTTTCATAGTGATGCAAATCTCTTATATACATGGTATATGTTTGATACAAAATTATTGTACGTGTCAAACTTATATTTAAAAAAAAAATTACATAGAAAGCAATTATTTTAAAAGTGTCCCACTTATTTGTAATTTTCTCTAAATGATTTATCATATCAATAAGTTTATATGTACAAAAATTAAATATAAAATGAGACACACAACTCACCATTTATAAGACATCTGGCTCTCATTTCGTATTGAGTTATGTTAGAGACTCTAAATATTCTATTAAATATTTTATAAAATCTCTCACATAAGTGTAAAACTCACACACATGTGAATTTATGTAAGTCACACCCCATATAAAAAATTTAATAAAATATTTAGTAAAGTATTTGAGATACATAACATTTCTCTTTCATATTTGATCTGTGTGTGTTTTTCTAACATTGTTATTATTATCAAAAATGCTAGAGATCCCAAATATTCTACCAAAAGTTTTACCAAATGTCCCGACATTTGGTAAAACTTTTGGTAGAATATTTGGAATCTCTAGCATTACTCTATTGTTATATTCAAAAAGCATCAGGTTTTCCACGTGGACTCAATTTATTGGGCCACAACAGAGGCCAGACAATAATGCACTGAATACTCGGGCCCACTGCCAATGGCACCTAACGATATGCCGTTTTAATTTGGGGCCCAGTGGATGATTCGTTCTGACGATCCAAATATTTTACAAGGGTTAAAGATTGAGGCCTCGAATGTGTAGAGCTCGAATGGCGCGAATAGTACGGAAAATATTATCTTACCGGTAAGAGAATAAAAAAAATCTTTAAAACGACGTCGTTTTGGGATTTCGAGCCATTCGCGCCTTCAATATTTCGAGGTACGTAGCATTGTTGTTTTACAAGCTCATCATTATTAGAAAATTTTAAAAGCACAAGAATGAAGACAAATTAGCTAATCCACCAAATTATAACCTTAAAAAGTTAATTTTTTTTAAGGATAATTAACCCAAGATAATGAATTTGGAGCTAATAATTAGAAGCTCTACTCATGAGCCATTGCGAATATGGAATTAGTTAAACTTCTCTCATGACAAATTGTCTTAGAAAATTTAAATAAATGATTAAAAATCATGTTATAAATAAAAATAAAAATGGTGTGGTCAATCCTCCACCGAGAAAGAGGGTGTCATAATTTTATATCATATGTTGGAGTACAAAATATTTATCTTTTTGTCTCTTTTATGTACAAATAAAAATTTTCTATTGTAATTTTTATGCAATGCTGTTGTTATGTATTTTTTTATTATAAGAAGACATGTAATTTAACGGCATAAATTTCAAACTGATATAAAATAACACCAAAATACCGTGTATTTTTCTAAACCATCATTTAAAAATGATGTTATTTTATTTTACTTTTAAAATTATTGCAAAGGTATCCATTTCAAAATATTTTGTTGTTATTTTTGGGCCCGTTGAATTATAGGTTGGGCCCACATCTTCTTTTGGACGGCCTTTGGCTACTTATTTTGACAACCTTATCAGCCTACCAACTCTTCAAATCAAACATTAATTTCACATTTCGTTCAAAAAAAAAAAAAAAAAAAAAAAACCACATGAATTTCACATTTTAATTAATTTTACATTTTTGATATAATTACACTAGCATCTTTTAAAGTTATAATTCATATAACAATTAAATTTTTTTCATTAATAATTTGTTAGTTATATTAAAAAAAGAAAATGATACTGTGATATATTTTCAACTATAATGTATATATATATATTTATTTATTTCAATGTCTATTTGCCATCTATATTAGTTTCAATTGTTTTAACTATACTAAATGAAAAATCAATATAATTATGTCAAAATAGTCGAACAAATTGTATATTTCCCAGATGATATATACACGGGAAATTTCATTTCAGGGGTACCTTAAAAAAATAATTACAAATAAGCGATAAACTTTATAAATATTAATAATTAAAAACATAAACTTTCTCATAAATTTGTAATATATTTTAAAATTTTCCCTATATATATATCATTTTGAGACATCTAGTCTATCAGTCAGGATTTAACACTACTCTATTTTTATTTTTTTTAACTCAAACTATTTTATTTCAGACACTGATAATGAGAAATTTCAAGCACCAGAACAAGATTTGGGCCCTCAAACAGACTTTTGTTTACAATAAAGAATAAAGAGTAATTTTATTGGCATATTTAAAACAACCCAATCAAAGTATCAGAGTTCTTTTATTGTTCCTGTTTTGTCACCGTACTCTTTATATATATATATATATATATATATATATATATTTTTTTTTTTTAAGATCGTGGAGTAGAGAATCCAAGCTTGAAAGATGACTTCATTTCCTTGGTCTAAAACTTAAAAATGAACTTATTTTTGTCATTTTTGATTCTTTTTTTAGTTAAATTTGTTGACATTTTAGGTTCATCTCAATTAGATGATTATAAAAGAACTTAAAAATTGAGTCAATTTTTTAAAAAAATCAATAAAGCCAAAAATAATTCAAATTTTCTATATATAAAAACTAGCTTATTTTTGTATTTTCTGAATTTTTTTCTCAATAAGTTTTTAAAATCATCTAGTTAAGATGGATTTAAAAAATAAAGAGATATAACATAATTTTGAAAAATTCACTAACAATAAAAATAAATCGAAATGAAAATGTCAAAAAAATCAACCAAAAAGAAGATTATTTCTTATCTGGAGGCAATTGCCAACTTCCAAGATTTTTCTTATAAATAAATTGTTATAGTGTTATGATTATTAAAATAATAAAATAAAAATTATTTATCATCTGATATGTGTCAAAAAAAAAATAATCATCACCAAAAAAAAAAAAGAGGCAAAAACCAAGTAATAAAATTTTAATTTGCCAATCAAAAAAAAAATTCCTGTAAAATACAATAATAATAATAATAATATATGGCGAAGAAGCTTACTTTGAATTTCTATCGCAACATCATTTCGTTTTCTCAAGTATCACTCGCTGGAAGATAGATAGGTATATATATTGTACGAGTAAGAAATAATTCTTCTCGTATGATCCTGTTGATCAAGTTTGTACTACTCTAAATAATGTTGTTTTGTCACTTGAAAACACAAACGTGAGCTAACCGGCGGGTGTGTGCCGGAAACCCTTCCGATGCCTAAGTCAGCAATTAGACAATAGACAATAGACAATAGCTCTGTGTATTCTAAAGTAAGAATTGGGATACCTGTCCATAGGTCTGGTCATGAGCTTTTATAGACTCTGCTTGGCACAATCCTAGTAGGATTCCAACTCTCCCTATGAGAATCCTCTTAGGAATCACACACCCTACTCACTACTAACCAAGTGAGATGGTTTTGCATAATCCTAGTAGGACTCTACTCTCCTTAACAGAGTCCTCCTACGAGTCACACTCCTACTCACTACCAACCAAGTGAGATGGTTTACACAATCTCAGTAGGACTCTAATTCTCCTTAGCAGAGTCCTACTAGGAGTTTCATCACTACAAGCCAAGTGAGATGGCTGAACCCTTTACCTCGGTTATACATTTCTGACCAAACTGCCTTATCTCGATTCCCTGCCATTCGGACCGTGTGATCGAAAGCCGATCTATCGAATGCCACCCTACCGAGCTATACACAGCTCGGCTCTCGCTATTGATGTTACCTCAGTTTTGTTTGTTTAGACCGAGGTAACTGCAGCAGTCTCCGACCGAACTAACAAGGACGAGGTCCAGCTTGCGAAGCCCAAACACCTCGGCCCATAGTTCGGCCTAAATCCGAAATATGAGATGTCTTCTTGGCCTAAGACCGAGCTATACCAGCCCTTATCTCGGCCCATTGCGAGGCCCAACTTTCAAAGAAGACTTTTCCTAACTCGGCCCAATTTGTTTACAAATTACCCTCTCAAACGGTCATATTTGATCATAATAAATTCAGATAAAAATACTTAATATTATAATATAATATCTGAATTAATTTTATACTAAGATCATATTTTATTTTAATTAAAAAATTTCAATCATTTATATTAATACAATGATAACACATTAAGCCATAAATAAAATATAACAACAAAATGATCATCATAATATCTTTTACATGCAAAATCTACACATGAATATAAGGGGTTGTCTGGGGTGTCTTAAATAAGTGTACTTTTTATCTTTTTTTATTAAAAAGTTGAGGAAAAAAATATAGATCTTTGGATTAATTTTTTGACTTTTTACAAAAAAAAAAATGTATATTAAAAATTGTATAAATAAGTGTATAGGAGAAGTTAGTGATGTAGACCGTAGAGTCTGGCAACATTACCCTCCAATTTAACGAATATATATACCTAATTTTCTTTTTTTTCCTTTGACACCCCAATAAGTGCACTTCCATCAGTTGAGTACCAGTCACGTCAACTGGTTGGTTTGTATTAAAAATATTGCGTAAATTAATGTTTTTATATTTTTAATTTGTGAATAGTGATAATTTTTTAACTTTTTTAGTAATTTTTTTTAAGATGCCAAACCAGGCCTAAGTATTCAGCTTGTTTCATGTTTGAGATCAAAACTGAATCGGTCGGTTTGGTCCATAGGCCTATTTTTGGGTCCCGTTTTGATAATCAAAATCGATTAATATGTAAAACTCGTTGAGTATTATATTCTTATAAAATATCACTTTGATCGATATCTAAAATTATTTGATCGGATCAGATTTGTATAAAAAAATGGACGGTGAAAAAAATAAACGATTGATAAAAATCTGATCCGATCAAATAGATATCGATATCCGATCAATGTGATGTTTTAGATGGAATATAATACTCGATGAGTTCTACATATTGAACGATTTGGATTATTAAAACAGGACAAAAAAATGGACTCATGAGCTAGACTGGACGGTCCAGACTTGATCTCAAACATGAGGCAAGCTAGACCATTTTTTTCATTTATTTTATGACTGGGTTTGGGTCAATTTATACATATTTCAACTAATTTTGAAATTAACGCAAAGCACCATTCCATGCACCAAGGATTGTTTTTTTCCTAAAGTTTTCTAAAGTGGTGTATTGTGTGGTTGAGATTTAATGCTGAAAAATTGATGTGACTTGTCATTAAATCTCAACCACGCAATGCACCACTCTAGAAAATTTTAGAAAAAAAAAACTCTAGAGGATCCTTACTCCATTCCATGTAAATCACACAAATCTCAAATAGAGCCCGGAGGCGTGAAGTATATGTATATAAGAGAGAGAGAGAGAGAGAGAGAGAGAGGGGTAGGTGGGGCAATGGCAGGGCGAAGAGTGTATGGAAGCTTGAAGTCGCCGGCGACATTGAAGGTGTTGGCGAACCTGTTTGAGCACGACCTCGACTTTGAGTTTGTTCCCGTCGATTTGGATAATGGAGAGCACAAAAACAAACACTTCCTCTCTATGAATGTAAGTCATTTAAAAAAAAAAATGATTGACCTCATGAGAGTCTTCTGCGTTCTTATTATTCTGATATTCTTCGATGATCCGAGTGGTAATTCAATGATATGATTTGATTTGTGAAGAAACATTATAATTTCTCTAATTTGCGAGGTTTAATGTAAAGCTTAGTGTAAATATACGTTCTTTAAATTTGAAGTTAAGTAAGCTAGCTATACATTTGCACATGTTTTTGCAGCCGTTTGGACAAGTGCCGGTGTACGAGGACGGAGGCATCAAGCAATTCGGTAATTTTTTTATTTTTTATTTTTTTAAAGTAATGTTAGTGTGATGTTAGAGATCATTATCACAGCAAAAAATAAAAATAAATTGGTTTAATAGAGCCCACTCTATACAAGAATTTACGCCTTCTACTGTTTTTTTCTTACACTTTTTATTGTTTGAGTTTTTTTGCTTCCTATCCTTATGCGTCGTTAATGCATTTTTTTATTATCATCAATGCATTGTTTAATGGACCCTACGTTTTATGAAAAATATGTTTGATACTCCTAAGCTATATAGTTCCTAAATTTATTTTTAATAATGTGAACAGTTACATGATAATTGTTGATTTGTTAAAAAATCAACTAAGACCAAACACCTACTATGTTGGTTACATCTCATGTTGTCTCTAAAAAAACAATATAAAAGTGATAAATCCTATGTTATCTAGACCAACAATTATTAAATTAAAAAATCACATATTTCAATAGTACTAAATAATTTTTCATGACATAGATAACAAAGCTAGCTGTTTCCAAACCATAACAAGGTAGATTTTTTTTTTTCTTTATTAAATCAATGGTCATAATTTGGGGAGATATCAAATATTATTCAAACAATTTTAAAAGTTCAATCACATAATAAAGTACAATCTTCTTACACAAAATATGTAATTTCCACTCATATAAAAAGTTATATCAGTTTTGTGATCCGATTTTGTAAACTGTAAAAGAAGTGTATATTCATAATTATATATAGGGTTGGTTTGGAAAGTGGGTTGGCTTTTTGACTTTTTAACTTTTTTCACTATTTTAGCCTGGGGCTAAAAAGCCCGGTTTGAGAAAGACTTTTGACTTTTTTGTAAGAAAAAGAATGTAATGATTATGGATTGAATGTGATATTTTGTCTTATTAGACTAAAAAGTCTATTTTATTTTTTGTGACTAAAATAGTCCAAAAAGCCCCAAGTTGGACTTCCCAAACCAACGAAGCCATATTACAACTAAAATGGTACTTTGATTCAGAATCAAGAGCAATAATAAGATGCATGGCTCATGAATATGGCAAGAAAGGTGAAGAGCTAATATACTGGGACGCCAAGAAGCAAGCCGTGGTGGCTAACTGGATCGATGTGGAGGACCACCACTTCGAGCCACCCGCACTGAAGCTGATTTCAGAGCTACTCATCAAGCCCAAGAAGGGTTTCACACCGGATGAAGGCATTGTGGCTGAAGCCGAAGCCAAGTTGGCAAAAGTTCTCGACGTGTACGAGGCTCGGCTTGAGAAGTCCAAGTACTTGGCTTCTGAGAAATACACAATTGTGGACCTACTTCACATACCAAACTTGCAAAGCCTTACGGGGACGCCGGCTAAGAAGCTAATCGAGTCACGTCCTCGGGTCAGCTCATGGTGCTCCGATATCCTTGCCCGACCCGCTTGGGCTAAGGTGCTTGATATGCAGAAGAAGGCTCAAGCTTAGCATTGGATCCTTAAATGCTTGCCCCTAATGCAAATCCAATCTGCTTCGATCATCAAAATGGCTAAATAATGCAATCTCAAATGTCTATTAATTTTCAATAATTTGTTCTATGCTTGGAATAATTGTTACTATTCCATTAATAAAAAAGCTAGGCTTTTATTAGTACTTAGAAAAATTGTGCGTATTTAAATTTTGTCCGGGGCAAATACATAAAAATCGTACATTTCATTTTCAAAATATTTTTTGAAACATTTTCTTTGGATGGGTAATATTATTATTCTATCAAAATTTTTTTAAAAAAGAAAACTATTCACATGTTATTGAAACGATATATCAAGAGCTTGTTCATACTCTTAGGAACAGAAAATGGTGTAATGGGGATATGATTCTGAAAATTGATCTCGAGAAGGCCTATGACAATGTGTCATGCGAGTTTCTCCACCATACTCTTTCGGATTATAACTTGAATGACCATTGGGTTGAGTTAATTATGAACTGTGTTACCAATGTTAATGCATCTATTCTCTGGAATGGAGAAAAGTTGCAGGACTTTCCTATGAAGAAAGGACTAAGGCAAGGGGATCCGTTATCTCCTTACCTGTTTGCGCTTTGCATGGAGAGACTGTCTAATATGATATTGGCTAAAGTTAATGATAAAAGCTGGAAAGGGGTGAGGGCTTCGGTACAAGGCCCTGCTTTTTCTCACCTCATTTTTGCTAATGATCTTCTCCTTTTTGGTAAGGCGGTAGAAAGGAATTGTCAAACTATCATGGATGTTTTGAGTGAGTTTAGTGCTATTTTCGGTCTTAAGCTAAATCTCCTGAAGTCCAAAATCTTTGTGTCTCCTAACGTGTCTATTTCCAAAGCCAGGAACTTGAGTGGGTTGTGTGGCATTGCTCTTACACATGATTTGGGCAGATATCTTAGTATTCCATTACTTCATAGCAGATGTAATCGGAATCATTTCCAGTTTATTATTGATAAGATTCATAGTAGGCTTTCGGGATGGAAAGCAAGTATGCTCTCATTTACGGGGAGAGCTACTCTAATTCAATCAGTTACTTCCGCCATTCCTAATTATTCCATGCAAACCATGCTTCTACCCACCAATATTTGTAAGGTTATTGATAAGCTTAACCGAAATTTTTTGTGGGGCAACTGTGAGAATAAGAAAAGAATTCATTTGGTGAACTGGGCTATTGTTTGTAACAGCAAGAAATTTGGTGGGCTTGGTCTTCGCAGGGCTAACCTCCAGAATAATGCATTGTTATCAAAACTGGGCTAGAGAATCCTTTGTAAGGACTCTAGCTTGTGGGTAAAGGTGCTAGAGCAGAAATATTTGCTTAATGATCAACTTATGACTTATTCTTCTAAAAGGAACTCCTCCCTTACTTGGCGGGGTATCCTTAAGTCGAGGGATGTCTTGAGAAAAGGCATCAAATGGGGGGTTGGTGATGGTTCTAAGATCTCCATTTGGCATGATTGGTGGTGTGGGAAAGCCTCTTTAGCATCCCAATATCCGAATCATAACTCCATTAATATGGAAACGGTGGATAAGCTCATGAATGGTTTGGGGGAGTGGGATGTGAATTTGTTTGAGTCTCATCTTCCCAGAGATGTTTATTCTGCTGTGCTCAAAATTCATTTACCTCAATTTGTTACTTTTCCTGATACTCCTTTTTGGAAGGGGTCTCCAAGTGGTAACTTTTCTGCTGCCACAGCTTATCAAATTGCTTCTCCTCTGGTGGAGAATCCTATGTTTCTGGACTGGGTTTGGAAACTTAAGATTCCCCAAAAGCTGAAAGGTTACTTATGGCTCATTTTTCATGATAAACTTCTGACTAATGCTTTGCGAATGATGAGAGGTCTATCTAATGATGCTAGTTGTCCTAGATGTAATCATCATCTGGAAAATGTTGAACATCTTGTTCGTAGTTAGATACACTCGAAACATGTTTGGGATAATTTGGTTGGCAGTCAGGGCTGTGTTCTGAATAGGCAGGGGTCTTTCCTTGATTGGTTTGAAAGGAATCTTCATCCCCATACTGATGTGGTCTCCAACTGGAGCCTAGTTTTTGTGGTTGCCGTTTGACAAATTTGGAAAGAGAGAAACAGGACAATTTTTTACAATATTGCACCTTCTTGGCAAAAAACTGTCTATCTTACTTATAATTATGTTAATGAGATTCAACAAGCTTTTGATTTAAATTTACAATCTACTAGGCAATCTCTTATTTTGGTTCATTGGTTACCTCCTCCTGCAGGGAAGATTAAACTTAATACTGATGGATGTGCCCATGGGGATCCAGGGAAAAGTGGGTTTGGAGGCGTCTTTAGAGATGAGGCAGGTGTTTGGATTTGTGGTTTCTTTGGGCAACTAGACTCTTGTCAAAGCCTCGAAGCTGAAATGTGGGGTTCATAACGAGGGCTCATGATCGTGCTTGAAAAAGGAATGCATGAAGTTATAGTGGAAACAGACTCTACTTCGGCTGCCGTTTTGCTCAATGAATGTCCTCTCCAAAACTGCTCTTCCCGCAGCATAGTGGAGAATGCTCCACACCTGTTCCGTAGGTGTAATTGCACTATTCATCATATTATGCGGGAAGGTAACAAATGTGCTGACCTCCTTGCTAGTATGGGGGCTGATCAAATGGAGCAATTGGTGATGGTGGATGATCCACCCGCTGGAGTTCGGAGCCAAGTGGTGGCAGATATGATTGGGACGGCTTATCGTCGTCTCTAGGGTGGCTGTGCCTTCTCTTGCTTTGCTTTCTTTTTCTATTTCTTTTGCTTCTTCTTTGTATTTCCCTTTCCGATGTACCAAAAAAAAAAAAAAAAGTCATATAAGTCCAACTAAAATAAGTCATTTTAGGTCATGGCAATGCAAACCAACAATTAGGCTTAACGTTAATCTCTGTACTCAATGTAGCACGCAATGTTCTCTCAACCCCGTCTTGCAATTTCCTGTCTGTCTTTGTAGGTTTCTAGTCTTCCTGTCTTTCATCCCTTCGATGGGTTGAGAAAGCAGTAAGCTTTCCAAGTCAATATGAAATAATTTTGTATCTCAAGGACCATCAAGAAGTAAATTTCCTATCTTTGTGGAATATTTGGATTGTATTGTATGCATTCCTTTTTTCCATTTTGAACCACTAATTGAGCACAGCCCGCAAAACAAATTGGTGAAGAGAAGCAGTTCTGGAAGGTAATTTTTTTTATTAAAATAATAATAATAAAAAAAATTCCTTGACATGCAATCACTAGAACAGAGGTACTGATGTCTTCTAAATTATCCAACAGCGTAACAAGCAAATTGGCAAGGACAAAGGGTTCAATCAACAAATTTACAAATATCAGTTTCTCAAGTCACAGAAATCATACTTCATCACCAAAGACTAGAAACTAAACCAAATTAAAACAGAAAAATTTTCAAAGGGAAATCTTGAAATCAACAAACAGCTGCATGCACAGGAATTCTGTAACTTGTTCTTTCTGTCCAAAATTGAAGCATGATTACAAATTCCACACATTCATTCTATGTCTGGTTAATAAAAGCAACCTGACTTTGTGATTATGGACCCGATTATCTCCTAGGAAGGATCTGATGAAAGGAAATACTCCTACATTATAATCCTAAATAAGCAAGGACTTGTGTTTATCAACCCTAGTTATCTATCATTCCTTAATTCCTCATCTAACCAGAAAGAGAATGAAAGAGAAGAAAAAGTTAATGGGTGCTTACAGTTGATGAATGAGACAACCCCGTAATCAGGAGAGTCCAATGTCCTTGATTTACAAGTCAAATAAACATCCCAACAAAATCTGCAGCATCCAATCCCCTTAATTTATAGTTCATTTCCTTCAGACAGCAGCAAACCGCATTTTCAATCAGGACATTAACATCAGCCCTCGAGTCGACATAATGTTTGTGCAAATCAGTTGACGAATGGCATGTCGACATGAGAGTTCATTTAGAAGCCAAATGAACTCTAATTGCTACTGCTAAGTTTATTATATCCAAAGAAAGAATTCAAACAGCTGAATTACATACATGCCAATTTTCTCTCTCTATATGTGAATGCTACAGACTTATTGTGCTAAGAACTCATGAACATGATCCTGAGGTCGAAGCTCTATTGAACTAGAACCCAAGTTCTTCTTAAGTCCCCTCTCTCTCATCAGCATCCTAACCTTTTCCACATCACCCCATCTTCCCATCAATGCATAAAGATTAGACAGCACAACATAATAACTACTATTCTCTGGCTGCAACTCTATGAGTTTCCAGGCTGCAAACTCACTCAATTCTAGGTTTCCATGAGCTCTACAACCAGCTAGAAAAGCTCCCCAGACTGGTTTAGTCGGCTCAAAGGGCATTTCCTTTATGATCTTGAAAGCTTCTTCGAGATATCCAGACCGTGCAAACAGATCAACCAAACATGCATAATGCTTGATCGCTGGTGAAAATCCATAAATTCCATCAAGTATTGTACTAAAGATTTGTTGTCCCATTTGTACCAATCCAGAATGACTACAAGCACACAAAACTCCAATCAAAGTTACTTCATCTGGCTTAACCCCTTCTTGCACCATTCGAGAAAACCACCAAACCGCCTCCTGCCCACTCTTTGCTAAAGCTAGGCCTTTAATAAGGGCATTCCATGTAAAGACATTCTTTTCTTTCATGCTTTGGAAAACAGCCAAACCCTCTTCAATTCTCCAACATTTTCCATACATATCAATCAAAGAAGTTCCCAAAATCACATCCAGTACCCAGCCCCTCCTCTTTATAAAACCATGTATCCAAATACCCATGTCAATAGCCCCAAAACTCGAGCACACGGACAAAGCATTCGCCATAGTCACTTGATTCGGCACTACACCAGCATATTGCATCTTCTCAAAAGCAACTAGGGCATCATCAAACTTCCCAGCTTCTCGACACCCGGTAATCATAACAGTCCATGAGACCACATCTCTCTGACGCATTTCATCAAACACTTTCCGGCACAAGTCCATATTCCCACCAGAAGCCTAAACATTCAATAAAGAGTTTTGAACATAAATATCATTAAAATGACCCATTTTTATGATCTGGGTATGGACGCACTGCCCTTGTTTGAGGTCGCGGAGGTCAGAGAAGGCCTTGAGAACGAAAGGGAAAGTGTAGTGGTTTGGAAGAATGGAGTTCTTGTGCATTTGGGTGTAGATAGAAATTGATTTGAGAGGGGATTGGCTGTGAGAAAAGGCTTTCATGAGGGTATTACAAATGAAGACATTGGGTGTCTGGATTTGGGAATAGAGAAGATGGGCAGAGTCAGTGAGACCCAGAGATTGCCAAGCAGTGATGAAGTGGTAAGCAATGTCGGTGTCTGGGTAGAGGTTTTGGACGATGAGTTGAGCCTGGATTTGGTAGATTTGAGAGGGTGAATTGCATATTTCCAAGAGATTGATCACTCTGTTCGCTGCTGTGATGAGATGTGAGAATGGTCTCATTTCATAGGTGAGTGAGAATTGTCTAAGACTTGGGTTTTCAAAGAAAACTAGAGATAGCTGATCTCATAGGTAGTTAAAGAATCGTTTTTAGTCGTGAGACTTGAGTTTCAGAGAAAAAGTATTAGAAGGTAAAGAATTTTTTGAGACTTTGGATTTTCAAAGAAAGAATAGAGATGTTCGATTCGTCTGACTTGTGAAAGTTTCGGAGGACAGTTTTTAAGATTTTCTAATTTATTTTTCGAAAAAACAATTGATTGCGCATCCAGGGAATCGAACCCTGGTCAGTACCGTGGGAGGGTACTATGATACCACTACACCAGATGCGCTTGCTGCTAGTGTCTGCAAAATTTAAATTTTTCACATTTTATTTGTCATTTTTTTTTCCCTTGGTGTTTTTTCCTTTTTTTCAACATGCTTTGCGTTTCAATACTATATTTAACAATAAATCCTGGAGACATTTTTGGTTCACTTGCGATTGCTCTAGATTTACAAACAACTACATTGATCCTAATAAAAGGAGCTTTAGAGGATTTCAATTTTTGGATTAGAGATCCATAAATTATAGACGATATCTTCCTATAGTCTTTAACCTCTAAAAGTGTTCTTCTTTCTCAATGTCTGAGCATCCATCTAATACATGATTTGGGAAAATCATTTCTTAGTCTAAAATCACATTTTACATTGGCCTCAACTATTTAACTATTTATGGCCATTCAAAAAAAAAAAAAAAGTAGAACTCAACGAAGTGAATTTTTTATGAATATTTTTATTGATAGGTCTTGACTCTTTTGCATTAACATCATGTAAATTTTTAAATAACATTTTTAATGGTTCACATTATCAATCATGTTTTCATGTTGCAACTCCTGAAATTAAAAGGAAAAAAATTATTAATAGTATTGTCTAACAATTCATCGCCTCTATTTAATTTTAATGTAATGCGACATCAAGTGATATCTTCAAATGTTTATGATTGATCTAAACCAATCAATGCATGATAATCCAAACCTCCCTTAAAAGCAACTAATTATGTCTTATGTGACAAAAAATTATAATATTAATATATTTATTAAATAGTATGTGTTAATTGAGTGATAGCGTAGATTTACATAGGGCGTAATCAAATATTAATCACATATTATATAAAATAGATCAAATTTAAAAAAAAAATATATGAATCACTTTGTTTGATTTGAGTTTTCTATAATCACTTTTCAAAAAATTTTGCTTTCTAATTTTTCATATTTTTTTATTTTTACTAAATTTTTATATATTTTAAGCAATTTTTTTAATTTTTAGACACACCTAACATAAATACACTTTAAAAGTATAATTTTTGTGAATTTTTTTTTTAAATCACTAAATACCAAAAATGCAAAAAAAAAAATGAAAATTCAGTATATTTTTCATATTTTTGTGTATTTCTTAGTTTTTTAAAATATTTTTTCACAAATATTTTAGGAAACTGAGTATGTTGTGTCCGGCTGTAAGGTCCATAAGTTGATCGAACCGGGGCAATGAGAAGGAATTAACACTATAACCATGCCATACAAGGCTCAAAGAACTCAACTAGACCAAAACATAGCTAAAACAAGTCAAAATAGTAGTAAAAACATGTTGAACCAAAGCTAAGTTAGGCTATAAAAACATGATAACATGTAAGGCAACTAGGCCTGCAAGCAAGACAACAAAGAGGGGAGGCTAACCCCTTCAATTTTGGACTTCAAAAGAAGGTTTTTGTCACTAAAAAAATTTGACTTTCAGTGGTTAAAAAGCCTAAAAAGTTTGATTTGAAGGTAAGGAAAAATAGCACAAAAAGGTTCACAAGCTAAGGAGCAAAAGGGAAGGACAACCCCCTAACTCACAAAGGCTTAAACCACCACTTTTATGCCTCAAAAATAGAGTTTTTTACACTTCAAAAAATAGCCTTAAAACAGTGGAAACAGATGGCAAAGCAAGTATGCACACTAAGCTTAAATGAGGTAAGTTCTATACCTTTGTAGCAAAGCACACTTCAGGCACAAATTCAAGCTCAAACCCCCTTCCAAGGCTCAAACAAAGCTCCAAGGGACCTTAGCTCAAAGGTGAGACTGTTTGGTTAAGGGTTGATGTGGAAAAGTGTAGAGAAAACTAACTATAAAGCACAAACTATCAAGTGAGTGAGAGAAAGCTAGAGAGAGAAATTTTTGCTCTAAAATGTTTAACCCTCCAAAATGGGGAGGCACCCCCCTATATATAGAAAATCAAGGTTTGAGCTTGAATACATCCTACCATACACGTGTATGAAAATGCAGTTCAGTGAGCAATAGCTGGCACAGCTGGTAACAAATATCTAGAAATATCATCGGATTGCCATACATGAGCCTGACAGAGAGATTACTTCTTTCGCAACACCAAGGGGGTTATTTTGCTATAAAATTATACCTTTCGGGTTAAAGAACGCCAGGGCGACTTTTCAGAGAATGGTTACTAAGATGCTCTCCTCGCTTTTTGTCTAAACAATGGTGGCATATATTGATAACATGGTGGTCAAAAGCAAGAACGAGGCCGACCACTTGACCAATCTAGCGGAAATGTTCACGATCTTTAAGCGACACTAGCTACGCCTCAACGTATCAAAGTGTGCCTTCGACGTGGGATTAGGAAAGTTCTTGGGTTTCTTGGTGACCAATCGAGGAATCGAAGCAAATCCCTCTCAAATCAAGGCCATCCAATAATTTAAGTGGCTCAACTCAGCAAAGAACATGCAACATCTTGCTGGGATGGTAACAGCACTTAATAGATTTATTAACCGGTCATTAGATCGTTGCCGCCCTTTCTTCCAAGCCCTTAAGTCGAAGTTTTCATGGAATGAGGAATGCGACAGAGCCTTAGCCAAGCCGAAGACACATCTATCCTCCGCTCCACTCTTTATCACACTGAAGCAAGGCAAGGAACTCTATCTCTATCTAGCCGTTTCTCAACATGCCGTCAGCACGGTACTTGTTAGGGCAGAAGACATAACAACATCTGCTGATCTTCTATATGAGCAAGACCTTACTCCCAGCAGAATCGAGAAACTTGCAGCTCGAGAAACTTGCCTTAGCACTAATGATGGCCTTCACGAAGTTGGCACATTATTTTCATGCGCACACAATCGTTGTGCTAACCGAATTTCCATTGAAAGCCTTATTTGAACAGGCAGACTTCTCTGGTCGAATCTTGAAGTAGGCAGTCGAGTTAGGGCAATTCGACGTCAAGTTTCAACCTAGAATTGCCATCAAGGCCTAAGCAGTGGCCGACTTCGTTGCAGAATTTTCACTTGGAACTCACCCAGTTTGTCCAGTGGACCTTACCAACGCAACCAAGTTGAAGAGAGTAGGTAGTGCAGAAATTGCACAGTCGACTCCCATTCCGGTCCACTTCAACCCTCCTAGCACGCCAAACATGGAAGGCGATGTGGAAGTTGGGTGTCAGAGCACCAATCCATCACTCGAAGGACAACCATAACTCGGCAATGCGCTGATGGATTTGGGAATAACAAGACAACCTGTTAGATCCAGCACCGCATCGCCAGGGGAGATAAAGTCATGCAAGTTGCAATCATCAACGGCGCGCTTGATGCAAAAATAGCCGAGCAACTCAGAACACTTGATCCTTCAAAAGTCTCAAGACCCTGCGGAATGTTGGAAGCTTTTTATTGACGAGATGTAGAAATTTTTCGTTGATAACATGGCACCAGATTGGGGGTAGTTTTAATCTCACTAGACAGACTGACCATTGAACATTCCATCACGCTCGGGTTCCTTGCGTCCAATAACAAGAATGAGTACGAAGCGTTACTAGCCGGACTGAAAAGTGCACTCCAATTGCAAGCATCTGAGTTAATGGTCTACAGCGACTCCCAACTCGTTGTAAACCAAGTATCAGGAGAATACGAAGCCAAGGATAACCGAATGGCCAAATACTAGACTTTGGTGAGAAAGCAACTCAAGAAATTTCAAGCCATAAGAGTTGAACAAATCGGTCGAAAAGGGAACAGTCGGGCAACGAGTTGGTCAGTTTAGCTTCCATGGCCAACAAGACAACACCTAACCCTCACCTAATTGAATTTCTTCCAAGACCTAGCATATAAGAATTAGAGAGGAAAGAAGCTCTCTGTGTCGAGCTAGGTCTGTCCTGGATGGACCCCATCATTCTTTTCCTGAAAGAAAGAGTCTTGCCGACAGACAAGAAAGAGGCAAACAAAATCCGGGGTTTTTCCTCTCTCCATCTGGTGCCCTGTATTAGAAGTCCTTCATTGGCCCATATATAAAGTGTATCCACCCAAGCAAAGTCGATGTTTTTCTCTTTGAGATCCATGAAGGGATGTGTGGAAGCCATATTAGCGGAAGATCTCTAGCCTACCACGCCATCTCGCAAGGATACTACTGGTCGTGCATGCAGGCCGACGCATAGAAGTATATGAGAAAATGCGAGAAGTGCCAAAAGTTCGTTCATCAAATTCATTAGCCAACCAGGGAACTCCTTCCTCTCACAAGTCCTTGGTCGTTTGCAATGTGGGGACTAGACATTGTGGGACCACTCCCAATCGCCCAAAGCAACCGCAAGTTCTTTATAGTAGCGACAGATTACTTCACCAAATGGGTCGAAGCTGAACCTTTGTCGACAATAAAAAAAAAGGTGTGAAGAGATTTGTCTGGCAAAATGCGGTGACACGATTCGAAGTCCCCAAAGCACTTATTTTGGATAATGGCACCTAATTTAATGGGAGGCTGTTTAGAGGATTCTATGAGAAACTGAAGATAGAATTCTACAACTCAACACCGGCCTATCCTCAGTCGAATGGTTGGACCGAAACATCAAACAAGATCATTCTAGATGGGTTGAAGAAAAGGCTAGAGAAAGCCAAAGGAAAATAGACCGAAGATCTCCTGAATGTCCTTTGGGCTTACCGAACAATGCCAAGACGCTTAACAGGGAAGACATCTTTCACCTTGGCATATGGCATGGAGGTGGTCATTCTGCTGGAGATTAGCATACTCACCATTAGGAGTGAAAATTTGAGCTGGACTTGAACGTGGAAGCCATCAACTTAGAGTTGGACCATACAAAGGAACATAGAAAAAAAACTATGATCCACGTCGTGGCATACTAACAAGAACTGTCTAGAAAATACAATAAGACGGTTCAACCCAGGCAGTTTAAAATTGGAGAATGGGTCTTACGGAAAGTGATGGTCAATACTCTGGTGCTGTGCGAAGGAAAACTAGGGGCAAATTAAGAGGGACCTTACAAGATAACCAACCTGGCAGGAAAATGAGCATACTAGCTGGAAGACTTGGACGGGCAAACTATACCCCACCCATGGAACATAACTAATTTGAAGTTGTATTACTTTTAGTTTAGACTGTCTATGTAATTTTTGTGGAGGGAAGCCATGCCCCTCCATTCTCCGATGTAATTCTTTTAATCATGTTAAGTATGTGTGAAATCTGTATATAATGAAAATGAGTTACTACACTTGGACAATTTGTTGTTTTTCCAACTAGATCGTTACGAATGAGTAACATGTCGAAAAGGGTTGATGAATTGTTCAACTCTTGTCTCTTAGCCGAGATGATTTTGCTCGGCTAGAAGAGTTGATGAATTGCTCAACTCTTGCTTCTTAGCTGAGCTGATTTTACTCGGCCCAAAGAGTTGATAAGTTGTTCAACTTTTGTTTCCTAGCCGAGATGATTTTTCTCGACCAAAAGGTTTGATGAATTGGTGAACTCTTGTCTATTAGCCGAGATGATTTTGCTCGGCCAACAGAGTTGATGAATTGTTCAACTCTTGCTTCTTAGCCGAGATGATTTGCTTAGCCCAAAGAGTTAATGAATTGTTCAACTCTTGTTTCCTGGCCGAGATGATTTTTCTCGGCCAAAAAGGTTAATGAATTGTTCAACTCTTGTCTCTTAGCCGAGATGATTTTGCTCGGCCAGCAGAGTTGATGCATTGTTCAACTCTTGCTTCTTAGCCAAGATGATTTTGCTCGGCCCAAAGAGTTGATAAATTGTTTAACTCTTGCTTCCTGGCTGAGATGATTTTTCTCGGCTAAAAGGGTTGATGAATTGTTTAACTCTTGTCTCTTAGCCGAGATGATTTTGCTCAGCCAGAAGAGTTGATGAATTGTTCAACTCTTGCTTCTTAGCTGAGATGATTTTGCTTGGCCCAAAGAGTTGATAAGTTGTTCAACTCTTGTTTCCTAGTCGAAACGATTTTTCTTGGCCAAAAGGGCTGATAAATTGTTCAACTCTTGTCTCTTAGCTGAGATGATTTTGCTCAACCAGTAGAGTTGATGAATTGTTCAACTCTTGCTTCCTGGCCGAGATGATTTTTCTCAGCCCAATAGGTTGATGAATTGTTCAACTCTTGTCTCTTAACCGATATGATTTTGCTCGGCCAGCAGAGTTAATAAATTTTTCAACTCTTGCTTCTTAGCTGAGATGATTTTGCTCAGCCTAAAGAGTTGATGAATTGTTCAACTCTTGCTTCCGGGCCGAGATAAGTTTTCTCGGCCAAAAGGGTTGATGAATTGTTCAACTCCTATCTCTTAGCCGAGCTGGTTTTGCTCGGCCAGAAGAGTTGATGAATTGTTCAACTCTCACCTTTTAGCCGAAATGACTTTGCCCGACTAATGATTTGATGAACTGCTCAACTGTTACTCACTAGCCGAGATGATATTGTGTGGTTTAAAGTTAGAAAAGAAATGCATTACAAGATTGCAAGTGACGAAGTTATAAAATTTTCATTGATTGAAAATGCAAGTACAAACTTTAGGGCAAGTAGTCCAGCTACAAAGTTTGAAGTTCAAAAGAAAATACAGTCAAAAACACAGTTAAACAAGAGGAGAAAGACCACCAAATTTGTCCCCAGCTCCAGCCCCGGCGTCCTCTAGATCGACTACAGAGGTCCTTTCGATAGCACCGCGCTCTGGCTGGGCGGTCTTCTCTTGCTCGGCTGCTACCTCGGCCTCTTCCTCCATGTCATCTCCCTTGGTCTCCTCTCCTTGCAAGGCGTTGAAAACATCATTCGTAAAGAACCATATAGTCTGACAGAAAGGCAAGGGGAGGAAAGGTAAACACCTCAGTAGAAGGGCCTTAATCGAGTTTTTCACAAGCAACCTTCCAGTTGGACTGGAAGAAGATGTCCTTGGTGGTATTAACCTGTTTGATATAACTTTCTTCGACATCCTTAAAGCTACGGTCCTCAGCAGCCTTTTCTGCCTCATCGTTCTTCTTTTTCAGCTCCTCCAACTTAGCGCATAGTAAATCCCCTTTTTGCTCGGCGCTACCGAGCTGGCTGAACAACTTGGCATTGTCGGCGTTGGCAATCTCCAAAGGGGATTGTGACCATCCTAGCTCGGCCTCTAGTACTTCCCTACTTTAGTAAAGTCGGTCGCCTTCTGCCATAGTCTGTGAACTAAGTCCATGACAAGATGAGTCTTCTGAATAGCCTACAAGAAATTAGAGGAAAATTAGTCTGAGCAAAGACTTGGCAAAATTTCGAATCTTATCTTCATCATAGACTTGATCGCGAACTTCACTATCCGGGTGTCATGAACATGATCACTCCCGGTCATGTCACCCAGTTGAAGCAACGTTTTTGACAAGTCAAAAGCCAGAAGATGCTCCTTGTCCCCAGAGATCAAAGCATTAGCTAGGATCTCTTTTCCCCGGTGCTTCAACTCTAGCTTCCATGGAGGTGTTGGCTTAACATCCTGCACTTACTGCTCGGTGCTCAGCTCAACCACAAGATCAGTAGATGGATTGGCAGTACGAGCCCTTTTGCTAGCTTGGCGAGACTCCATGCTAGCCTGGTCAACAACGGTTGAGGCCAAAGCGATCATGGTCCCGGAACTTTGACCGGCAGTGGGGGCTGGTGGAGGGATGCTCGGGAGCTCGGTGGATGTAGCTATGATAAGATTTTTAATTCAGCTCCTCTTAGCCATTTCATGTTCCTCAATTAACCAGATTAAAGACATGTCAGGAAGTATGAGATCTGGTGGTAGAGAAGGCTCTCGAAGGAAATCTATAACCTTGCTCTTTCATTTAGCAGAATACCAGTAGCTCGGTATGTAGCTGAGGAGCTCGTCACAACCCTAATTCTTGTATCACAACGCGATTCTGATCGCCCCCTCGTTCGGATGACGATAATTGGCTTGTAGTTCTTCAATAGCTGTAAAAAGAAAGCAATTAGCTCGGAATAATGAATGTCAACAAAATTAACTGGTCAGGAAGCTCGGCTTACAAGATGAACTGAAGTCCTTGCCGATGTACCAACCAGGCACATCAGCAGTTTCGTAGTCACCGGACACCTAGAAGAAATCACCATTGTGCATGTCCTTATCCGGTGTGCCGGTTATTAATAGCTCTCTGCCTGGTCTAATTTTCAGATAATAATTGTAGCCGTCTTTTGTGCGACCGAGCATGTATTGACGTAGGATCTTGGTCAGCCTTAACTATAATCCTAGCTGGTGGTTTAGCTTGGCCACTCCCTTTATGATTCTATAACTATTGGTGGATACTTGCATGGAAGCCAATCTGGTACGTCTCAAAAATTCACAAATTAAGGGCTGCACCGGGAAACGTAGCCCTCCTTTAATTATGCTCAGCACGATGAAGGGACAAGACTCCAATCTACCTCATGAAATTATGCCCTCATCATCGAGCTCTAAATGTACATCGGCTGGGACACCATACTCCTCTCGAAACACGGCCAGGGCACCCGGTATGTTTACAGTGAAGCGATAGCGCCCTATAAGAGACCAACATAGATTGCTCGACAGAATTGAGTTAGCAAAGTTATGTACGATGGCTTTTCGGTCTTTGAGAGTCCTTGTGTTGGTGTGCCTGGTCCCCTAGGATTCTGTAGTTAAAAACCAAGTGTAAGTGGAAGCGCGGTCGCGCAAATGAGCTTGATTTTAGCTCAGTCACTTTGAGCGTAATTGCAGCTTGGTCTTAATGGTTGAGTGGAATTTAGCCCAATCACACAACCTTTGTGGGTTTTAATGGCTCAACTGTGCTAGCAAACTACATCTTAGCTCGGTTGCACAGCCTTTGTGTGTTTTAGTAGCTCGGTCCCAGGGTTTGGCGGAATGTAGCCTGGTTTTCTCAACTAAGTTCTATATATACAAGAAACTTGCTCGGTCAAATCATGATTTTGGATCAAATTAGAGTTTGTAGCCCGGTCAGACCGAGATCCATGCCTGTTCATCTTAGGAGCTGATGAACAGTGTTCGAAACTGGGGGCTCTGATGCTTTGAGTCACCAAAAATAGGGTAAACCCTAGCCTAATCAAGTTTTCAATAATGTTTGGCCACTATTATTGTCACGACCCAAACTCGCCTCTATGGGTATAGCGTCGTAACCAGCCAGTAATCCTTGGATTACCAAAGGCCTCTAAATAGGATAATAAAAGATAGAGGCTGCGGAAGCAAATATACAAAATAAACATCGTCCATTGAGCTGTGCAGACATACATGGAACAAAATAATTTTAAACTTTATAAACATACCCAAGACATCACATAGGTACAGTAATTATACGTTATCCCATGTACAAATAATCAAAAGCAAACTGATCATTAACAAGAGAAACAAAGTGTTGAATGTTCAAAAGACATAGTCACACAACTTGACTTGGTCCGGAACCTCCTCGGGAGGCACAAAGAGTGGCTGACAAAACAGAATCCCAGGCCATCAACTCTGGCCCTGGTCACATGCTTGGTCACCTACATACATAAAATAAATAGTGAGCGAGAGCCCAGTGAATAATAACAAGGTAAAGGGGTTTTAACGAATGATGTCCATCACAAAGTTAGAAATCAAAGTTTATATCAAAAACAGGGTCTTATGCATATTCAAATTTTCAAATTAGAAATAGGATTATATACATGTTCATGCTCATAATCATATTCATATTTGGATCTTGCATAAAATCATAAGTGGTACATCCATTAGCTATCATATCAACTTGGTTCTAAGGATCACATGTATAGCCGGTACCAACAACCATAAAGGTCCATATCTTGCGCGCAAGTAGCCATGGTATTGTTACCCCTAAGCAAGGGCCACGTGAATATAGGCCTCAGTATTGTTACCTCCCGGCAAGGGCCACATGAATAAAAGCCACAGTATTGTTACCCCTGGGCGAGGGCCACGTGCATATTGGCCACGGTATTGTAACCCCCGGGCGAGGGTCACGTGAACTAAGGATGCCACAAATACATACTTAGAAAATATGAGGAAGAAGAACTCCGAAAAATATGAGGAAGAAGGAATATATTTCTGTTATATTCAAAACTTCTTATCTTACAAGACCAAATGACACTCCTTATATAGGAGATATTACAAACATCATTATAACTCATTATATGCCACTTACATATTATATATTACCACTATCTACCACTAACATATTATATATATGCCACTATCTACCACCAACACCACTATCACATATTCTATACATGCCACTATCTACCACCAACACCACTATCACATATTCTATACATGCCACTATCTACCACCAACACCACTATCATATTATATCCATGCCACTATCTTATTATTAACACAAATTTCCAGCACTCCCCCTCAAGCTGGTTTGAAGATATCTTCCATAGCCAGCTTGCTAGTCAGCTTATCAAATTGCTTCTTGTGTAGTCCCTTCGTTAGCACATCAGCTAATTGTTCACCTGTTGGAAGGTAGGTCATACAGATTATGCCAGCATTGATTTTCTCCTTGATGAAATGTTTATCCACTTCTATATGTTTTGTGCGATCATGTAGAACTGGATTATGAGCTATAGATATAGCTGCTTTGTTGTCACAATAGACCTTCATAGGTGTCGGGTGAGAAAGTTTTAATTCTTCAAGAATTCTTTTAATCCACATTACTTCACAGATTCCATGGGCAACAGCTCTGAACTCTGCTTCTGCACTACTTCTAGCTACCACATTCTGTTTTTTACTCCGCCATGTAACTAGGTTCCCACCTACAAAGGAGCAGTATCCGGATGTTGATCTCCTGTCTGTAACACTTCCTGCCCAGTCTGCATCTGTATATACTTCAACTTGAAGATGTCCATGTTTCTTGAACAGTAAGCCTCTCCCTGGAGTTCCTTTCAAATATCTTAAGATCTTATAAACGGCCTCAAAGTGCTCTGCCTCTGGTGAGTGTATGAACTGACTTACCATGCTGACTGCAAAGGCAATATCAGGCCGCGTATGAGACAAGTAAATCAATTTCCCTACAAGTCGCTGATATTGTTCCCTCTCTTTGACTTCTTCAGCCTTAGCAGCTTGTAACTTCAAGTTAGGCTCGATCAGAGTCTCCACCATCTTACAACCAAGCATACCTGTTTCTCCAAGGAGATCAAGAACATATTTTCTCTGATTAACGAATATACCTTCCTTGGATCTTGCAAATTCCATTCCGAGAAAATACTTGAGGGCTCCCAGATCCTTAATGTGAAATTCTTTTGCGAGTTTCTCTTTGAGGGCTGCTAACTCTGCTTCATCATTACCAGTTAAAATGATGTCATCAACATAAACAATCAAAATTGCAATTTTACTGTCTTTTGAATGTTTATAAAATATTGTGTGATCTGCTTGACTCTGCGAGAAGCCACAACTGATAACTGCCTTCCCAAAGCGTTCAAACCACGCTCTTGGTGATTGTTTGAGTCTGTATAATGACTTGTTCAATCTGCATACTCTGTCGCTTCCAAGTCTCTGCTCAAATCCCGACGGTAGGCTCATGAACACCTCCTCTTCAAGATCACCATTGAGAAATGCATTTTTAATGTCAAGTTGATGTAGAGGCCAATCTGAATTTACTGCAAGAGATAACAGTACTCTAATGGAATTTATTTTAGCAACAGGAGCAAACGTCTCTTGATAGTCGATCCCATAAGTTTGAGTGAAGCCTTTAGCCACTAGTCTCGCCTTGTATCTCTCAACGCTTCCATCTGCGTTACATTTTATCGTAAACACCCATTTACACCCAACTGTTTTCTTGTCTTTGGGTAGATCAACTATCTCCCAAGTACCACTTCTCCTTAAAGCATTCATCTCCTCCATGACTGCTAATTTCCAATTCGGATCATCCAATGCTTCCTGTATATTCCTTGAAACAAACAAGTGTGAAATCCTAGATGTGAAAGCTCTATGGTTTTTAGACAGTCTTTGATAGGAGAGGTAATTTGCAATAGGATGTTTAATGCAATTTCGGACACCTTTCCTAATTGCTATAGGAACATCAAGGTCGGAAATAGAAGGAATAGGATTACCTAAAATTTCGATGCCAGAACTCGGGTGGACATTCGGGTCATTAGGATGGACATTCGGGTCATTATTCCTCAGATGAAATCGCTTCCTAGTATAAACTTGAAGCTCAGGATTTAGATCATTTTGTAGTACTTCTCCCCCTAAACAAGAATCTTCTTGACTAGGCACCATAGAACTTGGTTCTCCTAAGTGATCATTATCAGACAGATGTGGTTTTTGTGTAGGATAAATGACATTGGGGAGTGGGATAGAAATATCCCAAAAACGGTCTTCTACTCCACTTGTCTCCGCCTGAAGAGAAGTGTTGGGCAAATAGGATTTTGTTTCCACAAATGACACATCCATACTCACATGAAATTTCTTGGTTTGAGGATCGAAACACTTATACCCCTTTTTGTTTGAGGAATAACCCAAAAAAACACATTTTATAGCACGGGGGTCAAGTTTTGAACGAAATTGATTGGAAACATGAACATAGGCAGTACATCCAAAAACTTTGGCGGGTAAATCAGAAAACAACCTCGTGTCAGGAAAAAAAGTTTTGAGACAATCAAAAGGTGTTTTGTATGTTAACACCTTTGTAGGCATCCTGTTTATCAAATAAGAGGCTGTTAAAATTGCTTCACCCCATAAATATTTAGGAACATGCATGTAAAACATTATAGCACGTGCTACTTCAAGTAGATGTTTATTTTTTCGTTCTGCAATGCCATTTTGTTGAGGGGTATCCCGACATGTAGGTTGATGAAAAATCCCCTTTTTTTTCAAAAACTCACCCAACTGCTCATTGAAATATTCTGTTCCATTATCAGAATGTAAAATACCAATTTTGGTTTGAAATTGGTTTTCAATCATATTGTAAAAATTTGTGAATAAATTTTTCACGTCAGATTTTTTATTCATCAAATAAATCCAACATAAGCGGGTATGGTCATCAATAAATGTAACAAACCATCTTTTACCAGAAAGAGTAGTAATTTTAGAAGGGCCCCAAACATCACTATGAATCAAATAAAAAGGTTTGGAAGCCTGGTAAGGTTTTGGCAAATAAGTAGAGCGATGAAATTTTACAAAAATGCAACTTTCACAATGAAAAGAAGAACAATCAATCCCTTTAAATAATTCTGGAAATAAATGTTTCAGATAAAGAAAACTAGGATGTCCTAGCCTATAGTGCCATAGCATTATTTTTTCTCGAACAGAGATTGAACTAGTACTATTAAAGCTCTGAGCTTTTTTATTACTAACAGGTACTTCATCAAAGTAGTAAAGACCTTCAAGCATCCTAGTACGCCCAATCATCATCCCCGAGTTCTGGTCCTGAAATTCACAATGGGATTCAAAAAATGTAACACGACAATTAGAATCCTTAGATAGTTTACTGACAGACAAAAGGTTACAAGCTAAGTTGGGGACGTGAAGAACAGCATTGAGATTAATTTTCTCAGTTAGTTTAATAAATCCTTTTCCTGCAATAGGTGAAAAACTACCATCGGCTATTCTGATTTTGTCATGACCAGAACAAGGGAAATAGGTACTAAATAAATGGGAAAAACTAGTCATGTGATCGGAGGCACCGGAATCTATAATCCACGGAGAGAAGTTTAGGCAAGAGAAGGCTTTAGGATTTCTACCTGTTTGTGCCAACAAAACACTAGGAGTACCGGATGAGGAGTTGGATTTTATCAGCTTTAAGAGTTGATCAATCTGTTCTTTGTTGAAGGGACCTGAATCGGCTTCATTAGCGGTACGAAAGCCACGATTCTTCTCTCCTTGTTTGCTACTTTTCCAGTTGACAGGTTTGCCATGGATCTTCCAACACGTTTCGCGTGTATGGCGAGGCTTGTTGCAAAAATCACACCAGACCCGTGGCTTATCATCAAACCTGCGCTGGTAATTTGCAGCCTTGTTGGCCGCAGCATCGCTAATTAAAGCAGAAATTTCAATTGATTCACCAGTACCTTTTTTCTTAAGCATGACGCTCCTTCGGCTCTCTTCCCTTCTGACTTCGTCAAATACTTCGCCAATGGATGGGAGAGGAGGTCTGCCAATAATTCTTCCTCGCACTTCATCGAACTCAATGTTGAGGCCGGCAAGAAACTTGTAAATACGGCTGTCTTCCACAGTTTTCTTGTGGTGGTTGCAGTCGTCAATCGATTTCCATTCGTATGTGTTGAAGATGTCAAGATCCTGCCACAACCTTTTCAATGAATTGAAATATTTGGTGACGGAATCATCTCCTTGACGAATCTCTCCCAACTTCAAAGTTAATTCGAAAACTTGAGATTGATTTCCTAGGTCAGAATACATCTGACTAACATTATCCCACAACTCTTGTGCAGTAGTATAGCACATGTAATTAGAGCTTATATCCTCCTCCATGGAATTGACCAACCATGTCATAACCATGGAGTTTTCAGCGTCCCAACTGTCGAATAGCGGATCATTAACAGCAAGAGCCTTCTTGTCACCAGTGATGTAACCGATCTTTCCTTGCCCACGGATATACATCCGGACAGATTGTGACTAGCGGAGAAAATTATCACCATTTAGGCGGATGGTGGTGATTTGGACAGAGTGAGAATTGGACGTTTTCACCGGAATGGCAGCGGCAGGGGTTGAAGTGGTTTCGGACGTGACTTCCGACATGGCTATGACGGTTTTAGGGCTGCTGTGTTTTTTGTTACTCTGATACCAACTTAAAAAATATGAGGAAGAAGAACTCCGAAAAATATGAGGAAGAAGGAATATATTTCTGTTATATTCAAAACTTCTTATCTTACAAGACCAAATGACACTCCTTATATAGGAGATATTACAAATATCATTATAACCCATTATATGCCACTTACATATTATATATTACCACTATCTACCACTAACATATTATATACATGCCACTATCTACCACCAACACCACTATCACATATTCTATACATGCCACTATCTACCACCAACACCACTATCATATTATATCCATGCCACTATCTTATTATTAACACAAATTTCCAACATACATTTTCAGAAAAATGGACATTCATTCATAATTCATAAAATAGCATTTTAGAAAACAGATCTTATCATATCAGTTAGAAAATACTTGTAATTAAACGTAGCTTTATAGAGTTATTACTCACAATTAACAGATGGCTCCAAGTAGATGAGTAGAGTAGGTAATTCACTTAACCCGAGGTGTGTGACCTACATTAACACATAACAAATACACATTTGAAACACACGTTGGAATATATTTAACTCATTACGTTCTATTCTTAGTGTGCTTCTACATTTTACCTTCATTATTATGTCTTAATCTTGGCTTATGAATGCCTAGGATGCAATGAGGATACTAAAACGCATTGGTAAACACTTGGTCAAATTTCTAAAAATAGGGTCCCCGCTCGAGCAAACATGCAATATGTGAGGGGACGCTCAGCGTTCTGCAAATTTTGAAAAATACTAGTTATGCGATTTTCACGCTCGATGAACACTCAATGGCCGCTCGAGCATGAGACTCATGCCCCCGCTTGAGCGCAACTCTCGCCGCTCGAGCGTACTTCAAGTCACTCAAGCGGAAATCCAAAAACAAAGGTTTCTGCTCGGGCGTAAAATCTCACGCTCGAGCAAAAGTACATAATCTGGAATTTCCAGATTGCACTCCCAAGCTGCAAATTCAAATCCAAAGCTATAATTCACATCCTTTTGGGCCCAAAACTTAAGATAGCATGTGTAAACTTGTAAAATATAAAGATGTAAAGATCATTTCATGAAATCAAGGCCCAAAAGTATGTCAATTGTGCAACATTCAACTTTAAATATAAGAATATGATGTGATCATGTCATGCATATGTAATTTGAGTTCATAGCTTCCCAAAACATGATCAAATGAAATATTCAACTCAAAAACATGGCGAATTCTTAGTCTACAACCAAAATATGAACATGTAAATGAGGATTCTTATGAAAACAACTTCATAATATAGACATGCATGTATGATTTGAGTTACAATTCTTTAATCCTAGCCCATTCTCATGTTAGTCCACCTCTTCAACTTGAATTCTTACAAAAGCTAACTCAATTACATGACTAAGGGTTAGATTCCTTACCTAGGCTTGTCAAGATGAGAGCTAGAAGCTTAATTTTGAGTTCCTAAGTCCAAATCCTTCAATTTTAGTAAATTCTTGCTCAATTCTTCAATCCTCTAGTTGAGATCCATCCTCTCTCTCTCTCTTTCTTTCTCACATTGAGTTCATAGATAAGGAAACAAGGGTGTCAAAAATGTGTAAGAGTGATAGAAGTGGCCTTATATAGGCCCACTTAGTGATATTTAATTAATTTGGCTTAAGCTAAGCAAAGTGACATTAATTAATCAGATATAGGCCAAAATTAATGGGCAATTGAGAGGGAGATTTATGATCAGATATAGGCCAAGCTAGTTTAGGCTTCGGTCAAGGCCTTAACTCGGACAAAATGGGACTACACGCTTAACTGAGGTATTAACACGGTCAAATTTTGGCTACGCGTTGGACCGAGCTATGAACTCGGTCAAGTTAAGGACAGACATTGGGGTGTTAGCTCGATCTGAAGATCTGCATTCCATCAAGAATTGGATGGGACTTGTCCTTGATAGACTAGGTTCAGCCGAGCAAGAGCTCTTGTGGACTGGCGAGCTCAATTAAGCCAACATTCAGATTTATCTGTCAGGACCGAGCAGGTATCGCGGTCCTAAGAAAAGATTGTGGCGCCATGTTGGGCATAGCCGGTAAGGAATGCTATGTGGCATGATTGGACTGCAGGAAGGAGATTCCACCGTCTGTACGCGTCAATACGATTAGGCAGTTTTGCCATCAGTGTTTAGCTGTATTCGTGCCTATACATAGAAGGAGGTAAGATGACAGTATATCCATGTGTCTAGGAAAGGACGAGTAGGGTCGTGTGCGCACAAACTATATAAACGGCGTAGCGCCTCTATGCACAGGTTAGAACCCTTACACACTGAGACCCCCTAGTTATCAGAGCTCTCTCTCTTTTGTCTTCTCTTTCTCTTTAAAATTGTGCTGACTGACTATCGGAGGGGTATTCCGGCCACCACCCGCCAGATAGCTCACTATCGTTGTGTTCACAGGTTATTCGGAGTGAAGTGAAGCTTGGACACGAGGAGTACGGAAAGCGACGAATATTTGGTTCCCGCACACTACTGAATCACAAAAAAATAGAGACATCATGTATTGAACAATTTGATTATATGCCTAACACTTATTTTCTATATTTAAACAAGCATTGCAAAAAATAAATAGAGAAAAAAAAAAAGAAAAAAAAAGGGTAGCACAATAAAAGTTAAAATTTAAACTTGATGACAAAATAGTGCCACATTAGATAACATTCACCCAATAATTCCTTTTTTTTCAAATAAAATGTTAGAGATGAGTCAAAAAACTTTGAAATGTCACCAAAATATTTTACAAAATTGACTCAACTTGAGAGATTGTAAGTGTGGGGACATATTTTGTGAATGATAGCACGTGGCCAAGGTGACGCAAATGTCAGCCGAGGTGCCATGTGGCCTGATCTTGATGCTGAGGTTATCTCGGCTAGGTTGAGGTTACTTGTGGAGGTATCGAAATCTGAGATGAACGAATAAGGGACAAGAGTCCTAAAACAGGAGAGGGTCACAATCTGGATAAAGATAAAGCTCTTAGGAAGTTTATCTCTATCTAGCTGAGAGTCCAAGATGGAGCATTGAGCCTAAGTCCATTGAAGTTAGGCCTCTACAAGGATCAGGTCAGTAGGTCTATGTGAGATATTAAGAGTAATAAGTTCTTTCTTGTGAGTTAAGCTCAATTAGCTATCTTTGAGAGATATCGATTACTGACTTAATAGTCGGAGTGCTCCCGGGTAGACGAACCACCGTCGGATTCCTATCTTTCTGTGACAGGTTGTTCGGGCTTAATCTATTCTACCGGTGCTCTCCAACTAAGTTTCCTATTTGGTTGTGTGGTCGAAAATCAACACCTATAATTTGGCGCCGTCTATGGAAACGTAAGGAGAATAGATGGCCAACGACGGGCAGAAAGAGAAGATTATGGATGACATCCCTAGTGAGAGTGGTAAACATGCCGATCCTAACATAGAGGAGAAAAACCATGATGAAGGGCCACGGGAACAAAATCCCGGGGAGGAGGATGTCGACCAAGAGGTAGATGCACTAAAAAAGTAGGCCAAGACGAGTATTACAACGAAAGTGACCTCCAGGTATAGAAAGATAGATACCTGAGGAGGGACGGCGAGATAAAGAGAATGGCAAACAAGTTGGCAAACCTGTAATCGGTTGTCAACTTCATGATGCAGAACAACGTCATGCAGCCACCGTTTCCATTAAAGGACACGCCGATTCCAGCAACCAAGAACGATGCTCAGAAAGAGGGACAGAAAGCAATTCCAGCAGTCCCTCAGCATGACAGAGTGAAGGTACGCTCATATCGGCCTTCACGGGATGTCGGGCGAGCAGAGTTAATGAGAGGAGAGTCTCAGAGGATGCCTTATACCAAAGGAACTTATGCCAAGAAACATCGGCATGTTCAAGGGAAGGAACTTTATTTTGACACGGTGAATGAAGAAAAGTCTAAGAGGACGCATAACAACACCGGGAGTAGCGCACCAAAAAGGCTGAAATCCGTTAACAACCGAGCTCCTGGTCGGACTAAGTAGGATTTGAGAGACTACCTCCAGAGGAAGCGACAGAATACCGAGGTCACATCACCCGTCAAACCCAAAACGCCGTTCTCAATAGAGTTGGATAAGTTTGAGGCCCCAAAAAAGTTCCATATGCCGAGGTTCCAAATATATGACGGTAAGTCCGATCTGAACTTTCACGTCAGCTTATATTTAAATTCAATGGCACTTTATATAGGGAATGAACCATTGCTCTGCAAGGTGTTCCCCTCATCCTTTGGAAAAATCGCATCAGATTGGTTTCACAAGTTGCCGAAAGGAACTGTGAAGAGTTGGGAAAGCCTAGCCGAGATGTTTGTGGTCAGGTTTGTTAGAAACAAATTACAGTCATTGAGGGTAGACTCCTTGATGGCTCTGAAAATTGGCGAGGGTGAAAGCCTCAGGACTTATGCCAAAAGGTATTATGAGGTATTTAACCAAATACCAGGATGTAATCAGGAGTTGGTGATTGTGTCTTTTAAGAACGGCTTGGAGGATGGCTGCATGCTTCGAAAGTCATTGACAAAAACTCTGCCAAAGAGTATGGAGGAGCTCATGGAAAGGATTGAGAAATATGCCAGAGCTGAAGAGGATACACTGGGAGCAAAGGCACCGACGCAGGAAAAGAGAAACAGCTGGCTGAAGCGAGGCCGAGGTAATACTAGATTTAATAGACAAGAAATAGGACTAAGGGTTGCACAGGAAGTCACCGTTGTGTTCCGAATCCCGGTTTATAAAGTTCTAGAAAAGATCAGGAACCAGCCATATTATAGAATGTCGGAGAGGATCCCTGGAGAATTTATAGGGAGAAGTCTAGGGAAGCATTGTGCTTACCACAATGAAGATGGACACCTGACGCAGGGTTACAGAGCCCTAAAGGTGCATTTGGAAGATCTAGTCAGACAAGGTCACTTAAGAGACCTAGTAGATGAGGCCAGAATGAGGGAAGAGTAGGCGAGACTGCCCCAAGCACCGGCAGGACCACCTCCACCACAACCACAGCAAACAGAACCTTGGGTGATCAATGTGATCCACTCAAAAGTTAATGAGAATGATATAAGATGAGAGACCCAGAAGGTAAAACACTTACAGCATATGTGTCAGGTCCAGCAAAAGAGGCCTAGGACAAACGAGTACCAAGGACCAATGGTGTCCTTTACTGAGGAAGACCTTGACATGGTGCAGCATCCACATAATGATGCTCTAGTAGTGACCCTTAAGATTGGGGAATGCCAAGTAAGGCGCATTCTGATCGACTAAGGTAGCTCTTGTGACATCATATACGTCCGATGTTATAAGGAGCTGGGCCTTCATCAAGATGACTTGGAGCAGTCCAACAGCCCAATGGTCGGGTTCAATGGAACGCCGACATGGCCCCTAGAAGCAATAAATTTAGAGGTACAGGCAGGCACCAAGAAGGTAAGCACAGAGTTCACAGTAATTGGCACCCCTTCCCCTTACAATGTTAGCTTGGGGAGGCTGTGGTTGCACACAATGAGAGTTGTTCCCTCAACACTGCACCAACTGCTGCGATTCCCAACGGAGCATGGAATTGAAGAAGTCAGAGGGGATCAGGTGTAAGTAAAGAATTGCTCCATGGTAGTAATGAAATTCGTCTGCAACGTGCAAGATGCAGAAACAGTAGAAATTGAGGACGAAGACATGGAGGTCTTGGATGACGTCAGCAAAGAGTTGGCCGACAAAATTTTGGTCCAACAAGGGGATGAAGAGTGCTTCTTTCTTCTCGGCTCAGGCTTGGCCAAGGAGGAGGAAAGGGAGTTAGAGTCATTCTTGTAAGCAAACATAGAGGTGTTTGCCTGGACGCCGTACGAGATGCCTGGCATTGATCTCGAGGTCACTTGCCATAAACTAAATGTAGACAGGTCGTCTAAACCTGTCATTCAGTGAGCAAAGAGGTTGACGTTGGTTCATGTGAAGGTAGTAGAAGAGGAATTGAACAAATTGTTGGAGGCCAGAGCCATTCGGGAGTTAAACTAGCCAACTTGGTTGTCAAACACAGCTATTGTGAAAAAAAGAATGGAAAGTAGAGGGTCTACATGGACTTTACCAGCCTAAATAAGGCTTGTCTCAAAGATAGTTTTCCATTGTCCAAGATTGATCAATTAGTAGATGCCACTTCAGGGCATGGAATGATGAGCTTCCTAGATACTTACAATGGATACGACCAGACAACAATGTATCCCTCTGATGAGGAGAAGACTGCATTTATCACCCCGAAAGGGCTGTATTGTTACAAAGTGATGTCTTTCGGGTTAAAAAATGCAGGAGCAACCTACCAGAGGTTGGTGACCAAGATGTTCAGACATCTTATTAGTAAAACAGTGAAAGTGTACATTGATGATGTGGTCATGAAGACCAAAATATCTGAGAATTACCTGGCCGACTTAAAGGTAGTTTTTGATATCCTTAGATATCGACTTCGACTCAATGCTTCGAAATACACATTTGGACTTGGATCTGGTAAGTTCCCGGGATACTTGGTTACTATAAGAGGCATTGAGTCAAGCCCAAATCAAATCAAGGCTATCCTGGACTTGAAAAGCCCGACATCGGAAAAACAAGTGCAGATGTTGACTGGAAGGGCCGCAGCCTTGAACAGGTTTATAAGCAAAAGTTTGGATAAGTATAAACTATTTTTTAATTTGTTGAAAAAGGCCACAGATTTTTTGTGGACGGAGGAATGTGAAGTCACCTTGGCCGACTTGAAAAAGTACCTAACAACAGCTTCAGTTTTGTCAAATCCAGTACTTTGAGAGAAACTATTCTTATACTTGGCAGTGTTAGAGCACGCAGTGAGTGCAGTGATAATTAGAGAAGAGAGGGGAGAACAAAGGGCAGTATACTATGTGAGTAAAACCCTAGCAAGTATAGAGACTAGGTACTTACCCCTGGAAAAATTGACACTAGCCTTGGTAATGGCTACGAAGAAACTAAATCATTACTTCTAAGCCCACAAGATTGTGGTACTGACTGAGCATCCTTCGAAGTCCCTGTTGCAGGAAGGAGATCTGACAGGCAGGGTAGCCAGATGGGCAGTAGTGTTAGGCCAACATGACCTGGAATTTAAGCCCAAAACAGCAATTAAAGGCCAGGTTCTGTCCGAGTTCACACTTGGTGCCGTTGCACGTCGGGCTCCGGTGAGCCGCAGCTTAGGGTGTCCAAGGGAACAAGAAGAAACCAACTGGGAATGAAAAACCCCACATCAGAAAAGCAGAAGAAGGTAGAGAAACCAAAGCCCTACGACATCTACATCAGCGACTCATTCCGCCTATGTAATAACCCTCACGCTATCCTAACCATACTCATATGCATTCATGTGATTCTGTCCTGTGAACTTGCATTTCGAGTCTTGTCCTTGTTCGTTTAAGTGTTACAGCATGTTTTGTACCTTGCTAGTGTGAGTTTAGCCGAGGTCATTTTCAATCTAGAATTATCTTGGAACCACATTGTTTGACCTCCACCTTCGCCTTGACATACTAGCCGAGATGTCATTATCTAGGCCAAGGTGTTCATCACCAAGGCCGAGGTGTGTATCATCTAGGCCGAGATGTTACCTTTGCACCTAAGTGATCTTGTCCCGGAGTGGTACGACCTAGACCGAGGTGTGGCACATCTAGGCCAAGGTGTGGCACAGCTTAGTCAAGTGTTGTCCTTCCTAGCCGAGGTCATTGTTTCCTTACTTGCCGATGCCTTGCTTTCAGCCGAGATCATTGCCTACCGAAGTGCCCATGCCATCTTGCTTGTTGAATACACTTTGTCATAGTTTTGTCTTGTCACTCGGCCACCTTTTTGTATAGCACCAACCAGCCGCTGCCACGTGCCCCTGTAGAGGGTTAAGTCAGCCAGCAGACCTAGAAATGTATCATTTTGCTATATGTCTTTGTTTGTGAGGAGAGAGAAGCTCTAGAAGAAGAAGAAGAAGTTTAGAGTGAGAGAGTGGGCTTTCGAGCTTGATTCCTAGAGATCAAACCATTAGATTCGCGTATTGAGGTTAGATTCTTGATTTACTCTTGTCATTCTTATTGATCATCTAGCTGCATTGCACGATCGAACATGTTCTGCATGTCATGCATCGATTTAAAGTTGGTTTAGAAAGAGAAAAATAGTGTTCATGTGTTCTTGAAGAAAAAGTCTTGTTTGATCTGAAAGTTCGCATTAAGATTCATGTTTTTATGTTTGTTTTCACTAGATCCTTGAATATGGGTACCCAGGTCCACGTTTTTGAACTCATAGCATGAAATCTCAGATTTTGTAACAGCAAATTATGATCTTGCATTCATCTTCCTCATGTTCATGTTCTTCATGTTCATCGTGTTCTTCAAGAGAGGGAAACCCAGATTTTTCCCGACTTCATTCCTTTGAATGTGGCCATCGAGGCCACACCTCGGCAAGGAGGTGTGGAACCTCGGCCTAGACCTGGTAGTTGCCCAGCATGTTTTCCCGAGATAAAGAACTGTGTTTGTTTTGATTCGACTTAGTCTTGAGGAATGCCGAGATCATCTGCATGCAAGTGAAACTAGTTTGAAAGTGCATTCAACAGACTTTGCCATGTGTTTGTAGGGTTTGGACTTGTCTTGACCCCGACGTTTGAAGAACTATGTGAGTGGTATTTTTAATAAAGCTATGTCATAATGCTTTGATAAAAGTCTTGTTTCGCTTCATTTTGGAAAGTATTTGTAAGCATGAATGGTTATTCCTAATTAGAAAATATATATATATATATATATATTCTTGTTTTGATGGCATTCTTGGAAGTCCGTACGTGCTAAGGGACTATAAGCATTTGTAGCACAAAGTTTGGAAGTCCGTACGTGCTAAGGGACTATAAGCGTTTGTAGCACAAAGTTTGGAAGTCCGTACGTGCTAAGGGACTATAAGCATTTGTGGCACAAAGTTTGGAAGTCCGTACGTGCTAAGGGACTATAAGCGTTTGTAGCACAAAGTTTGGAAGTCCGTACGTGCTAAGGGACTATAAGCATTTGTAGCACAAAGTTTGGAAGTCCGTACGTGCTAAGGGACTCTAAGCATTAGTAGCACAAGTCCTTAGTGTCAGGGGACTATAATGCAACGGCACCATTGAATTGAGATATCTCCCTTGTCTTGTCTTGTCTTGCCTTGTTTGCCACTGACGGTTTACCGCGTGGGCATGTTTGCCGAGATGTCATCACTTGTATTATAATGATGTTAGTAAGCATCCTTTGAAACTTAACAGATTTGGAAGATGGACTTGGTTCATCCCTTGACTTGCACTAATTATGTTATGTATTGTTTGATAAAGATCTTGAATACCAGTCATGCAAACCCCTTTATTACTTATACCATTCACTGAGTATCCAAGCTCACCCTCTCTATATATATGTAGGTGATGAGCAGGAAGGCAGTGACGCCTAGGTGTGATTCGCGAGCTTGTTTTGGGTTTTTGTTATGCCGGCCTAACTTGCATTCACGTCGGCAGTCTTGAAAATTATGCTTTTCGGCTTATAATGCTTGTAATTTACACATGTCGGCTGAAGAAGCCTTTTGATCAAGATGTAAAAATGCATTTTGTACCTTATTGTATTTGTATCCAAGTTGTAATATTATGTAAAGTTGTATGCCATCTCATGTAACTTATGCACTGCTCTTATGGACCACTTGTATTTTTAAATTTATGCTTCCGCACTTGTGAGCCCTATATATATTTATACTCTGTTTGTGTGTGAATTTTGGAAGTTGGCCTTCGGTAATCTCGGATTACTGGCCATCACGGCACCAAACTATTAAGGGCGGTTTTGGGTCGTGACAGCCTATTTGTTGACGGAAGTTCAAACCGGCAATAAGCGGGGACAAGAGTAGTGTTAGTATCGCTAGATGGGAAAATATTAGAGCAGTCTATTCGTTTGGGGTTCAAGGCCTCAAACAATGAAGCAGAGTATGAGGCACTTATCGCAGGGTTAAAGTTAGTAACAGCAATAGAAGCCGATGAGGTGGTAGTCTTCTGTGACTCCCAACTTATTGTGAACCAGGCAATGAGCGAGTATGCAACCCGAGATAAAATAATGATAACCTATGTCAAAGAAGTTGTTAGACTGTTAACATTGTTCCAGGATTGCTGGCTATAGCAGGTTAGTCGAAATGATAATAGTCATGTCGATGCCTTGGCTAACCTGGCTAGTGCAATAAAATCAGGGGAGGCAAGAATAATAATGGTTGATTATTTGTCAGGCCCAAGTGTGGAACCACTGATCACAGAGTATGAAGTAATGTGTGTGGAGATAGGTCCAAGTTGAATGGATGCAATAGTGATGTTTCTTAGGGACGGCAAGCTGCCAAATGATCGCAAAGAAGCACATAAGACTAGACTGAAGTCGGCAAGGTTTAGCCTAACAGCAGAAAGCCATCTCTACAGAAGGTCTTTTACTGGTCCTCTTTTGAGATGTGTACATCCCTCTCAGGTTGAAGAGTTTTTGTATGAAATACACGAAGGGGTGTGTGGAAGCCATGCTGGGGGTAGATCAGTTGCTCATAAGGCCATTACTCAAGGATACTAGTGGCCCTACATGCAGAAGGATGTTGAAGCCTACATTAGAAAATGCGAAAAGTGCCAAAGGTTTACACCTTTGATACATCAACCAGTAGTAGATTTGAACCCAGTATCCAACCCTTGGCCATTTGCCCAGTGGGGCATGGACCTTGTTGGACAACTGCCCCAAGGGCAAAGGAAGTTTTTGTTGGTAGCAACTGATTACTTCACAAAGTGAGAGGAAGATGAATCCCTTGTGAAGATTCGAGATATTGATGTGAAGAACTTCATATGGAAGAACATCATCACCAGGTTTGAGATCCCAAGGGCAATAATAGCGGACAATGGTACACAGTTTGACAGTAAGTTAATCAAAAGCTCTTGTGCAAAGTACAAAATCAAGAACTACTACTCTACTCCAAGTTTTTCTCAGAGCAATGGTCAATAAGACTATCTTGGATGGGATCAAAAAGAGGCTGGAAGCAGCAAAGGGAAAATGAGTGGAAAAGTTGCCCAATGTACTCTGGGCATATCGGACTACGCTGAGAAGATTGACTGGGGAGTCTCCATTTGCCATTGCTTATGGCACTGAAGTAGTTATCCCACTGGAAGTCAGCATTCCTGGGATCAGAATCTAGGGAGTAGAAAATGAGAATAATGAGGCATTCCTAGCCCAAGATTTAGACCTATTGGAGGAGAAAAGAGAGAGAGAAGCAATTCGGTTGGGGGCATACCAGTAACAACTTACCAAGGCTTACAACAAAAAGGTCAACCCAAAAAATTTTAAGGTTGAGGACCTCGTCCTAAAAAAGGTCGTCGGCAACAAGAAGGATTCCAGCAAGGGAAAACTTGGCCCAAACTGCGAGGGCCCTTATAGGATCATTTCGATTGCCGGCAATGGAGCATATTGGCTATTAGTTTTTTGTTTTCGAAGTTGATGTCATAATTTTATTAGCCAAAGTAATAAAAGTTTGATCTTTACGATTTTTTGTGCGATAAGACTGACCAGTCCTATGACGATGTTTCTAATTAAAGCATGACGAATAACTTACACTTATTATATGGCAAAGTTGAATTATACTTGCATATAATAGAGTTGAACTAAGTTGGCTATGTTTCTGAATGAAATATGACGAATAACTTAAACTTATTATAGGGCAGAGTTGAATTATACTGGCATATAATAGAGTTGAACTAAGATGGTGATGTTTCTGAATGAAACATGATGAATAACTTAGACTTATTATATGGCAGTGTTGAATTATACTTGCATATGATAGAGTCGAACTAAGTTGGTGATGTTTCTGAATGAAACATGATGAATAACTTAGACTTATTATATGGCAGAGTTGAATTATACTTGCATATAATAGAGTCGAACTAAGTTGACAATGTTTCCGAATGAAACATGACGAATAACTTAGACATATTATATGGCAAAGTTGAATTATACTTGTGTATAATAAAGTCGAACTAAGTTAACGATGTTTCTGAATGAAACATGACGAATAACTTAGACTTATTATATGACAGAGTTAAATTATACTTGCCTATAATAGAGTTGAACTAAGTTGACGATGTTTCCGAATGAAACATGATGAATAACTTAGACTTATTATATGGCAGAGTTGAATTATACTTACATATAATAGAGTTGAACTAAGTTGCGAAACTAAGTGTGCTTTAGTTGGATTAACAAAGAAACCAAGGTTGAACACCTCGGCTAGTCTTTGTTTAAATCTGACTTCAGCGAAAGACTACAAACGCATAATGTGAATTTCAGTGGAACTTGGGTTCACATTAAGGGACAGGAAGGTGGAATTGGCTTAACACTTGTTGAAATTTCAGGAAAATTTACAAGTTGAAGTTAGCCGAGGTAATATTGAAAGAAGTATCTGAGGTACATACTAGCCGAAATGACCAACCAGGTTGCCAAGCTTGGAAAGGATGAAAGGATGAAGTCTTGATAGAAGACAATAAGTGGAAGTGAAGAAGCAAGTATACTGAATAAAGTTTAAAGAAACAAGCACTTGTAAAAATATTTCAAAATATTTTTAAGTGTTAGCTAAGGTATTCCAAGTGTTGGCCGAAATAAACAGACAAGGTTTTTAGCCAATGTACCCCACCCCGAAGTGATTATACAGTTAAGCTGTGCTTTGAATAAATGCAGAAAGTATTCTAAGTATAAAAGCATGCAAAGAAGAAAAACAGTAAACATACATGAAGAGAAGCATTCAACACTTAGAAGGAAATATAAGACTTGCATTCAGAAGATAGAACATGTTCATAGGCAAAAAGGCACTTCGGCCTGGCAAAAGGATAACTTGTTCGGGTACAAAAGAAGGCTCGTCAGCCAAATTGAAACTTAAAATTGTTCAAACAAAATAAAGCAAGAAAAGTTCAAAAGAAAATAAAATTCTAAGTGTTGAAGGCATGGGCATCGGTTTCAGATTGCTCAACCCCGGTTGTTGGCGTTGTGTCGGCCTCTGCTGGTAATGTGGTTTCCCTTCTCCGCCGCTATCTCGGCATCAATTTCCAAAAGTGTCTTATCTAAGCTTTTGCCGGCTGAAAGGACCACAGTTTTAGAAGTTGTTTGTTTAGGAGAGGCACCCTTGGAAACCAAGTCCTCTTCCTCATCATGAGTCAAATCCAAGACTTACTCATTCAGAGTTAGGGACTTGGCCCCAATAGCAATTTCTTTTTTATCAGCATCATCAGCCTTGGGGTCCTCGTCCTCGGCTTCGTCTTCTGAATCCTTGAGAGCATGAAGGAATGGCAATTGGAGTTGATTGGTATCATGGAGAGGGAAGTCCGCAGGAGCAGACAGTTTGTCTAGGATAGCAGTCCAGCCGAGGAGAAAGCCTCGGTTACAAGCTTGGGTAACTTGGGCTTTGTATGCATCTTGGACAGCAGCCTGCCCCTCTAAGAATGCCTTCTCTTCGGCGGCTTTGATTTCAGCCTCCTTATTAGCCAAGGCTTCACGGAGCTCTGTCTGGGCTTCGGCGGTTTTAGTCTCAGCCTCCTTGGTCTCGACTTTGAGAACCGCGACCACTGCCTCCACCGCTTGGGCCCTCTCCTTGGCTTGGTCTTGCGCACTTTTTGCAGTCTTGGCTTGATCCAGAAGAACTTTTATTTTGGCCTCAGCGTTGTTTGAAGAGCCAAGAAAGCTAGCAACATCTCAAGTTTTCTTTGTTAACTCCTTCTTCATCTCCTCGGCTTTCACCACAAAGAAATGGGCATGCTGGATTACCTAAAAAAAAATGGATGAATAAGTTAGTAAGATTTTTTCAGTAAGAGAACTGGAAATAAAAAGCCAGAAGAAGAAAAAAAAAAAAAAAAAAAGAGTTGAAGACTTACCAGGACATAATGTTGCATCATCAAAGCAAAGTTCTCGTATTCAAAGATCTTGGCCATACGGTTTAGATCAGTAAGCAGAAGAACGACAATGGAAAGTGCAATGCCGACTTCAATATTGTCAATGGCACTGTCGCCGGCCATGATTGGTTGGTCTCCAATAGCAATAGTAGGAGCCCAGGGTTCATTGGCCTGGAAAGCACTTGGGCTAGCTGCGGCCTTAGACCTTGACTTCTTTGACCGAGCGGTATCAAATGGCTCGGCCTTGGCAGGCCTTTTCTCAGCGGCAAAAGCATTTTTCTCGACCTCGGCCAGTTTGGAGATCGGCACAATGTCTTCGGTGTCCACTTCGGTAACTGGGGCCTTTGTCGTAGCCCTTTTTACCCTCTTTGGTTTTGGCTTGGACTGGGACTCTGAAAGAGAGGATTGAACTATCACCACTCCTGGCAGGTCGGCCAGGAGGTTCTCCACAATGGCTTTGATGCGGCCTATTTCCTAGGCGGTTGCAGCGATGGTGATTTTGGTACCAAAATGAATTGCTGGCAGGGCGATTGGTGGGTTTGTTGGATCAAGTGTCGATTCTTCAGAATCTTGTCGTCTGCGTGTCACGACTCAAACCTGGTAGGTTTAGCGTCGTAATCGGCCAATAATGCGCGATTACCAAAGGTCTGTTTAACAATAATACAATTTAAAGGGACTGGTGGAAGCCAATCAATAATAATAGACATTGTCCAATGAGCTGTGAGGACCTGAATGGAAATAAACTTTCATATACGTAGTTATATACACGAACATTCATGTCCATAAAGGTCATATATACAAGACAAAACACAATGTAGGGAATTAAATCCCATTATCAAAAACTGTATTAACAAAAGTCATAAAACATTCATTTCACTTTACCAATATCAAAGGAGTGAATTTGAACCACCCAAAAAGCCTTGACACATGTTGGTTCGGAGCCTCGCGATGAGGCACAATAGTTGGCTTGACAAAACAAGGGTTCGGGTCGACGCCACTAGCTTTGATCCGATACTCGATCACCTACATATATATAATAAATAGTGAGCTAGAGCCCAGTGAATAACATATGTGTAAAGAGGTTAAGAATGATGTCCTTATGGTCTTTGAAACAATTGATTTCAATCAATATCTTTGTCAATCAATCGTTCAATCATTCGATTCAATCAATCACTTTCAATCATGTTCATGTTCATATTCATATAGGTCATACATGGTACATCCAATAATAACAATACGATACAATAAGTCTTAAAGACCGAACAATCAATTGATGGCCATCATACAATAACAATAGTTCCAAAATTTGAAACTGACAGAGATCTCTGTAACAATAGTGATATCAATAACAATACGCTAATACAATTCAAAAGAGGATCATCATTCAATCGATAAAAAGTAACCATTTAAAAACAATATAATTTATCATCATAAAATAAATACAATTTGAACATATCTTTACAACATCGTTACTCACAGTGGGGCTCCTCGGTACACGCACTAATGGTTCGGCGTTCGACCAAAACAAATAAAGTCAAGCACAATACAATTACAATTACACTCTTACAATTCTATTCAATTCGATCGTTCGATCTCTATTTATTTTCTCTCATTTGATTCTTTTTTTCCATTTAGTTATTCCTATTTATTTTTCTTCCATTCTTTTTTAAATATGGATGACTAGTATTAGGAATAAACTAGATTATTAACCTCCAATTAAAATATGTTTAGCTATGTATTAACCAAACTAATTAAATATAAAAAAAAAATCTAATCATATACCAACCCTTATTAAGTTTACTAATTATACAATCAAACTTAAATTAGGCTCATATACATTAAATTACAATTATTCAGTCATGTTTAAATTACTGAATCAGAAACTCATAAATATGTACATTTTGCAATTTCGCCTCCATTTTCAAGCAAATCAAGACCCAAATAATTAATCGTCACATTTATTTCCATAATCTTAAGCCTAACTCAATTTCAATTGAATTTAATTAATTCTCAATTAAGGCTTAATTTGACTACATCTAATTTTACAAACCTAAATCAGATTTTTAATCGAATTCTTATAAGGCTCTAAATATCAAATTCAACTCATTCATCCATTTTTGAAACTCAATTTCCATGCAAAATAAATCAAACTCTTGAATTCAAATATAATCCCATAAGTTTACATTCTTGAGTTCAAATCCTCTATTTAAAACTTAGTTACATGAAATCTCTATTTTCATGAACCCAAGCATAATTCATGTTTAATCTCTTCTCAAACTCCATGAATCATGGTTAAAAACAAGTTTAGAACCCAAGTTCTCTTAAGAATATGCCATGCATGTAAGGATTATGAGTTAAATTGATCAATTCTTCAATTTGTTTTAACCAGCATGCCCTAAATTCTCAATTACATGAGCAAATCTCCTATTTGAGGACAAATTCAATTTATTTAAACTTAAATCTTGGAAGATGATGTGTAATAGAGCTTTAGAGCATCTCCAACGGTAATAGGCATTTTACCTATCTAAACATTACTATAAAATATACATTTTATTTTGCCTATCAACTGTTTCATATTTCTACTCCAACCATGCTCTTTATTTTAACTATTCATCCAAATACTATTAATTTTATAAAATGCCACATCAGCAACAAAGATGGAGGGAAATAATCCTAATGATCAAATACATTTTGCCTAGCTTTAAAGGCTAGCTACATGTAGCTAGTGAATGTGAGTTGAGCTAAAATGCCTAATTACATGCCTAGTGCATTGGAGTTGAAAAAAGTAAGTCATACTAGGCATTTTACCTAACAACCATTATATGCCTAGTGCATTGGAGATTCTTACCTTAATTGATGCTTCAAGACCAAAATTCTAGCTTTTCTTAAGGTTTCTCTTCCTTCTTTTCAATTTCTCCTCTATGAGCTTAAGCTTAAACTCACTCTTCCCCTCATTCTCTCTCTACGTGGTCTGTTTGGTGGTTAAAAAGATGATTAACTTAGGTAACCAAGCACTCTCTCTCTTAGTCTATATTTATGAGATGAGTAGAAATATAATTTATTATTTAGTTTTTCAATTAGTTTATTAAATTGAGGTTCCAATTAAATTAAATAAAAATAAATAAATAACTAAAAAAAGAAACACTCATTTCTACCCAAATAAATTAATCCTCTACATTAAATGATCTCAATTACACTAATGTAAATTAGGCTCCAATTCCTATCCAATGATTTAATTCTAACTTGTTAAAATTAGCGAATCAGACAGGTTTAATTTTCATTCTAACCTATCTATTCAAACAATACAAGTCAATAAATATCATAACAGTCAATAACACTTAATCGCATAATTAACATCTAGGAACATAATTGATAGTTCCAATTAAGGCTCAATTCAATCACAAACAATTTCAGTAAATTGAATCAATTTTCAATTGAATTTTCCAAATTGTTCTAAAAATTTCCATAAGCCCATCCATGTACTCAATATCAATTTGCGCACCCAATAAGATTGTTGATTTCAGTTTCAAAGTTGTAACCTTAACAGACAATTTTCCAATTTGCACAAATGTGCACAAATTAAATTGCTTGGCACTTAGTTCAATTAGCACTAACACATAATTAATTAATTAAAATCACGATTAGCAAGTCTAGGTCGTCACACTGCGACTTCGGGTTCAGTCGGCAGGGACTTTTGGTGGAGCTCGACGTTGGCGTTGACGTTGTGATATTAGGATAAGTTGGGGGCAAATGTTGATGGCAACTCAACTGGATCAGAAGAGGAAACCTGATCGACCCTCGGTGAAGAAATAACTGGAGGGGTTGAGGCATACGGTGGAGTTTGACTTCTCTGAGGGGCATCGGGCAATGCCGACTTGTATGTTGGGATATAATTGCGTAGTAGAGGAGCTTTGCGTTGGTCAATAGGTAGGCCCAGTAGCTTTTTTAAGTCCTTGCTGGGGAAAAAAGTTCATCGAAAGTCCTTTGATGGCTGGGGAAGAGCTGCAAAAGAGAACAAGAAGGAAAAAAACATTCAGAAAAAGATATATAAATTGACAAGTCCTAAACAAAAATAGGATTAAAAGGATGACTCAATTCTTACTATCACCCTCTTTAAACACCGATCGGCGCAAAGGGAAGAGATGAAGATCATCATCAAGAGCAAACTTGTCACGACCCAAACCCGCCCCTATGGGTTTAGCACCGTAACCGGCTAGTAATCCGAGATTACCGAAGGCCTGCTTAACAGTAATACAGAGTACATGGGCTGGCGGAAGCCAATACAGTAAATAAACAAAGTCCAATGAGCTGTGATAATCTGTATGCAAAAAGACTTTTCATTCAAATATATACAGTCAGACAAAACAGTATGTACATATATACAATCATTCAGTCAGGGACCTAATCCCTATTAAACAGTACAGTACAGTAAACAAACAGTTACAGAGACAGAAGGGGGAGGGGAACTAAAACACCCCTAAGCCATAACTAGACAGGCTCGGAACCTCGCATTGAGGCACATAGGTTGGCTCGACAAAACTGGAGTTTACCCCGACGCACCTAGCTGCGGTCTGGTGCCTGTACACCTACATATATATAGAAGCAATGAGCTAAAGCCCAGTGAATAACACAATGCATAAAGGGGTTAAGAATGAATGTCCTTACAGTAATGAAAACAGTTCATTAAACCAGTATTTCAGTCGTTTAGTCAGTACAGTCATATGTGGTACATCCATTAGCATAACAGTACAGTGAACAGTAGGTCCTAAAAGACCGAGCAATAAATGATGGCCATCAATCAGTAAACAGTAGTGGTTCCAACAAGGGAACCGACAGAGATCTCTGTAACAATAACAGTAAACAGTAGGTGCTAAGGATGCCACAATACAGTTCAGAATATAGTAAATACATTCATTCAATTAATAGTATCAGTTCAGAAAGCAGTACGGTTCAATTGTTCAGAAGATAATCATTTTGAACATATCTTTACACAGTTGTTACTAACAGAGTTCTGGGCTACAGTAAAGCTAGAGCGCATCCCCCGTCGCCAACCCTACACAGTTACAGATTGAACACACACTAAGCTACACAGTTGGGAAAGATAACAGCTTAATCCCTAATTTGCCTCGGTGTGGTTCTACATCTATATCCTCATTAAGATGTCTTAAACTAGGCCTAAGAATGCCTAGAATGAGATGAGGATGTAAAGATGCACTTTAAAAGCATTTTCAGACTTTTCAGAAAATAGAGGTCACGCTCGAGCGTAGGTTACTCCGCTCGAGCGGACATGCAGACGAAGGTTTCCGCTCGAGCGTAGACTTACCCGCTCCAGCGTTCTGCAAAACAGTCAAAAGTGCTGGATAGGCGAAAATCACGCTCGATTGGGCGCTCGACACCCGCTCGAGCATGAGACACAATGCCTCGCTCGAGCATCAATTGTTCTGCTCGAGTGGACTTCAAAATAGAACAAAATGCTGGGAGCATGATTTCCACGCTCGAGCGCCAGTCACCCCGCTCGAGCGTGAGTCCAAATTCTGGAAATTTCAGATTTGAACCTCAAGCTCAAAACCAAGTTTTAAACCATAAATTTCGATCCTCTTGGGCCAATTTTCCAGAAAACACATCAAAACTCATACTTTAACATGATTCAAAGCTCAATTTGTAAAATCAAAGCCCAAGGGTGTTTCAAATAAATCCAATTCAAACCAATTTCCATGAATATGAAGAACGTGCAAACATGCATGAATTTAAACACTTCAAAGCTTCAAATGCTAGCTCAATTGAGCCAATTCTTCCTAAAAACATGATGAAATCATGGACTACTCTTAAAACATGGACATGCATGTCAGGAATGTGAACTACAACCTCAAAACTTCAATATATATACATGCATGCAACAATTAAGCTTCAACACAACAATTTGAGCCATAAGTTGGCTCTAGTCTCCAACCTAGGTCTAAACCATGCAAGAAACAATTTAAACACAAGAATGAGAAGATGAATTTCTACCTAAGTCTCCAATTCAAGGAAAGGAAGCTCAAATATGCAATTTCTTCTTCAATTCCAAGCAATTCACAAGCTAAAGTAAGATGAAACCCAACTCTCTCCCTTATCTCCCTCTCTCTAGTCGGCAAAGGCAAGGAATGAGCTGAGCAAAAGTGTGCCTAGGTGTATACTAAGGCTCAAATGTTGATCATGGTGTGGGCCACTCATGTGGCAAAATGGTAAATAAGGCCAACTATGCAATTTAGCTCATTTTAATCTAATTTAATCGTACCTAATCAGTTTTCAGGTAACTACACCATAAAATCACATAAATTACGATGATCATAAAACACTAATCGGTTTCCGGTTCGGCCGCCGATAAGGCCTTCAATTAGCAGTTTAAACATAAAAACTGAACAGATAATTAAACAGTCAACAGATAGACATACAGTTAAACAGATATACTTAGTCAATTCAATTCCATATTTCAGTCAGTCAGTTCAGTATTTCAATCAGTTCAATTATCAATCATAATCAGTTTCAGTTTAACGGTAATCAGTGGTTATTCGGTAAACAGTGACGAGGGTTGTTAAAAAACTCCCAATTGCCCGAAACAATGAGGTAATCATCTCCAGCACCCTTGTTGGAGTCTAGGAGGTCGGCTATGATTTTGTAAGCAATGGATCTGGGTTTCAGGTAATAAATGTAGCCTTTTTCAGACTTTAGGCCACACATGGTATAACAATACTGAATGTCGGCTAATGTTACCCTAGTGTTTTCATGGCGGGATAGAGCAATTATACTATTAATAACCCTATAGGAATTGATGGCTAGCTGCATAGGGTTGAGTTTATAGTAGTGAAGGACTTCCCTAAAGAGAATGTCTAAAAGAAGTCAAAGTCCGCATTCTATGAAGTCCACAACTGGAAAGGGCATGGAGTCTCCATCTGGCATAATAAAGTCCTCCTCCCCAACTAACCTAATTTGGACATCAACAGGGATAGAAAACTCTCTCCTAAAGTACACAAGTTTTTCTGGGGTGTCTACCCTCCACCTGAACATACCCATTATCTTGGGAAGAAGGGATTGGGCAACAGAGTGATAGATACAGGTTTGAATACCTCGGCTAAAACCTAAACTAGCACTGGGGCTAGGGTTTTTTCAGCTCTAAAGGGAGTTTGTTTCAGTTTTCTCCTAAGTATGTGGTTTCTAGGCAAGACCCAATTTTAAGTCTACGCATAAATAAGAATTGAGGGGAAAATCTAGAAATACAACAAGAAAAGCAGAAAAAAAGAGAGCAAAATTCAGAGTCAAGAAGCATCAAAGGCAAACAAAATTCAAGAATTGAACAAAGCAAAAATGTAGATATGGCAAAAGCAGTGCCAGACATTCAAAAATGACCAGTGCAATGTGCCAAGGACATACTTAGTCATACGGATGGCATTCCAAGAACATGAAAAATTACAAACACAGTGTGAGTATGTAAAAATAATGTGCACAAATCACAAGCAAATGCAATGACGAAAGTTCGAGGAGCAAGGCAGATTCAAGAACATAGGATGTCTCATAATAAAAAAAGTACAACTACGAAAACAGATGTAACTTCCACAGCAACGGGTATAGAGTGGAATATATAACAAAATTCAAAAAGAAGAAACTGAGGACTTACCAAGTGAAGTCGACAGAAAGGACGCCGGAATGAGTCTCGCCAGAGTCGAACGGCGTGAATAATCGGAACCAAATGATGAATTGTTTGCCGGAGGAGATGATTGGAGCAGTTACAGGAGCTTGGAAGCACGAAAATGGAGGTTTGGGAGAGAAGTGTTAGAAAGAGAAAATTTGAAGACAAATTGAATTCTCAAAAGTGAAGGGATGGAGAGAGAGTAAGTGTTTTGTCAAAAAATTCAAAAAGGCGGCAAATCATAATGGAATGCCTAGGACGACGTGTCTATTAGGCTGCGTGGGCAGATCGGCGTAACTTAGTGGTGCGTGAACGGTACGAGCCAGTAGGGGCGTGACACGTGGAGGAAATGGTTGAGTAAACCGTGCATGACAGCTCATGAAAAAATAAAACTCTTGGAGTTCTTGGTTTAATGAAGCAAAAACCTCGGCTAAAGGGACGATTTCGCTTTAAGAACTCAAGACCGTTGTTAAAAATGGACAGCTGAGTCCCGAATACTTGAAACCGATGAGTCATGATCTCGGCCGAATGAATTTTAGCCGACATATACGTACAAATAGGCAATGTAGGTTTCATCACCTCAGGTTATCGAGGTAATAGAGCCTAGGAGGCAGTTATGGGGACATATTTTGTGAATGATAGCACGTGACCAAGGTGATGTCGAAGTGTCAGCTAAGGTGCCACGTGGCTTGGTCTTGATGCCAAGGTTATCTCGGCTAGGCCAAGGTTACCTGAGGAGGTGTCGGAATCCAAGATGAGCAGATAAGGGACAAGAGTCCTAGAACGGGAGAGGGTTTCAGTCTGAATAAAGATAAAGCTCTTAGGAAGTTTATCCTTTTCTAGCTGAGAGTCCAAGATAGAGCATTGAGCCTGAGTCTATTGAAGTTAGGCATCTATAGAGATCAGGTCAGTGTAGGCTATAAAAGCGGGACACCCCTGTGGTCTCAGGTATGTGTGAGATATTAAGAGTAGTAAGTTCTTTCTTGTGAGTTAAGCTTAATTAGCTATCTTTGTGTGATATCAATTACTAACTTGATCGTCGGAGTGCCCCTGGGTAGACGAACCACTGCCGAATTCCTATCTTTCTGTGACAGGTTGTTCGAGCTTAATCTATTTTGTCGATGCTCTCTAGTTGAGTTCCCTATTTGGTTGTGTGGTCGGAAATCAACACCCACAGTAGGTCGCAACACTAGGTCTCTAATCTTACCCTTCTAGTGGATGATTCGTGCCTAAAAATACTTGCATACATTTTGATTTCTTCCAAAACCAACTATCCTTCCAATAACATATGAAAAATCCAATGATTTAGTAATTCTATATATTTCAATATTCTTAATATGAAGTTTATAACCATAAAATTGCCACCTAGTGAAATTATCTGTACACAAACAGTGACAAAGCGTAAAAACTTCCTTTAGCCTTCTAACAATTTGACAAATTAAAATGACAAAATCAAAGTCTAAAAATCTGAAATACCTTACAATAATCAAATAGAAAATTACTTATGCCTACGATACTCCTAAATTGAACATTGTTAGCAAAACTAATTAATGGTGTCTACTTAATTAATAGCACAGCTAAATATGCCATAAATAATTTCTTACTATATATCCAAGCTTTCTAATAAAACTATGTGAACAAAGTTGAAAATTACCTAAAATTGCGAAGTGAACCATGAAAGATAAATAAATCTAGTACTAAAATATCTTATTACCTCATACTTTTAGCACTTGTAGCAATTCACGCTCACTATGTCAAAATAGAGACCTCATGTCTTGAGCAATTTGATTACATACTTGACACTTATTTTATATATTTAAGCAAGCACTGCAAAAAAATAAATGAAAAAAAATGGGAAAATAAATGTAAACTTGATCACAAAATAATGCTGCATTAGATAACATTTACCTAACTATTATTTTTTCCAAATAAAATGTTATAGAGGAGTCAAAGAAATAATTCCTTTTTTTTTAATAAAATGTTAGAGATGTGTCAAACACTTTGACATGTCACTAACATATTTTACAAAATTGACTCAACTTGAGAGATTGTATGTTGCAAAACTTGGTCTCTAATCTTACCCTTCTAGCGGATGACTCGCGCCTAAATATACTAGCATACATTTTGATTTCTTCCAAAACCAACTATCTTTCCAATAACATATGAAAAAATCCAATAATTTAGTAATTCTATACATTTCAATATTCTAATATGAAGCTTATAACCATAAAAATTACTACCTAGTGAAATTGTCCATACACAAATAGTGAAGTAGGGTAAAAAAATTCCTTTAGCTAACAATTTGATAAATTAAAATGACAAAATTAAAGTCTAAAAATCTGAAGTACCACACAACAATCAAAACAGAAAATTACTCATGCCTACAACACTCCTAAATTGAAAATTGCTAGCAAAACTAATTAACAGTGCCTACTTAATTAATAGTACAACTAAATACGTCATATATAATTTCTTGTAATACATCTAAGCTCTCTAATAAAACTTTGTGAACAAAGTTGAGAACTATCTGAAACTTCCAAGTGAACCTTAAAGATAAATAACTCAAGCACTAAAATAGCACATTATTTCATACTCTTAACTCTTGTAGCATATTCAAGCTCACTATGTTTGAAAAAAGGTATAAAATAAAACAAAAAATAAACCCAACAAAAGTAAAATAATAACCAAATTTTTTAGATTGATGTAATTGAGAGTTAATTAACATTGAAAAGAAACAACTAATTCAAAACCATCTTCTATATGTGACCAATAGACATTTTAGTTTAAGTGACATTGTTATATAAAGCTGCCTTACTTTAAAACTATGTTCACTAACACTTCCTCCATAGACTTGACGCATCCTCCATCTTAACTATGTCCATTGTCATGTGAAAAAACAAACAATAAGCTCCACTACTCTAACTGCAAAAGGGCCGACAAATTAGATTAAAATAAATTTTCTAATAATCAAGAAATCACCAAACATTCAATTATATAATCTAGTGTGTTCTTAAAAAAACAAGCCCATGGAATAAACCAATCCAAACAAAACCATGGATAAAGTAGTGCTAAATTTCTTTCATAAATGGTCAAGAACAAATAAATAAAAAAATCTATACCTCTCAACTTGCATTATTTGGGAAAAAAAACAAAAGGTCTAATTTAATTTTTTGAATAGGAATATCTCCAAGATTACATCACAACCATAGATAATTAATGAAATTATAATTTAAAAAAAAAAAAATCTTCAGTGCCTCTTTTTTTTATTCAGCTTTGCAAAATGCATGAAACACATAAGTCATTTTGTTGGTGGCAATTCAGAGCTAAAACAGGGTCTAAAATCGACTTATATGAAACTCACCTTTTACTCATCTCATCGCATTACAGTTTCGTTTGCTCTCCAAGCATAATTTTTATTTTATTTGAGCAACCTCTCACTCCATTTTCAATTCTGAAATAATTCTCAAAGATTCTATTTTTCCAAGAAAATCAAAATAAGCATGCTAATCTACACAGCAAACATTTGTTGAGGGTTTGAAATTCAGATTATACATTTTTTCACTATACTTGAGACAAATCCATTAGAAACAATACACATTTTTTTGAATTTAATTATTTGAAAATTAAGTATTTTTATTTTTCATATTTTTTATTTTTAGTAAATTTTTTAGTTTTTTAAATAATTTTTTATTTTTTAGATGTATCTAACTTAAATATAGTTAAAAAGTAAAATATTTAAAAAAATCAATAAATAAACAAAAATATAAAAATATAATTTTTTTTTTTTTGTATTTTTAATATTTAATGCTTTTTAAAAAAAAAAATCATAAATATTATGCTTAGTGTGTATAAAAAGTAAAATATTCACTTAAAATATTAAAAAAAACTATTTAAAAAAAAATTCAATTTTCAAAAAGTTGAATTCAGGAAAGAGCAACTAAACAGATGAAGTATTTGGGAATTACAATTTCAATCCTCTCTCTCTTTTCTCTCTCGATTATGATCAAGAATTTCGAAACAACAAGGTCAGCCTTCTACTTTTACTGCTCGATTGTATGAAAAAGTTGGTGCACAGATCATTTTTGGTTGTGTGGCTTGTAATATGGTCCAATTTCTTCACTCAAATGTCTGCCCTAGAAATTGTGTGTATTTTCTATCTTAAACACGCCTTCATGCTGAGATTTCCTGCTGATAGAAGTGACAATTTCATGAAACAGTCCCAAATTGTAGAATTTAGGTACGAAGGTTTGAAGTTTTGTTATCTCAAGGTATAGTTTTTTTTAATTATATCTATGATTTGCAATCAATCACTTATTGCTTTTCAAATTACTGTAATTGTTTTTAGTCAATGACTTTTAGTGATATTTCCTTGGTGGTTTTTCTTTTCCCTAAATTTTTGTTACCCATGGGAACAGATTATCTAACTTATTTTGACTTAGCCAATTTTCTCTTTCATCCATGTAGTTAGTTTTGTTTGTTTGTTTTTAGATGGCCTAAAAACTATGTCTTAATCAACTGAATGATTAGCTTTTAGTTGTCAACTACTCAAAAGTGGTGGTTTTCTCTGTTTCTTAATTTTGGGTATGCCCTGAATGTGTAACTTATTTGTTGGGGGAAATTTTATTTTCATTCCTAGTTTCTTTGTTTACTCTCTCATTGAAACTTTGAGGGTATTCTTATGCAATGTGTTTGTACATAGCTAACTTGCTACATGGGTGCATCAAATGTAAAATGATTATATTTGGTGGGATAATCGTCGCACCTTCCTCCTTTGTCCAATTTTCCGATGTTCATTGATATAGAAGTTATTAAGGTGGCAAGAAGGGCACATGTAGTGCATGATTTCATATAGATATTATCTATTTAACCATCTAGAGCTCCTATCATACTTACTTCAAATAATACATAACAAACATTAATGTGTATTAATTGGGCATTGTTTTTTAATACATAACAAACATAATGCATTCATCTCCTTCTCTTGATTACCAAGTAATTGAAGTTCCGTGGACTGTAGCTACATAGATTTCTGAGAATTATATGAAAATCTGAAGCTAGGGCCATGTCGTGTTCTATGGAAAGGATGCATGTCGGTTCCTAGATCAGAAAAATAATAATTTAACATGCTTTATCTAAATGAAATTAGGCTTGCTTTCACTAATGTTATGGAGAAATAATAAATCAAAATTCCTAAAAGTCCCAAAAGTCCCAAGTTATATACAACTTATGCTTACTGTTGTCTTAGAATGGTGAAGGCTTGGCATGTCAAAGTGACGTAGTGAATTTAGGTATTTGATTCTCACTGTTGTCATGCCTGATTCAGTGGTCTAAATATCTACTTATGGCTTGAATACTATGAGCAGCTTTTGATACTAATTCTGTTTATATTGCCATTATGTTGGTTGCTATTTGTCTTCTAGCTTGTTGAATATGGAAGGCAGCAAATGGATAATTTCTATAGAAAAATGCTTGGGAGCACTAATTAGTGCTCCCACTAATTAGGTGGCAGTGGGGCCCGCCATGAATGATGTGATGTTTTGATCTTGGAGTTGTAATTTTTTTTTATTTTTTTTATTTTTTTAATGCATTAGTGCTATTAGTGGTGATATTTTTAGTGGGATGAATCATTGTTGATTTCTATATAGTTTCTACTAGTGCTTACATTACACCTGAGCCTAGTGGTGAGTTGGTTTAATGGTATTTCTGAAATCTATTATTTGAAATTCAAGTTTCTGGTCAGAAATTACAAAAATCTAGGAAAAGAACATATATATGCCATAGACTGGTTTTAGTATCAACAAAATAGTGATTTTTGTACGTAATAAGGGATAGTCATCTGTGATGGTTTTCTTAGATGCAGCAACGACCAATGAAAGCAACTGTAGAGAATACCTTTCAGGGGAAAAAGAAAAAAAAAATGGAAGCACGGCTAAAGGGTGATTCGATATAATGAAGATGGTGCAAGACCAAGAGAAAAGCCAGAAAGAATGTGATATAAAGTATAATGCACTGTAGCATATGGGCCTGGCCCCTGGGTGTGGTGTGATGAAAAAAATAGGACTTGCACCAGAGTATTCGGATAGTAAGCTCTGTTGAGTTGATTCTAGGAAAACTAAATAAGACAACAGCCGTTTTCAAAATTGTCGAATGCTGTGCAGCTATGTAACATACATTGATGTCTCATGTATGATGGATGAGTGGCAGGAGGAGAAGGTATGTACAAAATGACTGCATTTGGAGAAGTTGGAACATAAATAATGTCAACTAGGAACAAGATGAAGGTCAGCTGAAAGGGTTTGGTAGTGCAACAGAGGTATTCTATTATTTTTCTTGTTCCTTCAAATGCTAACCAGTTTCAGAGCTATTTCCAGTTTCTTTGATATTAATTCGAATTTTATCGTTCTCATTAACAACACTTGGATTGACATATTTTTCTGCTTCTGAATTCGAGGCACTCATAATTAGAATTTCATAGAGCTGTGTAATGAAAGTGTTGGAGGCCTCTCTGGTGCATACCAGTCATTGTTAAGTTGCAGTACCCTTCAGAAATGCTTCTAATTGAATGGTAAAGATGCTAAACTCTGATGATATATTAGGAAACTAAATTATGGGTTGTTCTTATCAAAAATAATAATAAAAAAATTTTTTTAAAAAAAACAGAAACCAAACACCCTCCATTAAGATGCTGTTATATCTGGAACAGCATCTTACAATATGATTGGAAGTAGTGACCGCCTTTTTTTTGGTATCAGTGCTACCCATGATTATGAGCTGAACCCTAGCTTTAAAGTCAACAATTGAAGGATCACAATTTTCTATCACTTTAATGGATCTCCACTGGGTGATTGTGTTTTTTGTCATTTATATGATTCACAGGTTCTTGAATCTGGTGCAATATGGATGCCTGAAGAGTTGGTGATTCTGCATGCCATAATACAATGGTGAGGATATTTGTCTTTGCTTTTTGAATTTCAATTGAATGCTATTGTCTTCTTATATGTCATTTTAACCTTTTTCGGTAAGTTTGCAAAGGACAGTTTGAGTACACGAGACTCCCGTCACTACATGGTTTAGAGAATGTTACAAATATTGCCCCACATGCAGAGAGGTTATTTTTGTAGCTTGAACTCATGATCCGCCAAGACCTGCCCTCTTTTCTTGTAAGTTTGATCACAAACATGTTATATGCACCAACATGAAATTATACCATGTGGTCTGGTGTGCATGTTGACTGACCTCTTGCAGAAAAATTTTCAATCATAAGAAAATCTTTTTATCTAAGAATGTTTGATTTTGATGAGTTTAAAATGTAGGCATCTTTTGTATGCCACCTTAGTGAAATTAGTAATAATAATAGTTAAGAGCAAGAATTACTTGTCAAAAATTTTAAGAGTGCAATAATTACTATATTAAATAGTATTGGGAAGTAATGTTGCAACTTTGTATTTCAATTTTCGGCGCTCGTGACTTCTTGTTCACCTTCCTTAAAACCTTTCTCGTGAGCCTCTTTTGAGGCCAGGTTATAAAAAAAAAAAATGCCCATTGCCATTAGGCAGTGGGGTCCTCCATTCTCCTCCACCATGTTCACATGGGCCTATGTTTGTTTGGGCTCATTGATGACTGAGCTCCCTTTTTTGTACTAGGATCAACAGCTCAGGCCCAGCTGTGTTTGAATATTGAATTTATAGAGAAAAATAAAAAATATATATCTTACTTCATTTCTTTTTTCCCTTTTTTTTTTTTTTGGTGGTCTTGATCCCTGCATTTGTTTTGCTTCTTATTCTTTTTATTTATTTGTTTTAATTAAGATATTTCTGTTGACAACTTTAAACCATAATACAACCTCAATTAAACTGATTTAGGGCTTAGTCATCTTTGACACATGAGCAGGATTGGAATGCAGAGCAAGGTTTGAAGCCCAATACTTGTGGGTGTAGACCAAAAAGGTTTGAGGAACAGCCCAAACATGTTTCTTGAACCCCTCTTTATCTTCTCCAGCTTCCATTAACCATTTTTTTTTCTTTGCTCCTCTACTCAGTCTTGAAAATAAACCATAGAAAAAGATGAAAAAACTGTAATGATGCCATACAGGTAGACATATATGAAGATGCATATATATATATAGAGAGAGAGAGAGAGAGAGGGCTGGGGTACTGCACGGGATAGAATCTGGTAACAGAAGAACCCGTGAATAAAGTGTGGCCCGCATTGGGTATTCTCCCTTTTGGACTCTCCTTACACCATTGGGAAGCAATTTTATATATATATATATATAGAGAGAGAGAGAGAGAGAGAGAGAGAGAGAGGTGGTAATCATAGCTTCACAAGAGTACTTCTGTTGGCAAAATAAAACATGAGAACAGTAGATAGTTCCAACTTCCAAGTTGGTTGGATTAATCAACTTTGGCATTGGCAATGATGGATCTCCCATCCCATCCCATCCCATCCCATCCCATGCTAGTTGGATCGTACATTTATTAAACATAGAAAAAGAAGGGGGGGAAAAGAAACGCAAACAAACAAACAAGGCCTCTATCTGTTTGCCTTGACACTTATCTTGTTTGTGACTGTGTTTTAGTCTAATAGTAACATGAGAGCTATTGTAGTATATGTTTAGAACTTAACACATCATTGGAAGTTCATCTTGTATCATTTAATCAACTTTAAATCCTTTGTCCTATTCTTTATATTATGTCATATTAAAAAATATATATATATTAAAAAAAAAAATCCGAAATCCTTGTCAAGTGATCTATCATATGATACAATGTCAATCACAACAACAAAAAACACTGGTGAATTTTTTATTTTAAAATTTTTAGTTTCTCAAATCAATTGTTGTTTTCAATTTTTGGCAACTGAATGCAAACAATGGAAATATAGACAAAGTACCAGATTCGATTGGAAGGTATAAGTTGATGTCTAATGTTTACCTCATTCAAGTATAAGTTACGAGCTCGGTGGGTTGTAAATAATAGAATTTGCAGTCATAGAAGTGATGAAACAGAATATCTGTATCCAACATGTGGTTCGGTGACTCGTAACTATCATAGTCATAATTATGGAACCACGTACATTTCTCAAGAAAAAATAAAAAAGCATTCCAAAAAATAGAAAATAAATAAAAATGACTTGATTGTTATTAACTCCTGAACTATATTGACTTTTAGAAATGTTTCACCAACAAAAATTTATTAGTGTTTTTTTTTATTTTTTTAAACTCTAGATGTGACGTGTAGTTAAGGATGACAACAGGATTGGTATGTGTAGGGGGGACGCTTACCCCATCCTTGGTCCTATTGGTGAACGTTGTCTTTATGTCTAATCTTATTCCTGACCCTTTTAATTTTATAATTTGTATTTTTGATATCAAATGATTAAGAATGCGATTTCAAAACTCACAACGACAAAATCAATATAAAGGTTAAATATGCAAACTTAAAAGGTTGATTGGCGCTGATTAGAAAGAAAAGAGGCATGGTATATATGTAGTATAAAGAAGGAAGAGGTGGGGGACTAATTTTATGTACACAAATAATAATGAAATTATATTAAAAACTATCACAAAAATTATTGGATTTTCGTCTTTCATCCCTAACTCGTTTCATTAAGATAAGAGTGAGTTAAGTATTTTTATTATTTTTACTTGCAGTTGAAATTTAAAATCAGAATCACTAAAATAATATGATTGGAACAACTCATACAAGTAAAAAAATCATAATGTTTGGAAAATGCGTATTAAACAATTGAATTGTAACCAGACAATTGTATACTTAGATTGAGGAAAGGGTTGATGAGTATCTATCTAGCAAGTAACAAGTACCAAGTACCTTAACTTTTTTTACTTTAAAGGGTGAATCAATGTAATATAAACCTCACCTTATCCCAAAAGAAAAAGGAGACATGAATCTCACTAAAAAGCAGGCCCAACTGAGAATCAAAAGAACCCACATAGGATTCCGAGGATTTATAAGAGAAAAACTTACATATACGTACATATCATAGGGTCAAAATATTATATGGATCCTATTGAGCAACGTTAAAAAAATATTTTTAAAAAGTAATATATAATTCATATATACATAAATATAAATCTGATCATATACAAATTGAATCTAAATTACACAATTCGAATTCACTATGAGGTTTTATGGATGAGTTTGCATGGTTGCTTTGTGCTTTACCAAGCGTGTAAAAATAAAGGTGCGTGATGCTGTATTTAGGTCACGCATGTCCTCTAATAAAAGGGTATCCTTTATACATAATGACATTTTTGGCCATTGGTTTTTCTTGAAATCTCAAGTAAATGCTGTTTTGATTTTGATAAGTGGAAGGGTAAAATGGTCATTATATATAATAGCCCGGTGCCTTTTGATTTGGGTTTGGAATAAAAAAAGCTAAAAAGGGGAGAAAAGAAGAATACACCTTCTAAATTCCCCAATGGTGGAGTTTGGGTTGAGAACTTTCACTACACACTAGGATGTGAGAATAATTACAAAAGAAAGACAGAAAGGGAAATCATGATCATGAAAATAATTGAGAGTGGAAAATTCATAAAGATTCCTCAAACCCAAAAATCAACTTATGAAATAATAATAATAATAATAATAATAATAATAATAATAATAATAAAGATTTATTAGACTTTACCCCTCAACTATCGTTAAATATTATTTTGTCCCTTCAATTTTAAAATTTTATATTTAGACCTCTTAACTATTAAAAATTGTACAAAAACTCCTCTCTCTTTTTTTCCTAGAAGTGAAGCAAATTTGAAAATTAAAGTATCTAAATGTAAAATTTTAAAATTATGAGGATAAAATGATAGAGGATCCAATTTCTCTCCTGTCCACTAAAATGAACTGCACTTAGTGGACTGAATTGTCTAATCCAGTCGTCAAGGCTAGTCACAAACCTCATTTCAATAATTTATTACATTTATTTTTATGTTTTAATATGTAGATCGTCTATGAAAAATCAGATTGATTTGACAATGATAGTCACAAAATTTTACTATCTTTGTCTTCCAGAAAATAGAAGACAATAATGATTTTGAAAGTAGTCTGTTATTTTTTTTAAGACAAAGATGATTAAATTGTTTGACTATAGTTATTGAATCAATATAATTTTTTAGGTAAACTATCAATAGGTCTTAATAGTTAAACTTAATTTCCATCAAGACCTATTAAAAATAAGTCTTAGTAAAATTATTGCTAAAAATAATTTTTTTGTGACAATTTTTTACATACGTCGCTAAAAATTGACAATTAATAACTTTTTTTTGTCATAATTTTTATAAATTGTCATTAAAACTTACAATTATTGACTTTTTTATGACAAATTTTTCTCATAAAATTTATTAGACAATAAGTACACTGATTAGGATTTACATGTAAGTTTCTCTGATTTTTTTGATGATTGATCCACACACTAAAACCTAAGAAAATGAACAAAATTGATCATTGAAATAGGGCTAGTGGTGGGCCTCACCAGCTGTATTGGAAATAAATTGGGTTCAAAATGTAGATTGGAGAGAAGCTAGGTTCAAAATGATATCAATGATAATTAAGGGAAATAAAGCGTAATTAACTCTTAAGAATAATATTAATAATATTAGAGCTGAGCAAGAAATCTGTGAAATCCGTAATCCGATCCAATCCAGTCCAATCTAGTAGGTTTGGATTGATTTTTTGAATCCGTGGTTCGGTTCCGTATTGAAAAATTAAAAATCCGTAGTTCACGGATTGGTTCCAGATTGAATCTCACGGTTCCGGATTGGAACCGATCCGGACCGTATACAAATAGTTTATATTTTTATTATACATCCTCTTGCATAGTATCTTCTCTTATTTCATATAAAACTTAAATCCAAACCTAAACTTGGATAGTATCTTTTTTTATTACTTTTGTTTGCTAGTTTTTAGTGTTAATTTGTAATAGTCTAAATACTTATGGTGGAACTAGTTTCTTTATGATTATTTAAATTCTAGAACAGTTTGTCGCTATTATGAAAAGACATGTTGCTATTTTGAAACTAATATGGTGCTATATTTATATTTTTATAAAAATAAAGTGTTATATATATATTTTTGTTATTTAATTATATAAATCCGTGGTCCTAAACCGATCCAATCCGTATTTAAATGGATTGGTTCCACGATTTAAACGGATTGGATTGGTTCCAATTTTTCAGGATCCGTAGATAACGGATTGGTCCTGATTTTACTCCAATCCGGTCCAATCCGGACCATACTCACCCCTAAATAATATGAGTTATGCTATACAAATAATAAAATGAGGGGGCAGTTTGGGTCCATAGAGCTCACCACAGGTCCCGTTTCGATGATTCAAACTGTTCATTTTGTGAAATATTTCGTGTATTTTATCCAGACAAAAAAAAATTAAGTCGATCCGATAACTATAATTTGTTTAATTTATTGTGTTTTTCATTATAAAAATAGACAACAATTGTGTTTTTAAAAAATAAATCATACATTTTTTTATAATAAAAGCAATAAATTGAACATGTTGTATTTATCGAATCGACCTAATTTTTTTTGTGGATGAAACACGAAGTATTCCAATAAAATAAACTGTTCGAATTATCAAAACAGGGCCTGTGGTGGGCTCCACAGACCCAAACAGCCACCTCTGCTCCAGATTTTAAACCGGAGGGAATCCTCCTGTTAAAATAAAATAAAGGTAAACTATAATAGATCCTAATAATTGGATTTAGGCCAAGTTTGGCAACCCAAAAATAATCCATCTTTTTATCTTTTTATCTTTTTTTCATCACATCACCTCTCTACTTTTCTACACATCTTTTCGTAAAAAGATAAAAAGTGCACTTATCAAGTCCTATTGAAAATAAGTCCTAGTAATCGTCGCTAAAAATAATTTTTTGCGACAATTTTTTGCATATATCGCTAAAAATTAACAATTTGTAACTTTTTTTGTCATGATTGTTCCTAAAACTTGTAATTAGTGACTTTTTTGTGATGAATTTTCAAACTGTTGTTGAAAGTTGAAAATTAATGACCTTTTTTGTGACGATTTTTTTAATTTGTCGTTAAAACTTATAATTAGTGACATTTTTGTGACAAGTTCAAACTGTCGATGGAAATTAACAATTAGTAACATTTTTTTAATAATGTTTGATAAAAACATTATTAATTCTCACAGGACCTATTGGATAATAAGTTCACCTATCAAGAATTACACATAAGTCTCCTAAAATAAAAAAATATACAAAAAAAATTATACACAATGATATGACAAGATAGAGGCCTATCACTTTAAAACAAACAACACATCAAGTTAATTGTTAATTGCATAATTATATACATTTTTTCTGTAAGCATCGTCACAAAAGAAATGAAATCTGAGCCTCCGTCTAATGAAATCTAAGTGTTGGTCCAAGTATAATTTAATTCAATAATATTGCAGCATTTAATGTGAGTTATGATAGAGCTATCTGTTTTCAGAAGATAACGAAATAAAATGTTTCTAGAGCAAAAGACAACCTCGCAAACACTTAATACAAAAGCAGCTATTGTTGATTTGGCAAATTGTTGTAACATATAGATGTACAATTTTGAATATAGAAGATTTTTACAGATGGAATATAGATGTGAAAGAAAAAGTTCGTCTTACATGTGGGATTCATTATTGTATCAAAGTCATTTTAAGAGATTATTAAAGATTTATTTGATCATTAATTTTAGGGTCTTAAGATTAATTGAGATACGTATAAATTAATTTAGATATTTCATTATAAAAAATAAAAAATAAAAAGTGATAATACATTATTAATAAGAATAATGTGAAAGTAGATAATAATCACTGAATCAACCATTTTAGTTGTAGTGTGTGGTAGATAAAGTTTTTCAAAAAAATATGCACAAAATTTGTCTACAAAATATATTTAAAATTTTATTGTGCGATTTAGATTTAATTCATATATAATGTAATTCATAAATAAAATTAATTAAAACCATGTAATAAATTTTTTGATATATTTATATGGATGAATTATGTGTTATTATTAGGTTTGGAGGCACAAACCTCATCTCTAGTGTATTTTGCCCTTTAGGCTTGGCCTTCTTGTTAGCAATCCCTCTTTTATAATGGGGTTATATATCATTCTACTCAAATCAATGTCCTTTTGGGATTTGGGTGTTTTATAACAGGAACAAAGGAATCGACAGAAAAGTGCCAACGTCATAACTCAAAAGAAAATTTCTCAAGCATTAAATTAAATATAAATAAAATAAAGGAGAATTACATATCAGTGACATTGGAAAAAATTATTTACAAATATGCTAAACGTAATAAATACTAACAGTTAAAATTATATTTTTTTTTTATTAATATGTAATAATTATTAAAAATTTCTTTTGAATAGTAATTTTTTTTATAAAATAACAATACCATGTAGTGGGACACAGATATCTTATAACAGTTGGGGTCCACATGATATGGGATTCACACTTAGGCACCGTTTGTTTTGGGCTATAGGGAGGGTATTGGGACTAGTAATACCAAGGTATTACTAAAGCCCCTGTTTGTTTGCAGAGAAAGCCTTGGGACTATTAGTCCCTTGGTATTGCTAATACCCTTGGAAGGGGGATTGGTAAGGAGGAGGTAGAGATGGTATTAGAAAATAGTGAGGGGATTAAAAAAATTTTTATTTTTTATATATTGGGAATTTTTTTTAAATATAATGTTTAATTTTTTATATTTTTTTATTTGTTTTATTATTTTATATAAAAATAATTTAACAATTCCTCATTATTAATCCCCTCACTATCAATCCCATCACTATTAATCCCCTCACTATCAATCTCCTCACTATCAATCCCCTCACTATTAATCCTCTCACTATCAATCTCCTCACTAACAATCCCCTCACTATTAATCCCCTCATTATCAATCCCCTCCATTCTATCTCCCAAAACAAACAGGGCCTTAAGACTCATTCTTTGTGAAACATCTGTATTTGATCTCTATATTCCTAACATTGTTCATAAAATAATATATAATGAATTGTACAAAAAATAAAGAGAAATTTAGTCAAAACACTTCTATTGGACCTTTATTTGGTGAAAATGACAGTTCAATTTATTTTGTTTCATAAACCCGTACAAAGAAGACACATAATTGAGTAATGACAAAGTAAAATATTTTCTTCTTTTTTCTAAGACAATATTGTAGAGTAACATGTTACTGTAAACCAAAGTAACACATTACTGTGAGATGTTGTAACATGTTACTCTTAAACAGAGTAACATGTTGTAACATGTTAGTGTTTACATCAATTTCGACGGTAATAAAAAAAAAAAATTTAAGAATTTTATAGTCAGCATGGATCTTATTTGATAGATCTTGATAAGAGGATTGTAAAAATATTAATTTTATCAGAAACCGACATCTAAATCAAAAGTTATATTTTTTTAAAAAATTAATATTTTGGTAATAGTGATATGTGTTAGATTTTTCGACAAAATTTTTTTTGTATTTGTCCTTAATGTATTAAAGTTTTATTATTAGAGGGTTTTGACCAAATCTCTCAAAAATTAAATAAATAAATAAATACAAGATAAAAACTCAAAAAAAATATTTCAAAATTTATTCAAAAAATAAGTATGGAATGTAAATTAAAATTTAATGTGTTATGAACCACACATAATGAATAGAGTTATACATTAAAGTCTTGTTTGGAAACAAATTATTTTAATAATTTTTTTACTTTTTATAAAAAGATGTACAGAAAATTATAAAAAATGATGTAATAATTTATAATGGCTTTTTAATTTTTAAACTAAAATAATTACTCCCCAAATGAGGCACTACAAAAAAAAATTCACATAATGAACATGAATGTGGGGTCCACTATATAAGAGACTCCACAAGTGAAATTCATCCTTTATTTCACATATATATTATGGTGGTGTTTGGCAAGTTGGGTTTGGAAAATTCTTTGGTTAAAAATTACAAAAAGAAAAAATAGACTAAAAATAGTCAATAAAATAAAATATTATATCAAATTTATAATTATTTTACTTTTTCTTTCACAAATATCATATCTAATTATAAAAAAAAATCTAACCATCTTCTCAAATATAAAAATTTTGACATAATAAAATAGCTAAAAATTAAAATAACTTATTAAAATAGCCAACCTTCCAAGCTTGACCTATATTATGTAAAAATTGTCTACACTTAAATTTATTTAATGAATTTGGTTCACATAATTTAAATTTTAAATAACTTTCTTGATATTTTTTTAATATATATTTTAGAGTCATGAGAATACATGGGATGGGTCCGTTGCGATTCTTCTTGGTCTTTGTTTTGGTTGGTTGGCCTCACCCACCTCCTTCTCTCTCTCTCTCTCTCTCTCTCTCTCTCTCTCTCTCTCTCTCTCTCTCGCAGAATTATTGATTTATATTTGAGTCATATAGCCTCATTTTCACCTTGATTTCTTTTTTTTTTCTTCTCTTAAAAATACTCTAATTTTCTCACCCTCCATCTCCTTAGTCTGTCACTGTAATCATCACCTTCTGTACACCATCTCTATCCACTGATAATGTTTCCTTTGTACACTGTCTCTTTTTATTCACATATATAGATATACATGGATGGCTACAAAAGGATGGGGTTATTGGGCAGCGGAGACTAGTCTTGGAAGCACAAAAAAAAAAAACTTATATATCTGATCTGTTCTTCTTCCATATATGCTTCTGATTGCATGGTGTGGGTTTGATGGGGGGGCTTAGGAGGAAGAGATTGGAAAGAGATATCTGAATTTTGTTGCAGAGATGCTCAGACAAGCAATCCAATTCCATGGTTAGATAGTGACTTTGAGAACAACCCATCATCATCATTATCATCATCTCTTCTCTTCACGAAATTTTGCATTTGCTTTGCCCACACAAAAACCCACCCATTGTAGATGCCTCTCTGTGCTCAAGTATCACTGCCACCTGTTCAACAAACCACTACTACTGCTGCTTAGTTGTATGTATCTAATAAGGCTTGTTTGTTTGTTTTGGTTCTCTATTTTTGGTTTGTTGTTCTCTACCTCTTTGTTGTTTTCTCTTTAAAAAACCTCTAGTGGGTTGTTACAACGAAGGCTTGGTGTTTGTGTTTGTGGTGGTGCAAGAAATCAAACAAAGAAAGAGATCAGAGTAGAGGGTCAGTTTTTGGTTTTGGTTTTGGTTTTTTGTTTTTTTCTGTTGGAGTCTTCTTCTTCTTCTTCTTCTTCTTCTTCACAGGCAATATGTTTCCTGCAGCAGTCATGTCTAACTCAACTTCTTTGTCTGGGGAAGCCAGTGTTTCTTCTGTTACTAGAGTCCATGATTTAGCTTCCTTAAATCCAATGGTTTCAACCATTTCTCATCACCAACCACAGAAGATCAAGAAGAAGAGAAACCTCCCTGGAAACCCAGGTAAGATTCAATTCTTTATCTTTAACATCAAAATTTTATATTTATTTTTTTGATTGGCAAAAAAATAATAATAATAATAGTTACTAACGCCAAAAAGTTACATCAAGATAGTAGGGACTAAAGATGAAACTACATCGTTAAGCACATATCTGGGTTGACACATGCGCTCGCCAATCACAAGCAAAATCTTTAACTTTTCATTTTTTTATATATGATTTGACCTAGATTTCATTGTGATCTAACAAACTTTATTGAAATGATGATGCAGACCCAGATGCTGAAGTGATTGCATTATCTCCAAAGACCCTTTTGGCAACCAACAGATTTGTGTGTGAGATCTGCAACAAGGGGTTTCAGAGAGATCAGAACTTGCAACTTCACAGGAGAGGACACAACCTTCCATGGAAGTTGAAGCAAAGAAACAGCAAAGAAAACAGAAAGAAGGCCTATGTGTGCCCTGAGCCTAGTTGTGTGCACCACAATCCTTCAAGGGCTCTTGGTGATCTCACTGGAATCAAGAAACACTTTTGCAGAAAACATGGGGAAAAGAAATGGAAGTGTGAGAAGTGTTCAAAGATCTATGCAGTTCAATCGGATTGGAAGGCTCACTCTAAAACCTGTGGAACAAGAGAATATAGATGTGACTGTGGAACCCTTTTCTCCAGGTAAATAAATTACATTACTCTAAGTTCTCTTCTTCTTTTTTCTCTTTTTAATTTATGTCTTCTTTTGGGTTTGTTTATATATCTTCTGCTTGTTTCAGACTGTTTGTTTTTGGATTGTTCTTATAGTTCTTACACCAGGGTGTTTTTAAGCTTTGCATGGAATATTTCAGTATAGTTTCAATGCAATTGACAGAGTGCATGAAAGTGGTGGCCATTAATACAAGTGTCTGTCACTGGTGACATTAATTACAAGAGAAACTGAAAGCACTATATCTGAAATCTAAATTTGCAAATTTTGTACTTAAAAAAATAATAAATAAATAAAAAAAAGGCAAAGATGAAATAAAAAGGGACATCAAGACAAACTTTGTTCTATTCGTGTTGCTCTAGCAAGTATTGGATTTATTAGTCTTTTTTTATAGACATCATTGTCTTAATATGGATTTTATTTTTAGCTTCTCTTTGAGGGTGAAGAGTGTTCTGGTGTCGAGCAAAGTCCATTTTGAACATGTTTGATGCAATTTTTTGCAAATTAAAAATCGATAATCAAAAAACAAAACTTAAAAGCATCCATTCTTCTAATATTTAGATACTCAATATTTTTTTGTTTAACCAAACAATCTAATATAAACTCAAAATTTTAAAATTTATAAATGACTCGTATAAACTGTACAAATAGGCCTTCGTTTACCCATGTCCCTGTGAAAGATGATGATGCTGGCATTTTGAAGTGGTTAAACAAAACAAAGGTTGAATTATGTGTAGAGAGAGAAAGAGATAGTGGTACTACTTGGTATATATGTATGGGCATTGGAACAGACAAACGTTTGGGGGTTGCAGGATTTCTCATAGCTTTGCTTTTTGGTACTACTTCGTATAATGCAGTGACTGCAGTGACGCAGTCCCAAAAACAATGATGCAATTTCTACTCTTGTCTTAAGAAAAAGTTAGAGAAGCCTTGTGATTCCCCTTTTTTTCATTTTTTTTTTTTTTTTTTTTTTGGTGGGAGGGGTGTTCATTATTTGAGAATCCGTGAATATTTCATGTCCATGCCTTTGTACAACAAGGTATTATGTGTTTTTGTAGCAATGTCTTGTAGTAGTATGTATACCAATGTGATGATGGTTGATGTGCTATTATTAGTTTTGATGTATATATATATATATATATAAGTATATATAAAGAAATATTTTGACATTATTTGATTGTTAACGAACCGTTACGATTTGGCTAACATAAAATTGTTGAATACTACTTTTATATGAAATGATATAGTTTATTATGATTTCTTCATTTACTATTATTCTATAATTTTTTTTTTAAAAAAAAAAAAAAACTATTCACACATCACTCTCGATATGTTTTATAAATTATATATATTTACAAATCATTTTCTTTTAGCCAAACAAAAAAAAGTGTAACGTGTATTTTTAGTACGAAGCAATGCTTCAAAAACACCCAATAATTTTTTATTAGAGACCCTCTGAAATTGTGAAATACCATAATGATAAGCAATAAATCTGCAAATATATCTGATTTGTTGAGTTGCCCTCCTTGCCTCTCATTACAGATTTGTTTGGTGAATCCTCGCTTACCTCTAATTTCAAAAAAGAAATGTACAGCTCATGTGAGAGTGATTTATTATTATATACTAAAATTCTGTATAAAATTCATATTTGAATCACATTACTCTTTCAATTATCAGGTTTTTTAAAGTTTAAGGCATCATAAACTAATGCTGTAGAAAATAAATAAATACAAAATAATAAATAAGCCTACTTTTTAAACCTATTTTGTAGATCTAATGATGTATTAACAAGATGATTAGCTGACAATTAAAAAATAAATAATTCAAAAAATTGACTTAGATTTTTAATAGAGTATCACATTATTAGGTTTAGAAAATTAGTTTAATTTTTTGACCCGAATAATAATAATCAAAAAAAATATTGTATAAACTTTTTATTCAAAATGTTATCTGTGCCCACTTTTTGCATGTATATATGCACATCAGACAATTGTTATTGCTCTCTCTCTCTCTCTGTCTCTCTCTCTCAAATTCCCATTATACTTTAAATTTGACCCACAAAGTAAATTCCTCTCAGTTATGTAATAATGTAAGCTTTATGACTTCTTGGTCTCTATCCTACCACTGTCATGCATGAATTGTTAGCCTAGGCCTCTTTCTATACCCCCTTCTCGTTTAAAAACATGACAAAGAATGCCCATTTCTTGCATCATCGTCACTGTGTTTTCAAGAAATTCTCATGACCAATGCATGGTTTTCTGTGCTTTAAATTTCATTTTGTCAAGCGTCTCAAGACCCAGTAAAATTAAATTTCTTAAAACAAAAACAGAAAAAAGAAAAAAGTGAAGAAAAAGAACATTTTTGATGTAGATTTAAACTTAGAATGTTGTGAGTTACACCCAAAATGAATGTAGTCTGTTGATGTGGTTTTCTAAGTATTTTTTTTAATAATTTTTCTGATTATATAACATTGTTGTTCTTATAATTTTTCTGGTTATGTGTTATTTATATATACCAAAATATATGTTAATTATACACATCAATTTCAACATTTATGTTTTCCTTTAAACTATCTGACGTCCATATTGCATTATTTGATTGAAACCAAGTTCTAGAATTCATAACTGGATGATTGATTTGTTTTTTAAAAAAAAAACAAAACAAAACAAAACGAAATAGCTATATACTCCTGGCATTTCCCATGATCAACTGCATATTTGCTTACCTTTGCTATTGATTTTGAACATTCTATTCTCTCTCTTTTTCATGTCAAATCAACAGGAAGGATAGCTTTATTACCCATAGAGCGTTCTGTGATGCATTGGCTGAAGAAAGTGCTAGACTCACTGTAAACCAGTTTGAAACCACCACCAACCCAATTGCCCAACCCTTCCATCATCTCCTCCACCCACAACCACAAAACCCTCCTCCTCCTCACTTCCCTTTCTCCTCCATCCACCACCACCAACACTTCCCAAACCCACCAGCACAACAACACATTCACATCTCTCTCAACCCATGGGAGGACACAACCCAAAACCCTATCCCTACCCTCAACCAAAACCCACTTCATATCAAGCCCGAAACCACCCATCTCCCTATGCTACCACCACCACCCATCTCCTCCTCGTCGTTTTTCCAAGAACCACAACCACTAACCCACAAAAACCTGGTTAACTCACCCTACCGAAACCTACCCACCTCATCGAACAATGCCACCTCATCAGCCCACCTCTCAGCCACCGCGCTCCTCCAGAAAGCCACCATCATTGGCCACGTGGGTGGAAGAGGCACCGGAATGTCGCCGCAGGAGTACCTGAGTTTCGCTTCTGGGAATCTTGCCACGTGGCAGAAGAGTGACAGGCTGACCAGGGATTTCTTGGGCTTGACAGGAGAGTGTGGCGGTGGCAATGGGGGTGGTGGTAGTGTTGATGCTAACGTGAACGTGAGGAATATGCTATCGTTCACGGGGGGCGTAGAGTTCCCGACATATGAGCGCGACCACTCGCTGTTGAAGGCCCAAGGCTTTGGGTTTGGCGAGCCAGCTGCCTCGGAAACATGGGGCAATTGTTAGAAGCAGAGCAGCATTTGCTACGGAGGGGTAAAACAGTCATTCCAGCTACCATCTTGTCAAAATGACAAAAAATATCCTTCCTAAAAAAAACTTTTGTTTTTTATTTTCTATATGCATGTCTTTCTATTATATAACTTTCATCAATGTTTTTTTTTTTTTTTTATAAATGTATTTTGTTTAGTCGGCAAAAAATTGCTATGGTAGAGGGATTTGCTGCATTTCTCTCTCTCTCTCTCTCTTTATGAATTTCAACTTAATGTCTTTTAATTTCTTGTTTTGAATTATAGTAAAGGACAGAGTTAGAGTTTGGAGTGGTTGGTTGTGGTGTTTATATTTCTCCCAGATTTTTAGCCTTTCTTCTCTCCTTTAAAAAGTAAATAAGTGCCTGTTTGATACAGCTTAAAAGTTACTTATTTCAGCTTTCAGTTTAATTTAAGTTATTTTGATGTGTTTGGTTTAGCTTAACAATGCAGCTTATAACTTTTTATAAGTCAGAAATCAGCTTATTCTTTGAGTAGGGCAGGAGATGCTTAATTTATAAGTCAAAAATCAGCTTATGTTCATAGTTATAAGTTATAAGCTGTTAAGGTATAAGGTATAAGTACTTTCCCACAGCTCTATCAAACAGGGCCTAAATCTCACAAATAGAGTCAATAGACAAATAGAGTAGAGTTTTGTGACACAATTTTAAATAAATTTAAAGTTGAACAATTAAACAAGTTACCAATTGTTTTTTTGAGAAATAATATACACTCTTATTTAATCAAAATCTCAGAGACAAGATGACAAAAATAAAAATGCTAAGGTGATTATTAATGTTTTTGTATGTGTAAAAAAATATATCGAGATATGTAAAAATTGTATAAAAATATATAAACGTGCATTGAAACTTTAAATTTTTTAATATTATTTAATTCTTAACACACGCTTAATAAATAACTCATTAACAAAACCCAAATATAGGGAAATTTGGCTATAAACCCCCTTTACCTTCCTTTCATTGTTAAAAGAACTAAGAAAAAAATTATACTTTCTAAACCCCCTCATAATTATAAAGTCTTGCATAAAGGACAAATTTATTATTTAAATATTTTATATGACTATTATACCCACTCTCTTCCCCACTCTCTTTCTTTCCACAGATGGCCTTTTCAAGAAGAGCGACGAGCTCTGCAACTTGTGCAGCACCGAAGCCGCCGTCATCACCTTCTCCAACACTGGCAGCACCTTCGCCTTCAGCAACCCCTCCGTCGACTCCGTCCTCGACCGTTACCTCTCCATGACTTTATCATCCTCCAAAGCCTCCGCAAGCTTCTCTTCCCTCTTTCAACATAGGGTTTCAACTCAAATCTGTGCACCATGAACGATTCCAATCTCTAATCTCCCGAGATCGACCTACGTGAAACGTTGTAGAATCGGCGAATCCCTCATCAGCAACTGTTGATCAAACACAGTTCCTGCAAATCGCACTGATACATACATATATATATGTTTTGAGTCTTTAAGATCGGAGATTTGAATGATTTTTAAGTAGAAGAAAAACCTATTACATCAAGTTTTCGACAAAGAATTCGAATTATAAAAGAGTACAGAGACGAATCGCGCGACTGTTCAAAATTTTCATATTTGAACACAGTTCTTCAGATTTTTCATATATATATGTGTGCGTGTGTGTTTGTGTGTGTGTGTGTATGTGTGTGAGAGAGAGAGAGATTTTTCATTTGGATAATGTTGTTAAGTTCTTAAATTGATCTATTGATGAGTTGTTACTATGTTCTCTCAACTTTTTGTTGTAAAATTGTTTTTGATTTTGATAAATTTTTGTGTCGTAAGTGAGCAATATGGATTGTGTATATGTAATAGATAACAAAGAAGCCAAAAAGGGGATACGAAAGAGGCAAGTAACTGTGAAGAAACAGAAGAATAGTGGTTGTGAATGATCTAATTTCATTTGATAGAACTAGAGTAAAATTTTATTCTGGTTCTATTGCTCTGTTTTTTTCATTTGACAGAACTAGAGTAAAATTTTACTTTTATACAGAGTAAAATTTTACTTTTAGTTTCAGAGTCTCACAGTTTACTTGTTTTTCAGAGTAAAATTTTACTTTTATACAGAGTAAAATTTTACTTTTAGTTTCAGAGTAAAATTTTACTTTTATACAGAATAAAATTTTACTTTAGTTTCAAAGGGTAACATTTTACTCTTATTCAGGGTAAAATTTTACTTTTATACAGAGTAAAATTTTACTTTTAGTTTTAGAGTGTAAAATTTTACTCTTATTCAGAGTAAAATTTTACTTTTATATAGAGTAAAATTTTACTTTAGTTTCAGAGTGTAACATTTTACTCTTATTCAGAGTAAAATTTTACTTTCATACAGAGTAAAATTTTACTCTGAAATACACAGTGAAGATGGCTTAATAGGAGAGCTGATAGATATGAGGGTATTATAGTAAAATAAACAAGTTTTAAAATATTAGGGGGTTTTGAAAGTACTTATATAATTCTTGTCCTTTTGAAAGACAAATTAAATAGTGAGGGGGCTATCACCAAATCCCCCTAAAATATAATGTAAGAGTCATAAAAGAAAATATGAATATTATTTTTTTATATACTATAAATTCAGATTGAGATCACATCTACACGGAATCCTCTCACAAATATGTAACATGAGAGATGCTATTAAACCAATGTAAATGAATAATTTTTCAAAAATGTTTTTTACTATGAAATATTATTTCTAAAATCATTCTAAATATAAAGTGTATGAAATAAAATATACTTTTTTAAAAAAAAATTATAAATAATTTTTCTAAGATTTAGAAGGAGTAAACTTCCAAATCCGCCTCATCCACTTCGTCAACCCCTTCAGGTTTCTACTAACCCCCCCTAACAGCCCCTAGTAAATATGAGAACAAAACAAACCATTTTATGGTACATTTTCTCGAAATATCCAAGGACGTGACCATACCAGATTCGCGAACAAAACAAACTGTTGCTCATGAATTCCGTTGGTCTCCAATAATGTTTTTACAATAATTTTGTAATAATTATAATTATTGTAAGAGTAATTGCATTTAAACTCAACTTATCTATTTAAGCTACTATTTTGTGTTTCAAGGCTAAACTTACCAGTGTAATTATTGAAGAGATAACCTCTTTTTACTCTTTTTTTTTATCAAGGAAAAAAATATATATAAGTGCTACAGACAAAAATAGAAAAATATTGACACTATGTTCTGTCAATGGTGTTTCTGGAATTGCATTTTTGTTCATGGCACGTAGACTGTAAATGAATCGAGTTGTTAGTAGATTCAACTTGTTCAGGAGACTAATATTATATAGTCCCAAATAATTACACCATTCGGTGACACTACCTAATAGAGTCATACTCTATTCAGTTCACTGAAATGAAATGAGAATAAATGAAATAGAATGGTTATTCTTTACACGCTCCTATAGAAAAATCATTCTCTTGGAATGATGAATGATAATTTCATTTGTAAAATATTTTTAATTAATCAAATATGAAATAAATATTTTAATTGAAATCATTCTATTTTATTTTATTTCAATGAACGTGCAGATAATTTTTCGTGGACGAAATGGTTTATACCTTAGGATGCGATGGGCAGTGTCGGTGGAGCTCCATAAACTGCAACTACTCTTTGCGGATTGACAGGTATGCCCTTCGACCCAATCCAAATTTGATCATTTCATAGTAAGTTTTATTTTTTTATTTATGGAAACTAGTTCTTTTGTTAGAGCCAGCCAACTATTTACTAGTTAAAATAAAATAAAATGATAAAACAAAAGGTGAGCATTTTCTCTATGAACTCCTCAACAATAAATCATTCTTCATATATTAGACTCTAATTGTGAAAATAATTTTATTCAACCTTCATAAAAGTTGGTAAAATAAAATTGGACTCTCTAATTCCAATCAGCATGTGATTATAATCAATAAAACAACTTTTTGAAATTTGGTTTACATCTACATACATATATACGCATATAAATACGATAATATTAATTTCTTCCTCCATGTATAAGATAGCATGTGATTAGCCATTTTTTTTATGTGTGGTATTATTATTTTATTTTATTCTTTAACCTTTTTTCATGATGAGAAATTTATTTAATTTATATTCATCGTTGAAGAGTAAACTTCTATTAATAGGTACATTCCAACGTTTGGCAAGGTCATTTCAATCTCTCTCATGGACTCCAGTTCATTGAAATTGATTGATTAACACTGAAATACACCTTAATATCTCTTTCTCCTATCTCTCATGTTATCAACTTGCATTGAAATAGTTCATGTTGACTTTATAGTTCCTTATATATATATTAGTTGCCAATTGCTAAAAGGTCCCGTTGAAAATAAAAACATCAACAAAAAATGGATTTATCAATCAAAAACAGACAGCCCATATTTTTATATAAACATAATAATTTATCCTATCACGCTGTGTTTGATTGAGAGATTTGAATAGGGATTCAAAAAGGAAAAGGATAAAGTTATGTGAAACTAAGTGAAATATAGTTATATTTTATTCGTATTTCAACTACATTTTCCTTTTTCCTTTTCAAATGCCTCCCCAAAGGAAAATGTCTTGAACCCCCACCACCCCCACTGTTTTTTGATTGGCTCAATTTTTATTTATTTATTTATTTATTTTAAAGTCTTGCTCTCACAGCCCCCCACGTGGAGGTGGGGGTGCTGGGGTCACCCCCAATGGGGGTCCTCAGCACTGTTGTTCCCCAAATCCCCCAACTAAACACAGCGTAAGAGTGGCCATTAATACTCTTTAGATTTCAATGTATCTCAAAACATTTTATTTCATAAAAAATGTTTGAGACCTCGAAATAAGTTTTCACAATTCCACCCATAATAATGTGTCAATATAAATGTAAACTTTTAATTTGTCCCACACTCATATAATCCACATAACCAAAAGGGAACTAAGTCCAAATAACCGACTAGTCTAATACTGTGTTTGGTTGAGAGATTTAAAGAGGGATTTGGAAAGAAAAATGAAAAAGATAGGTGAAATATGAATAAAACATACATATATTTCATCTAGTTTCATACACCTTTTCTTTTTCCCTTTCCCTTTCCCTTTCCCTTTCAAAATCCCTCTCTAAATCCCTTAACCAAACACAGTGTAACTAAATCAATTTTGCTATAAACACAGAAATCAAACACAAAATCAAATACGAAATACATATACATTCTATATGGAAAACGCTAGGTATCCCAAACAATCTACCAAATGTTTTACAAAATCTTTCATATGAGTGTGGGACCCACGCAAACCTACATGTGTGTGGGTCTCACACCCATGTGAGAGATTTGATAAAACATTTGGTAGATTATTTGAAATCTCTAGCATTACTCATTTTATATTCAATTATGTGACAGTTTTATGTTCCTAGACTTACTCCCAACTAAATAGTTCTTAGTGGAGAGGAGCGGAGAGACAGAATGACCAATAGGGAGAGAGCATTCTGGAATTTATCATAATTTCAGGGGTTGTGAGTGTAATTTACGTGAAGTAAGCATAGCCTTTTGTAAAGAGGAGTAGAGAGAGGGTGTGAAAAAATGTTGTAAGCGTGAGTACAAAGGAGACTAAGTTCGTTTATTTGTTTGTGCAGTGTTGTGGTGGTCCGAAACTATAGTGGTGAACAAGAAGACCAAAAGGAAAAAGAAAAGAAAAGAAAAGAAAAGAAAAGAAAGTTCGGGATTAGAAAATAAAAGATGGGGAAAAATGTCAACGGTTATGAAAAAGATGCTCAATGCAACTTTGAATTTTATATACACTTACAAATTCTGAGTCTTTCTTTTCGTTGATGACCCCTTTCTCAAATTCTGTGCAGCCTTTGATTTGTTTGGCAGCAGCCTCAACAATCTTCTCATAATCTTCAAGTACTTTCTCCCTAGTCGTCTTCCACATGGCCCACCACACTCATCAAATCCTAACCTGCGCATTACATGTACAAAAATAAATAAAATTAATAAAGTTTGAGAAAGATAAAAAGTAAATGAAATGTATTTCATTTTCTTCTAAGATCCAAATGAGCAATGTGCTTTGCATCAATATATACAGTCCCTTCAAAATTTGTTACTGATGGGTGCAAGTGGTTGGGTTTCAACTAAAAGAACATAACCAGGAATGTTGAAACATGACCCCATGTTTCAGCTAACATACTAAATCGAAGGAAGCAAAAGATTGTAACAGTTCTACTCAAGAAAACATCACTAGAGGGTTAGGAAAAATATATCGTATTGTCAATATTTTCGTCAAATTTAGCACAAATTTTGGCAGTATCATTTGTGCCAACTCAGCTCACTAAAGAGAGGGTTTTGACCTATTGGTCTAAATGTGAGACATCCTTACGACAAAAATAAGTAATGATCAAGATGTGCCAATTAGACATTTGCACCAGTAGAACAATATTGTATTCGAGTTGCTTTTAGAAAGAGAGAACCAAGCACTATAAGAGAATAGGGAAATGGTAATGTCAAGATGGTAAGGGGATCACACATTCCTCTTTTAACAAGGGTATAAAAGACCAAAATAGTCCTGCAAAAGAAGTACGTGACACCAACATTTCTGTGTGGTTATTATTATAATAGAGAAGTATATTCAACATCTAAAGGGTGGCAAGGGATCTGGGGATTAATGAAAGGCGGGGTTGGGGTCATGGGTGTTATGGTATATCCAAAGCTTTTAGAAAGTAGATGTAAGTTGCAGGCTTAAGGTACAAACCACATACCATTTGCCTTGTTAAAAAAGACCCTGCATCTTTTTATCTCTCTCTGTTGCCACAAGCAAACAAATGAAAAGGTTCTATTCTATTCCTTTCCCTCTCAACACACTTGCATATGTCATCTTCCATCAGGGAATCTCATCTCAACAGAACAATCTTTTCTTTCTTTTTCTTCTTCCTTCCCATGCAAATAATTACTAAATCCTTCTGCTGCAAATCCCTATGCAACTCCCTCTTTTCCACAACCCTCTTGAGTATATCACACCAATTCAACAGCTTGCATAGTGAGGCATCTTTCGATGGTCTCTTATAGCTTCACATATGATAGTTTCCCTTTAGCCTGGCAGTTACTTTCAAAGCCATTGTTCACTTGTACTAAATAATTTTCAATGGTTAATTAATCTAGTAGTACGCACTCCTAGACAAGAAAGAACCTAACAAGAGCAAAGAAAAGATGGTCCAGGAAGCTCCACCAGAAAAACAACTACGCCACAAACCCCTGTTAGGTTCAGCTTTTCATCTATTCACTTTCTCAAAAACAATTTGTAGGTATTAATTTCGCTTAAAGCTACCAACCAAACCAAATCAAACTAATCCTTGTGCTAAATATTTAATAGGATAAGACCTCATGCTATACTATGTACCAGGTAACCTTTTCAGACAATGTGGTAAAATCTCCCTTCCTCTATGTATCCACAAAAAGATGTTAACAAGCTAAATTCCAAAGATTACTGTGGTGCTTAGCTTTAAACTATCTACATTTCCAACATTAACAGCAAAATTTCAAGCTTTCTGGGCCTTTAGTGCATTTTTTTTTTTTTTTCATTTCAAGTTATCAAGTTTTCATACCATTTCACTCCTCTACTAACACCCATTGATAAATACCCTGTTCCTTGAGGAAAGTTATACAAATTGTCATTCACATCGAAAAGATAAACATGTCTTTCTCAAGAGGGACACTGACAAATCAGCAAATTTTAGGTGTGAACTTGTTCAATCAAAAGCATCAACATGATATCTGAATTTTGAACGTTACAAAATTTAGGGCGATTCAATGAAATTGTACAACCAATCATATAACAAAGACAAACAAAACATGTTCAAAGCTGAAAATTCAGCAATTTTTAAAGATAATATGGAACTTCTATTCTAAAATACAGCAACTGACTCACATATATATGTACTAAAAGAGGGCAAAAAGCCTTTGCAGGGAATATGAATCAATTTGCACTCTCAAAACTGATGGCTGGACCAATTTCTTTATGGAAAGTCCATGTCGGCAGTTAACTCATTGAACTAATGGTTTTGACCCAACAAAGTTAATACCCAAATATCGATCCAACATGTTCTCTGAGTGCCTGGCATGGAAGATATTGGACACTAAAAAATTGTGTCAGTTCTTAAAATTATACACACACAATAAAAGACGAATAGTACATTAAAATTTCCTTTATTTTGGACAAGGTCATTTCTACTGGAGTTTTAAAATATATAAAAAGTTATTTGTTCAATTATGGGTAATTCAAAGATCTTGCAAATATTCACATTGATTCTCATTATGGAGATGAAAGTGGAGATATAGATGCAAAGGTGAGTAAAACAAGCACATGCAATGTCACAAATATCAGCATATGCGGAAAAAAGTGAAAAGCCAAAGAAGACAAAGGCCATGATGAAATGCAAATTAGAAAGGGCCGTTTATTTGAAGAAAAAAAGAAAAAAAAAGAAAAGAAAAGAAAAGAAAAATGTTTCAAAAGTTGAAAGGACCAGAAATTTATAAGTGACCAAAGTTAAATCAATATTTTCACTGCACGTCCCTCATGGCTCAACTAGGAGTGAAGGAAATTAACCATATCTATAGGGAGGCAAATGCTTGCACCGATCTACTAGCAAATCAAGGAGCTCCAACAAATGAAGAAATGCATACTTTTCAACACCCACCTCCTTGCATTTGTAATCAACTCTTTGATGATGCTAGGGATGTTTACTACCCTAGAAATATGTAACTGAGTAAAACAAGGACATGCAATGTCACAAATATCAGCAAATGCGGAAAAAAAGTGAAAAGCCAAAGAAGACAAAAGCCATGATGAAATGCAAATTAGAAAAGGCTGTTTATTTGAAGGAGAAAAAAAAAATGCTTCAAAAGTTGGAAGGACCAGAAATTTACAAGTGACAGAAATTAAATCAAGATTTTCACTGCATGTCCCTCATGGCTCAACTAGGAGTGATGGAAATTAACCATATCTATAGGGAGGCAAATGCTTGTACCGATCTACTAGCAAATCGAGGAGCTCCAACAAATGAAGAAATGCATACTTTTCAACACCCACCTCCTTGTATTTGTAATCAACTCTTTGAGATGCTAGGGATGTTTACTACCCTAGAAATATGTGACTGACTCTTTCCTATTATATATAATATTGCTCCTTTATTACCACACACACAAAAATAAAATAAAAAAAGAAATAAAAATTTAAAGACTATATATAAAGCCATACTACATGTTACATGGTAGCATTTATTCCAATAACAAGGTACCAACAACAGTAGTAACATATTGGGTGTTGTTCCCCATGCAATTCTTTCCATCTCCAGAAAACCTAAATGTATGGGGAGGCCATATTGCCTGGCCATTGCCACTGAAATTATTAAGAATATATGGGACGCATTCTTTGCACCGGTTCATTCATGTAAACTTTGTGTGCTGCCATATAGATGAACTTTGTCATCATGGGGATACAACCAAAGGGAACAATATGATATTCTTATGGAAGAATGCTAATGGTGTGAGACATCTTGGGCAATTATGTAACAAAGAAAAGTGAGAATTTATCAACAACAACAACAGCAACAACAACACAGAGAGAGAGAGAGAGAGAGAGAGAGAGAGAGAGATGTTTTGGGCAATCAAAACATTGCCCTTTCAAGTGGGAGCCTTATCGAGTTTACAAAAGATTTCATACCACCAAAACTGAATCTAACAGGAATGGCTATCAAAGAAATTGAACTAGCACCTGAATTATGATTGTCGTTGCAATAAGAAGCCAATTGTGGTAGTGAAAAACTATGCAAAAATACGAGTAATTATGGAGACCAAGTTTTTTATTAGTTTTTGCAACTCTCCCACTACAATTAATTATAAAAATAAATAAATTTGAAAAAAAAAAAACACGAGAGAGAGAGAGAGAGAGAGAGAGGGAGTATTTCTAGAGTTCTACCACATATAAATGGAAAGACCAAAATTTCTGAATTTTTTGGATAAGACCAACCAAAACTTATGGATGTAGCCTGCACTCCAGCAATAAGCAGATATGTTCCCAAAGACATTTTCCAACATGAGAACATCATTATCTGAAGTGCAAAGGGCTCTTTCCAAATCAAAATTGCATCCATTGCAGCAAATTGGTCAACAACTGCACCACAAAATACTTGGTAGAATTTATTCCTGCAACCATAAAAAAATGCAAAACAAATTAAAGCACAGTAGAGTCTACCCCTTTTAATTTAAATACACTAGAACAAATACTCTACTTGAAGTTAACATGTACCAATCTTCTTCAGCAGTCAGTTGATCCATCTTATCAAACGTCTGTGGAAGGACTTCATGCCCAAACTGATAAAAGCAAGTGCAATATCAAAGCCTCCAGAGTTCCTGAAAAAGAGTAATATAACTCGACTTGACACACAGAAAAAATGACTGACCACTCTTCAAATATTAGTTTATTCTTCATCCTCAACAGGCTAGCAGATAAGGACTCTTATCATAAGAAAAATGGGTTCACTGAAGCAACATCACATACTGGTCATAAATGGAAGATCTCCGAAACGATACAACAGGTGACACTTTAACAAATGTAGTATAGTTGCAGGCCAAAAAAGAAGGGAAAGGATAAAACAAAACAGAACAAAACAAAGACTGATTCCTTAGAATATAACTTTGTTCAAAGTTCCAAACAAAGAAATTTAATTGAGAAGATATGAGAATTGATAGGGACTCGGTCAGTTATCGAAGATGGGGCACCTTCAACAAATGAGAGCACAAACTAGACAAACAGACAAAACTAACTTAACATTTATCATAATGTCAATTTTCAAAACACATAAAGCATGCAACGGACTTGAAATAAGGTGATGGTGGTGGTAGTAGAATGCATACATATTTGTTGAGCTTCTTCCAATGAGCTATGCACTTGTTACTAAAATTTGAAGCTCCAAATGCAAGGAAATGAAGCTCCCCATAACATGCAAATAAAACATGATCACCTGTTTTCCACAACTCCACTGCAGTTGGCACTTCGTGTGCAATAATAAAAATAATGAAAAATAGCAACCACACATCTCTAAATAACATTAAAAAAAATTGATTACATTAACATCGTAAGTTTCTGCTTAAATCTAAATAGTTGCTCCAATTTCAATATTATGTATAAAAAATAGGGAACATGCCATGAAACATAATAACAGCTGACATAGTGTCAACAAAAGAATCAAGGATAGGATTTGAAGGAAACTATAAACTTACTACCATGGCAAGAAAGACATTCTGAAGGGTAATTATCAAACATTTTCTATATAAAAAATGTTAATTTATTCAACATTTTCAACTCGTAAGATATATATATAATATATATGTGTGTGTGTGTGTGTGAAAGTAATTTAATCAAGGAAACATGACAAACTTGGAAACTTCAACAATCGAGTTAGCTAGTTATCAGTGTTAAATCAGCAGCTTCAACTCAAATAATATCAAGCAAGTGAGCGAAATGCACACCAAGTTTCATCTATACTATCTTTACTATTATATATTATATAATGTCAACAACCTAATTGGTGTGAACCACATTCTGAATTTGTGTCACGGCATTTTGATTCCAAAATTGTTTGGAAACAAAACACATTTTCCCTTGAGGATATTATGGACAATTCAACATTTCTTCCATAACTGAGTAACATTCCACAGTCGCCAGAGATCCTTTTTTATCCCTCACAAATCCAATCTCTATACTTCAATTCCAGTACAACTCTAGTGAGGTAGTTTTCCATCAACATTGTGTATATCCTATTGTAAGTTTTGTTTGTATAGATTACAGTCGCTCTCTCTTAGCAACAGGTTAGAAAGCCAAAGAGTAATCTCTCCTCTAGTTTCACCTAGTTTTACACCCATTTTTCCTTTTCTTTTTCTAAATCCCTCAACCAAACAGCATGATTATATCAAAACATACAAAATCTGGAAGGACATTGTTGATCAAAGCAAAACGCCATGTTTGGCTAGGAGATTTGGGAAGGAATTTGGAAAGAAAAAGAAAAAATATAAGTGAAATGTAAATAAAATATACATTTCACATAATTTCACACAACTTTTCCTCTTCTCTTTCTAAATCCCTTCCCAAATCTGCAACCAAACACAGGTTTCTTTGTATAGGTTGTCTCTCTAATGAGCTCAATTGTATTGACCTAGAAGTTTAATATGTCATATTGTGAAACTATGCGTGTGCTTGGTTGGAATTTGGGAAGGGATTTAGAAATAATAAAAAAAGATAAATGCTATATTTCATATAATTTTACACACATTTTTTCTTTTTATTTTCAAATGCCTTTCCAAATCCCCAATCAAACACACCGTAAATGATTCAATTATAATGTTTTCTGTTGGCATAGGATGTCAGAATTCAATAAATGCTCTGCAACTGAAGAGGAAAAAAAAAAACTGTTTTGAATTAACAAAATCATTTAGATGCTTATGAACATATGCATGTATGTATGTACACAAATATATACACATACGTAATGTATCGGCAAGTAGTCAAAACCGCCATTGGAGGTAAATTCCAAGCACGAAAAGCTTTCCAATTCTTGATGCAGACATTGAATATCTTCTGGAAAATCAAAGTAACAGATTGAAGCAATGTCTGTGAAGTAAAATCTGTGAATCTACAAGTTCGCGAATCGATCCTTTGCTACTCCGCGGCGAAGCGTTCAAAGATTGAGCTGGGGCTTGGCTCTGCTGCGACGGGGTACAAAAAATTAAGGTACATCGGACAACTGATCGTCAATGACAACTTGCCTTGTGGTGGTGACGAAACTCGGAGTCTGGGTCATTATGGGTGGGCCTGGGTCATTATGGGATGGGCCAATTAAGACCAATCTGAAATATAGACCCGCTTGTGCCAGTTTAGGCATAACGTGTGGACAAGTTCAAGCTATTTAAGTCATTTTTCTTAAGTGTGTTGATTCAATTATAAACCAATTGTTTTAAGCCTTGTCATTCATTAGTCTATTTGTCCAAATGTAATGTTAAAGTCCTCTAAACGAGAAGTAATGTCAAATAAGAGGTCCTCCCAAAACATGAGAAGAAGACTACACCATTGACGATGAATCTCTGAAGAGATTAAGCCATTATGTGTAAGTCTCCTTTACATGCCTTGAGCAACCTCAGTTGGTTGAAACCATTCTCATGAATGAAAGATATGGATTGATTGATTGACTAGCAAATTTAAGCTGCAAAGCATGTAAAATGAACTAAGAAAGCATATTAAACAACAAGTATGCCAACTATGAGACCTCAAACAAGGCACAAACTAATTGAGAAAGCTTAGACAACCTCAAAACAGTCCTAAATACATGCAAATTAGAGGTGAAACATGCATGAAAAGGGGTTAAAAAGTTAGACAATAAAGATGAGCGTTAAGGCTAGTAAACAAGGGTAAGGAGGGCTGGCTAACCCTTCATTTTTGAAGCTTCAAAACATGGTTTTAAGCCTTTTCAAACCTCTGAAAATCAGTATGAATACCAAAGAAAAATAGTGAAAATGAGAAGGTTTGGGTTATGAATAAAGGTGTAGAAAGAGGAAGCGCCCTCCACCCTTTTGGTAACCCTTCAAACCCAACTCCAACACTTCAAACAAACTCAAAACCAACCAAAACAGCAAGAATGATGAAGTAAAGGATAGAAATGAAAGCAAGAAAAGAGAAAGCAAGCTTATACTTTTCAAGAAGCAAGCTTATTCTTGAAGTTTCAAACTTGATTTCAATGTAATCTCAAGCTTGAATTACACTTCCTCAAGATCAACCAAGGCTTTAGGGTGGTAAGACAAGGTTGTATATGGTGTGTAGTGGTGGTGTAAGTAAGCTAGGGTTAGCTCAAAGATAACTTGTAATGGAAGAAGGAGGAGTGAAGGACTCTTAAGGTGTATATATCTCTTCTTGAATTTTTTTCAACCCTCAAAACAATCCCAGAGCTTCGGTTTTATAGAATTCGGGATGAAAAGATGATAAATGACACGGGTAAGCCCATAAAGGATATAGCCCACGGTTTAGGCCCCAATACATAATTCAAATACTAAAGATCAACGTTGCTGGAGCTCAACATGGCATTAAGAACCAATAACATCAAAACACGTGGTAAGAAAATGACAAGCCACATAAGCAAATAAAGATCCTGTAAAGTTATTGCACTGCACATCAGCCATTAATAAAGGCCCTTACAGCATTTATTGCGATAACCCCCCCGGTCAAGACAGAATGGCCTCACCATGAACAAGGCAAGCTAGAGTATAGACTTTCGGCCATGGCGACAGGTCGGAAGGGACAACGAAAATGATTACCAAAGGATATAAGTAGACGTTGAAGACAAGAAGAAGGTTAAGCTTTTCTATCCCTAATCTATCTCTATATTTCATCACTCTTTCTAACTTACTTGTCGGAAGGTTCGCTGGGGGACTCTCCGTTCCCCGTTGGACTCTTGTACAGGTCTCTTTGTGGGCTTGGTATATCGGGCACCAGTTTGGGAAGTGTGAATCGGTCCGATCCGTTCCATTCGGAACAAGCTGTCTCATCAGTTGGCGCCGTCTGTGGGAAACCTTTTGCTCCGCGTGCCAGTTGTGCTTATTGTCGCCGGAGACCCTTTCCTAACAGTCCTTTCCTGCCACCCACCAAGGTGGGATGGTCACAACTAGATCCATGGTTTCTCACCACAATATTGCCGACCACCAAACCGACCCTCCCAATCCAAATAACCCACCGCAATATTTCACAGAGCTCACCAACAGCATTAACCGCCTAGCCAAGCAAAATCAAGCCCTAATTAATGCTCTACTCTAAAGAAACCTTCCTATGCCCCCTCCTCCACCTCCAGATATCCCACCCAACCAAGAACGAGCCCCGAGCCACACCATCCAGCAGCCCCATCCACTCAACTTAGAAGGCTTGCGACCCCTTCCCTCGGATATAAACCTGCCACCCTGGGCCCCACACCCATCGGTCCTGACACCAACCCCTGAAGGAGAGGTCAGAAGTGTCCAGCCTCCGCTGCCTTCCGGTGGTGACAACATTTCTCTTTGGGATGCAGAACTCCGAGCCATGAAACTTCAACTCCAAGGAGTCATGCAGAACATACAAAATAAACCATCTACCACAGCCAACTCACCGTTCGTTGCCTCCATCAGGGACAAACCCTTACCTCCTAAGTTCAAAATGCCCTCGATCAACTCTTTCGACGGTACAACGGACCCAGTCGATCACTTGGAGACCTACAGAACCCTCATGATCCTCCATGCATTCCCTAATGAAATCATGTGTCGGGCTTTCCCCGTAACGCTTAAGGGGTCGCCCGACTGTGGTTTGGTCAGCTACCGACGGACTCTGTCTCTACCTTTCAGCACTTGAGTGACTCCTTCCTCAGCCACTTCATTGGTGCCCAGCGCTAACGGCGTCCGGCAACTCAGCTCCTCAACATCCGTCAGACAGAGGGAGAGTCGCTGCACAGCTTCGTCACCCGCTTCAACACCGAAGCCCTACAGGTGGCAGAAAATGATGACAAGGTCATTCTCACGGCTTTCATGGCTGGTCTACGATCATTTGATTTCATTTTTTCCCTCTCCAAAAACCCCCCGACCTCCATGGCAACCTTACTTTCCAAAGCCCAAAAGTACATGAACGCTGAAGACTCCCTAGCCGCCAGACAAGATCCTATAATCAAAAACCCGATCCCCAGATATAAGAGAAATGACTCAGAAACTAGAAACACACAGTACACTCACCAAACACCTCAGTATACCGACCGACCACCTCGAGCCAACCGATCGGCGTCAACCCGACCGCCCGGCCGGTTCGAACGATACACCCCCTTTAACTCTCCCATGGAACAAGTCTTGAACCAGATCAACGAGATTATCTCCTAAAATGGCCCCAACCGTCACGGTCTCCTTCCAACCGGTGAGACCAGTCCCAATACTATCGTTTTCACCAGGACCACAACCATAATACCGAGAGTATGTTAACCTCAAAGACTAGGTCGAGGACTTGATACGTCAGGGACGTCTCAGTCGGTTCACGGAAGCCCGCCCTCAGTAGAGGCAAAGGACTGAACCCATCAGAAACAACCACCGGCGCACCCCTCTCCGGCAACCAGCACAACCTAACCAAGGTCATGATCGCCTTCCATAGCAACCCAGGCACATGGTAACCCCGCCCCCCCCTGTTGGAGAAATCAGAGTTATTGTTGACAGACTTGCTTGTGGAGGACCACCCCGCTTGGCTCAGCGGACAGAACTCAGAAGAATAAGGCAGGGCTTAGACAAAGAAGTTACCACATTGGATCGCCCTTCCAAACAGCCCAAACAGTGGATGGAGCCCATCACCTTCATGGAGGCCGACTGCACAGGCATCCGTTATCCCCATGACGACCCCCTCGTCATCTTTGCCCTCCTCTCCAATTACAAAGTCAGACGGGTTCTCGTCGACAACGGTAGTTCTTCAGACATCATATTCCTAAATGCTTTTCGCCAGCTGAAGGTCGAGGAAGAAAGTTTGTCCCCTCTCCAAACCCCATTGGTCGATTTCACTGGAGATCGGGTGACCTCCATCGATTCCATCGATCTTCCCATCACAATCGACAACTACCCGCGGCAGACCACAAAGTTGCTCACATTCCTTGTCGTCGACTGTCCCTCTGCTTACAACATCATCCTCGGCCACACTACCCTAAATGTTTTCCAAGCTATCACATCCACTTTCCACTTGTTGTCAAATTCCCCACCAACCTTGGGTCGGCACGGTAAGAGAAGAGTAGACCGTGGCTAGAGAATGTTACGTCACTTCACTTAAAGAGGTCAAGCTAAAGGAGGCTATGATCATTGAAGGACTCGACGTCAGAGACAAGGACGAGCTAGTCAAAGGGGAACCAGTGGAAGAGCTTGTCAAGGTCCTCATCGATCCCACCAACCCGACAAAAACTGGCAAAATCGGCAGCCAACTATCCTCCCAGGCCAAGGCCGACCTTACGGCCCTCCTGATTGAGCACAACGACGTATTTGCTTGGACCCACTCCGATATGTCGGGTATTGACCCCTCCTTCATCACCCATCGTCTCAGCATTGAGCCCCATTTCTGACCCTTCCGCTATAAGTAGCGCATCTTTTCACCCGGAATCCAATACGCTTATTGCTTCTGAAGTAGATAAGCTCCTTGAGGCACAGTTTATCAAAAATGTGGACTATCCCAGATAGCTATCAAATATGGTCTTGGTCCGTAAAAACAACGGTAAATGGCGACTCTGTGTCGACTACTCCGACCTCAACCGAGCTTGCCCCAAAGACAGTTATCCCCTTCCTCGCATAGATCTGCTTGTTGATGCCATGGCCGGTTATCAAATGCTCAGCTTCATGGATGCCTTCTCTGGGTATAACCAAATTCTGATGCACCCATCAGACCAGGAACACACCTTCTTCATCACCGACCGGGGAACCTACCATTATCGTGTCATGCCATTTGGGTTAAAAAATGTCGGAGCCACTTACCAACGGTTGGTGAACGCCGTCTTTCATCATCAGATAGGCCGGAACACAGAAGTATATGTCGATGACATGCTAGTCAAGAGCAAACTCTCCACTGATCATCTGGCCGACCTGCGAGAGACCTTCGGCACCCTACGAAAGTATCAAATGAAGCTCAATCCGGAGAAATGCGCCTTCAGCGTAGGATCTGGAAAGTTCTTGGGTTTTATGGTCAGTCAGCGGGGTATCGAAGCTAACCCCGAAAAGATCAAGGCCTTGATAAAAATGCAGTCACCCAGAACGGTTAAGGAGGTTCAAAGGCTTATTGGTAGAATCGCCGCCCTCAACCGCTTCATTTCCCGCGCAACGGACAAGTGCCTTCCCTTCTTCAAAGTTCTTCGGCAGACTTTCGAGTGGACGACCGAATCTGAAGAGGCTTTCCAACAGTTGAAGTAGTTCATGGCCAACCCCCCTTACTCTCCCAGGCACTCTCGGGCGAGCCTCTTTTTCTCTATCTAGCCGTCTCGAGCACCGCAGTCAGCGCGGCCCTCATTAGGAAGGACAGTTCAATACAGCGTCCAGTTTATTACATTAGCCGGGCTCTCAGAGGCGCTGAACAGAACTACCCATTACTAGAAAAAATGTCCTTGGCCTTGGTCACCGCCTCAAGACGACTCCGTCCTTACTTCCAAGCCCACTCCATAGTGGTCCTCACTGACCAACCTTAAAAGAAGATAATGCAACAACCCGAGCTGTCCGGCAGACTTATGCAATGGTCGATCGAGCTCAGCCAATTTGACATCTCCTACCAACCTTGAACGGCGATCAAAGAGCAGGCTATTACCGATTTCATCTTGGAATTCACTAATCCCACTCCAACCACGGCCCCACCGCCCCCGGAACCCTATACTAAGGCAGAAGGCCCCCATTCTTGGACCCTTAACGTCAACAGATCATCCCGCAAAGAAGGCAGTGGGGCTGGTCTCATCCTCACCGCCCCCGAGGGTGGTTATTTCAAGTGTGCTCTCTGCTTCTTGTTCGACGTAAGCAATAATGAGGCCGAATATGAGGCCTTGATAACAGGTCTTCGCCTAGCCAGAGACATTGGTGTCAGCCATATCCGGGTGTTCAGCAATTCTCAGCTTATTGTCGAACAAATTACTAGGGATTCGATGCCAAGGAAAACACAATGTAGGCTTACAAGGATATTGCACTCCCCCTTGCTCGCCTCTTCAACACTTTCCACATCCAGTACATCTCTCGAGCGGAAAACTCCAAGGCAGATGAAATGGTTCAATTAGCTTCTGCAGACCAGTCCGACCTGAGCCATGGTGTCCGCCTCGAGTATTTGGCCCACCCTGCCATTTCCCCAAACCAGCAACAAGTCCACTTCCTCCAAAACGAACCTATACCATGGGCGGCCGACATCTTTATATTTTTAACAAAGGGGAAACTGCCAGACGACAAACAGCAGGCCGCCAAAGTCAAGGCCCGGTCGTCCAACTACACTCTCATCAGCGGCCTCTTGTACAAACGTGGCTTTTCACACCCATACCTGCGATGCCTCAATCTTGCTCAAGCGACCTACGTGATGAGGGAGGTCTATGAGGGTATCTGTGGTAATCATTCGGGTGCCAGGTCACTAGCCCACAAAATACTTCGCACCAGTTACTTCTGGCCTACTCTCAATCAAGATGCCACTGAATTCGTGCTTAAATGTGATAAGTGCCGATGCTTTGCCAACATCCCTCATGCTCCTCCGTTAGAACTGATCACACTCTACAGTCCTTACCCGTTCGCCAAATGGGGGATCGACTTAGTTGGCCTATTGCCCACCGGCCGAGGCCAAACCAAATTCGCAATCGTCGCCATTGATTACTTCACTAAATGGGTGGAGGCGGAACCCCTCGCCACAATCACCGAGCGGAACACAACCAGATTCATTTGGCAGTCGATCGTGTGCCGATTTGGCATCCCTCAAGCCATTGTCTCCGACAATGGCAAACAATTCGACAATGCCAAGTTCAGGAAATTCTGTGCAAAGCTTCAAATCTAGCCATTCTTCTCTTTCCCAAGTCATCCCCAAGCCAATGGCTAAGTTGAGGTCACCAACCGTTCTCTTCTGAAGATCATCAAAACTAAGTTAGAAGCTGCTAAGAGACTCTTGGCTGAGGAATTATTGAATGTACTCTGGGCCTACCGCACTATCGCCCGAACCCTCACTGGGAAGACCCCCTTCCGCTTAACAAACGGCGCTGAGGCGATCATCCCAGTGGAAATCGGTCTGCCCACCCCAAGGGTTCTGCACCCGAATCTGGAACTAACTGAAGAACTGCGTCGGGCCGACCTGGACCTGATTAAAGAGCTCCGAGAGACCACTGTTGTCAGGTGGGCCTCATATTAACAGAAAATGATAACGCACTACAACCGCAAAGTCCGACCGAGGGAGTTCTCTGTTGGGGACCTTGTTTTGCGGGAAGCAACCCTTGCCACCAAAAATCTAGCTGAGGGCAAGCTGGCAGCCAAGTGGGAGGGACCTTATGTTGTTAAGGCCAGACCTCGTCCAGGTACTTACCGACTTCAGGGCATGGAAGGCCGAGACCTCCCCCATCCGTGTAACGCCGAGCACTTGAAGCGTTATTTTCAATAAAAGCGTTATTTTTGTATTGATCAATTGCTGTATGTTCTTCTTGACAATCTACGCACTTGGATGTTTTTGTCCTTTTCTCACATGGTGTAAATTTGTGATCAATGGGCTATGCTTTAAATGAAAACACTCTCATATCTCAGTTATCTGTATGATATTTCAATAACACCCTATTTGCAGCCTCAGCCAGACGGAGCACAAAGGGCTCAGCCAGACTGAGTTACTTAAAACCTCAGCCCGACTGAGCACGAAGGGCTCAGCCAAACTGAGTTACTTAAAGCCTCAGCCCGACTGAGCACGAAGGGCTCAGGCAGACTGAGTTACTTAAAGCCTCAGCCCGACTGAGCACGAAGGACCCAGCCAGACTGAGTTACTTAAAGTCTCAGCCCGACTAAGCACGAAGGGCTCAGCCAGACTGAGTTACTTGCAGCCTCAGCCAGACTGAGCATGAAGGGCTCAGCCAAACTGAGTTACTTAAAGCCTCAGCCCGACTGAGCACGAAGGACCCAGCCAGACTGAGTTACTTAAAGCCTCAGCCCGACAGAGCACGAAGGGCTCATCCAGACTGAGTTACTTACAGCCTCAGCCAGCCTGAGCACGAAGGGCTCTGCCAAACTGAGTTAATTATGGCTCAAGCATTCTTGCAACTTCATGTTTGTAGCATAGTTGCCATACTTAGTCGAATTGCAGGTCCATGCTTTTACGCCTCTTAACATTTTTTACTTTTTTTAACTTTCTTCTCCCAACCCAATCCCTCATTCCTCAACACTCTGACCACATGATTTAACATATTAAGACTCTCAAATTTTAAGACCTTTACATTTCGAGGTTTTTATTGTTAACATTCTTTGCGTCACAGTTTTCTCACAAGTTAGATTGGCTCCTTACTTCTCAGCTTTCACTACAATTTATACACAAGCTTTATTTGAATGACCATTCTCATTCTTTCAGATCCACAAAAAATAAAGACAATAGTATGAAAAACACAACTCATAATTTTATTTATTCACAAACTTACACATAAGTTCATTACAGAAATTACAAAAAAAAAAAAAAAAAAAACAACAACAACAACAACAACAAAACCACAACAACCAAAATTTTCTTTACAAATTTTATTCACATCACTCATTCATCATCGCTTGAGGCAAGGTCTTCTTCTTCAACACCCTCGTCTAGGGGGGTCTGGGCCACATCATCTTCATCTATTCTTACATTGCTGAAGTCCAAGTCTGGGAACAGCTCTTCTACTTTACGTTTGAAAGTCTTCCAACCGCTGTCCCAGAACTCAGCCATCTCATGCTTATAGAAGTCTGACCGCTGGAAGCTCTGGATCACTTCTTCTTCACTCATGCTCCCAACAGTCACTCCCGACGAGCCAACCCCCCTATCTCCCTCTCTCGCCAAGCTGCTAGCAATCGCGGCATCAATGGCCATCTGGAAGTCGGCGAACCCCTTGAACTGCTCTACCGCTGCAACACATAGGTTGGGGTACGCTGCCCTCTCAGATGCCAACTTGGCCCTTTCATCCTCTAAGGCCTTCTCCAACCCCGCCCTCTCCGCCACCAACTTGGTCTGCTCGTCTGCCAGCACCCTCTCCAACTCAGCGATTTTCAGATCTGCTTCTTCTTTTTTTTTGATCAACTGAGCATGCAGATCTTCGTTGCAGACCATGGCCTCATCCCACCATTCATTGACGACGGTGCAGGCTTTCTGGGCCTCTTCCAGCTTCTTCTGCTCGCCAGCCAGCTAGTACTCAAGCGACACCACCTTGCGGATCTCCAGCTCTAACTTGGTTACGAGCAACTCAACATTGGCACGGTCGGCAGAATAGCTCTGCACCATCGCCGACACCTCCATCTTCTTGGCTTTCTGGGCCTCTTCCAGCCCCCTAACACACACACTCTACGCGGTCTTCCTCCAGCCTGCGGTCTCCTTCCTCAAACTTTCAAGTTGGGCCTTCACCTCCTCCAACTTCGCCTTCAATGGCCTCACTTCACCTTTTGCAGCCGCCGCCTTGTTCAATAGGGCTTCTGCTAAGGCAGTCGCCTCCATCTAGGCAGAGCACAACGCCCTTAGCAGTTCGGCCTCAGTGAAACTGGCCACCAAATGCAAGGCCGCGTCTTCCACCGCCCCCAAGAGGCGATCCGCAGTAGTCCTAGCTTCAACTCCTTCTCCTTCCAGTCGCCCGGACACTGCTGGGGCATGGTAAATGGCGGTCTTCAACCTAGCCCTCTCTCTTTCTCCTTGGGGTGCAGGACCCCCCTTAGGCTGTTGCTTTGCCCCCTGCTTAGGGCCAGTCGCTCCACCTTCCACTTGTACTTCGGGGCCCATGGCAGTCTCTACCCCACTCCTTGTCTCCTCCAACCCTACCTCTAGGGCGACCTCCGCCACCCCATCCTTCATCTTTTTCAATGCTGGCCCCTCCTCACTCTTGTCCACCCTCTTCTTCTTCTTCCTCTTCAACACAGCCTCCATCTCCTTTTTACTCTTCTCCTTCAGAGGATCCACTAGAGGTGGTCGTGGCTCAAAACCACTCAGATCCTTCTCCTCCAGCGACTTGGGGTGCGGTCGGACTTGCTCCCTCGCGATCGGTTTCGGAGCAGGCCCCAACCTTGCCTCTTTATACTTGTCCACTCTAGCGAACAACCTCCTCCTCTCCTCCTCCTCCTCCCTTGCCAGATCCTCCCTCAACAGTTGCGGTCCCAAGTTCAAGGCAAACAATGTTGAAGGAAGGACCAGCTCGTCCCACCTCACTCCCTTCTCTTCCCTCTATTCCCTCACCTTCTTCACTCGATCTTCGGACGCCCCTTCCAACTTGGGCTCGACCGATTTGGCGGGGACCTTCCACGTTGTCCGAACTCCCCTTTCACTGTTCGCAAACACAAAAAACCATCTCGGCCTCCATCCCTTCACCGAAAATGGCAGTCGCCACTACACTTCGCCCTGCTACAGCCTGCAACGTCACCCACGTCTCCTGTTGACCGGAGGCCATGTAGCAGGAGAAAAATTCCTCCACAGTCATGGCCACTCCTCCAATTGCTTGCTGCCTGGAACTCGCACAGGCCATCAGTATTTTCCAGGCGTTCGGCATCAACTACCCTGGCGCCACTTCCAGTTTATTCAGCACGTCTACCACTACTTGAAGGAGAGGTAGCCTTAAACCTCCTCGCAACGTTTCCTTATAGAGACTGAATTCGTCCAGCCACACATCTGACGCCCTCTCCCTGGATGTGGGCAGCCTCAGCCCTATCTCCGAGGGAATTTGGTACTTCCTCCTTATTCCCTCTAACTCCTTTGCCGTAAGTATGGATCTGTCCGGTTTGGTGTGCCAGTGGTCCGGCTCCACCTGACTAATAGGTCTCGCGGCTGCAATCATTGTCCTAGGGCGAGCCCACACCGCCTGACTCACAACCTCCCCCTCCCTTCGCTCCGTACGATACTGTCCGCCAAATCCACCGCATTATCGTCGCCTAACGGATCGATCCTTGCGGTTGCTGCTTCCTCTTGGTCCATTTCTCTTGTGTGTCTACGAATGGCTTCGGACGCAGGCACCAGAAAGTTCACAAAATGTTGCAAAGGTGTATCACTCGACACAAAAAAGTTTACTTCTGGAAAGTTTTGGTTTTGTGCAAAAAGATAGGTAAAACGGATAATACCAAAAGCCCAAGGTTTGCCTATATTCCAAGGGTCACAATTAAATTTCGCCAGTTTGAAAATTTTCACAAATCCGCCAAAATTGTCTTTTCAACACCCTATATTAACCTATCGCTTCATTTCTTGCTCAATGCCTAACCTTCCCCATTACGGGATTCCGCCATGTGTACGACCACGATCCACTGCCCCTTTCCCTTTCCCTGTCTATTCCACTTCACTTCACCACATGCCCCACCGCCCCTCGAGCCCCGCGCACCGCAACTCACCATTCATGGTCGGCCCTCCTCATGGTCGGTCTCTTCACTCGGTCACCCTTCGCGGTCGGCCCTCCTCATGGTCGGTCCCTCCACTTGGTCACCCTTCGTGGTCGGCCCTCCTCACGGTCAGTCCCTCTACTCGGTCACCCTTCATGGTCGCCCCTCCTCGGGGTTGGTCCCTCCACTCGGTCACCCTTCGTGGTCGGCCCTCCTCATGGTCGGTCCCTCCACTCAGTCACCCTTCATGGTCGGCCCCTCCACTCGGTCACCCTTCATGGTCGACCCTCCTCATGGTCGATCCCTCCACTCGGTCACCCTTCGCAGTCGGCCCACCTCATGGTCGGTCCCTCAACTCGGTCACCCTTCATAATCGGCCCTCCTTATGGTCGGCCCCTCCACTCGGTCGCCCTTCGCGGTCACACATCACGGTCGATCCACCTCTCGATCGGTCTCCATCCCGACAGTCTCTCACAACCATCGTTTTCTTCATTATTCCCTTCGTTGGACTAAAGCTACACTCAGGAATAGGGGACTACTGACACGGGTAAGCCCATAAAGGATATAATCCACCGTTTATGGCCCAATACATAATTCAAATACTAAAGCCCAACGTTGCTGGAGCTCAACATGGCATTAAGAACTAATAACATCTAAACACGTGGCAAGAAAAGGACAAGCCACATAAGCAGACAAAGATCCTGCAAAGTTATTGCACTGCACATCAGCCATTAATGAAGGCCCTTACAGCATTTATTGCGATAACCCCCCCGATCAAGACAGAATGGCCTCACCATGAACAAGGCAAGCTAGAGCATAGACTTTCGGCCATGGCGACAGGTCGGAAGGGACAACGAAAATGATTACCGGAGGATATAAGGAGACGTCGAAGACAAGAAGAAGGTTAAGCTTTTCTATCCCTAATCTATCTCTATATTTCATCACTCTTTCTAACTTGCTCGTCGGAGGGTTCGCCGGGGGGCTTCCCGTTCCACGTTAGACTCTTATGCAGGTCTCTTTGTGGGCTTGGTATATCAGGCACCGGTCTAGAAAGCGTGGATCGGTCCGACCTGTTCCATCTGGAACAAGCTGTCTCATCAATAAATATCTTCAAAAATGGACAGCTGGTGGCCTCCCGCCCAGAACAGTGTTTATAACTATTGAAGGCCAACCGGCCATTCATAGCTACAGTTGGCCATCAGTAATGCACGTCCGGGCCTTGATGGTCTCTTCTGTTTTTTTTGTTCAAACTCAACTCAGGGTGAGAAATGGCCCAAAAATGAAACCTAAGGGTTCAAACAAGGTAAATGTGGAAGATGTGAGGTTATTTCGGAAGCCTGATTGATTCCGAATCGCTGCAAATTCGCAATTCAACTTTCATCATTGAGTGCATTGAACTAAGCGTCTAAGTCTTGCGGGCGGTCAAAAATGGGGTGTCTACAGTTGCCCCTCTTTGACAGAGCTCAAAGTCATAAAATGACGTGAGTGGATGTCAAAGCCTAGAAACGACCCATTTTGACAAGGCCGTAAGACTTAGACTAGAAAACAGGACGTAGATTAAATGGTTACGCCCGCAGGCTGCCTACGTATCCCCTTACAAAGAATCAAACCAACGTAGTTCTGGGGCACGATGCAAGAATATAACTTATGATCATAAAATGAAGATGTGCAATGAAACATTTTAAATGTAACTGCAATGCAAAGAAAATTTTACAGTTAAACAAATTGGAATAAAGTGCAGCAATTCCAAACATGAAAAGAAGACCACGCGCCACACGTGAGAATCACGAGCCAAACCACATCTCATATAGAAAGGATGTAAAAAAATTTAAGCTCAACTAAGCGACGCGTAGGAAAGGCAAAGGGCAATGTAAGGTTTCAACCGAGATCCTAACACGTCTTACGCGAGACGAGAAAATGAATACGTCCAAATGCGTCTCACGTGAGAGGAGAAAGTGAATATGATACAATTTGAAGGGCATAAGTGACTTCACCCGAAATCCCTCTGAATGTACCGTACATACAATATCATCTGACAAGAAATGATGAAATGAAGTGAACCATGATTCAGTTCAAACACATTGAACAAATACAGTGGAATAAACAAACTTCAAACGAAACAAATGAGCTCACACAATAAGAATAGCAACTCTTCTTTTCTCTTTCTTTTTTCTTTCTTCCTCTTATATTTTTGCACTTTTTCTTTGTGTTTCTGTAATTATATTTTCTCCTTTTTTTTTTTCATTCTTGACATTCAACTCTTGATTCGAGTCAAACCAAAACTAACGATTAGGTAAACTCAAGAATCAAAATAGAAATTTACAACTCAAAATTAAAACCCGAGACAAAAACTCAGAAATTAAAATAATGAGACAAAATGACATGAAATAAAATAAACAAACAATTAACAATGCACAAAACCGAAAACAGTAAACACACATAACACCAAACAACAACAAAAAACAAAATAAATCACTGAAGGCCAGCTAGCCTTCGACAGCGGCGAAGGGTAGATCAGTCAAAAGCCACACCCGTGGCCTTTTAAATCATAAAAGACTCTCATTTTTTATCTCACTCTAGGTCGAAAAACCCTCCCCCTTCTCTCTAAACCAACCTTCTCTCTAGATTTCCCCTTCTTCTTGAGTTTACCCAACAATCCTCACAAATATTTCCTAAAACAGCTTGTTCCCCTCTTCATTTTGATCCGATTGAAAATTGTTTTGGTTGAAGTTTGGGTTTTCTCTTTATTTTCCCCTTATTTCTCACATCTTTGCCCAACCTTGTCTTATTCTCCTCTAATTTTTCATCCCCTCTTCATTTTCTCTCTCTCAGGGTTTGAAACATAAGATTTCACCTACTTTCGCTATTCCCCTTCACTTTTCTTCACTTTTTTCACAGCTAGTGACAAGGTTCCCATTCCAGAGCCTGCCATAGGTGTTGGCGTTGCCCTTGGCACAAATATGGAGGCGAAAGAAGCCGTTGCATTATTCCCTCTAGCCAAGAGGCCTTTTGATGCAGCCACATACCAGCTGCGTACACAAGTGCCACCTCCTAGCAGCATCTTGAGATTCGAGGGCTTTATTCCAGGGCTGGATGAGGATACTCTACTGCGAGAGCCTATGGAGCATATTTCTGCCAACACTTCCCCGGTACACAATTCTTTCCCCATTTACTTTGCATTTTACTTTACACACATGTTGAAATGTTGAGCTTAATGAGCAAATCACTTAGCCTTGCTGTACATACACTGATAAAACTCCCAATTAATAAGTGATTGCCAGGAGGATAAGCGGCTACAGCTCTATCTTCGGCCCCTGACGTTGGTATAAGCGACTCCCGACAGAGGTCTGCACTTTGGTAGATGCTGCTGGCTTTGGCCCCTTTTCCTACGGGCTCATACAGATGAGAGTTGAGTTTTGGCTTTACGGTGCCCTGGTGGAGAGATGGTGGAACACTACCGGCTCATTTCACTTCTCTTCTGTCGGGGAGATGACACTGACCCCGTAGGATTTCTCGATGTTGATCGGTCTGCAGGTTGGGGTCAGCGGCCCAGTCCCCTTTGATCCAAACATGACCCAATGAAGAGATACACAGCGCCAGCTTCTCGGGGCGATCCCAGACACCACCAGCCATGGGATGGTACGTTACAGCTAGTTTTATGACCATTTCTTTGGTACACAGCCGGCTCTTGCAGACGAGGTTGCCCAGTACACTCTCGGCTTCTTTATATATCTTTTCGATACTACCCTGTTTGCGAACAGAGAAAATACCGTGGGATTATACATTCTCGGACCGCTAGTACATCTTCCTCGGGTAACGGATTACGATTGGGGGGGCGCAGGTCTGGCCACCCTATACTGCTATATGAACTCTATCTCCCGCCGCAAGGCGGATTCATTGAGCGGCTACTGGAGGGTTTGAGAGGTACATCCTACACTCACCTTCCTGATGCACTTTATATTCTGTTCACTATTGCATTTCTTGCTCATTTGATTTATTTTCTCATGCCATCTATCTATCTTAGATTTGTAGCTTTGGGTCTACACATATTTTACTTCATTGGCCCCAGTTCTAGTGAGCCTGATCGAGTTGTCTGTACCACGCTCTCGGTACTACAACTCATGATTCAAGCGGCGTCGCCTTCTGGATCGCACATTTCCATATTTTCGTCGTTTCTTCGATACTATCACAACGGATCAGGTATTTCACTATCTCCCACATTATATGATCATCCTTATACTTTTGTACTGTATCACCTCGCCATTCTCACACTGTACTAACTTCTGACGCTACCTAGCCATTTTGACACACTGCACTGCCATTCTGACGCTACACTAATTCTGACACTGTACTGCCATTCTGATACATTGCACTACTATTCTGACATTACACTGATTCTGACACTGCACTGATTTCCTCAGGTCGACTGGTACCCTTGGGCAGATATTCCCCACGTGTCGAGGGTGACCTATACCGCTGTCTGGTATGCTTCCACATTGAGGATCCTATTTGAGGGCCCTTTTGGCTTAGCATACTACCTGTGAGAGAGATTCATCCGCTAGACTCGGGGCATTGCTGACCCTGATGTTCCACATCCTCCTCTTGCTGGTATGAGGGTAGTAGATGATTTGCAGGATGATCTTAAGCTGGACCTCTTGATGACAGGTAAGGATGGTGATCGTCACCACGAGCCTGGCGACTTCATGATCTTGCGCACTCGGGTGATGGCACCTCTTATCCCAAGCATGGCTCGAGCTGTACCAAAGGTTACTACTGCTCCTGCTACTAGGGTTGGCGATGCACCCATTGGAGGTGCGCCTGTCGTTGCTTTCATTCCTGGATTGCCTGTGCTTCCCACTGAGATTATGTACATGCGCCCAGATAGAGTGATTGAGTAGATCCCGCTTGAGCCCATCAAGGAGAGAGACCGTAGGCTTGCGTTTGCCTCTGGTGTTGAGCAGGTATATTTTTATTTCATGCTTGTCTATGCTACACTTTAGCTTATTCTTAGCCATTACCGTTCACTGCTCAATTACTTCTATTAGTTTTTCTCAATTTCTCTTGTCTTATCGATCCCTCGAGCACCCCTTCGGACGATTGACCGACTACTCATCATGGTACGGAGGAGGCAGACTGCCTTAGTCACCCACACGATTGAGGTAGATTCTGTATGTAGCTTACTATCATTGCTATATTGTACACTCTTGATCACTTTATCTGATATCTTATATCTTTTTTAGCTTGAGCCAGTGTTAGCAGTATCTGCAAGACCTTTTGCAACCAGTGGGAAAAAACGGGGCCCAGTGAGAGGCCGAAGAGGTGCTGATCGGGGGAGAGGTCGAGTGAGGCAACACTCGCCTTTCGAGGAGTCTTTTGATGGGTCCATGACCCTTAAGGATAAGGAAGAGGAGATGGACTCACAGTCGAGCAGCCTTAACGATGATAGCAGTGCGCCTCCTCCACAGCCAAGAAGAAAGAGAGCGAGGTTGGGCTATTGACAGCGATGTTGACTTCATTTTACTTTGCTTTTGTTTTCATTTTGTTATGTAGTTTATAAAACTAGCTTTGGATTGTCCTTTTATTTTTCCAAAGCTTTCTTTTATTTGGTTGTATAAAACAATGATCGGGGTTGGGCCCATCAGTTATGAAAGACCAAGTTTTGTTGAATGATTTCTTTGTGCAAAATGATCTTTGCATTACCTTTGCTTTTGCAACCTTTGGAACAATAAATGCCTTGCTCTCGAATTGATTCACAAACTAGATAATAACTTACAACCGATCAAAACACAAAATATAACTCGATAACAGAAAATAAAATGAAAATAACTCGAAAAAGCTGATAAACACTTGGTATAAACAAAACAAAACTCAAAAGTATAATTGTAATTCGTTCACACAAAGGCCAGGCTTCACTACAACAAACCTGCACTGGGCCAGCACCAAGACCTGGCCGAGCTTCACTGATGCACGGCCAGCTATCAGTGTGATGTCGTTCAGTGCTGTCCAGGTGTTATGCTCAGCTTCTTCCCAAACTCTATAAATAATACTCCCATACTGCTTTTCTGGCACAAATCACAAGTTCTTAATATTTTGATCTTAAAATGGAGATATTATTTGTCAACATACTTCGAGATTGGATAGCTGCTTTGGATAGCTCAGAAAAAGTGAATTTTTGTGGCTTCGACTTGAACACTCTTTTCCTTTTGAGCCGCACTCTTCTTTGTTTTTCGTTCCTTCATGCTGCGGCTAGATGCTGGAACCCGATTACACATCTTTTTAGCTTTGGGGGGCAAGAGATATGCCCAACAATTAAAGAATTTCAAGCGCTAATGGAATCCCGGCGCGATGAGGAAATCATACCTTAGTCCTGTTTTGGCCACATCCAAGCTTTAGGACAGATGTGTGGGCTCACTTTACATGGGGCTCGATCCTTGGTTCATAATGGAGAACTGGATGTCTCTAGCCTAATTCATCAATTTTCTGAAACCGGTGATCGAGGCGATCTTCTTTGGTAGGGTTTTCAGTAACACGCCCTTTGTTTGTGTATGCTAGCATATTTCCTTCTTGCCCCTAGTTTTGACGAATCTAGCATTCGACTCATCGAAGTAGCCCAAGGTTTGATAGAGGGCAAGAGTTGTATTGGTTTGGCGTTGGCTGAGACATTGATGGGCTTAGATGCCTTTCATCGGCGAGAGACTACCAAATTTGCAGGGAGTCCACTACTTCTTCAGGTAATGTTTCCCACCCTTTTTTATATATGTTTCGCACACCACTTGGCACTTATGCTTTGTTTTTCTCTTAAAGCCCTTTTCTCACTTTTCTCTCAACATACATCTCTCTATTCTTTAATCTCTCTTTTCTTTCATCCCTTCCCAGATATGGTTAATGGACAAGCTAAAGGTAGTGGACTCTTGCCCCGCATACTCAGCCCGAGCATACTTTTTCCGTCAATAGCTAGTGGATTTCCCGAATTAGGGATGGTGGTGCCACTGGATGTGCAACAGGTCTACTACCGACATTGCTTGGCGTTGCCCCTGGCTTAATCTGACCGAAATGAGCTACAGCATGGCTCATCAACTTGGCATCAAGCTAATCGGCCTAACACACTGTGTATTCTACTTTCCGTTCCGATTTAGGCATCAATTTGGACATGATCAGGTTTGCCCAGAGGAGGGGGTAGAGTACCCGATTTCATTCCCCATCCGAGGTTTGCATGTGGCTAGATACCTCATTACTTGGAGGATGAGAGAACTTCTAGCTCCTGCTCCTAGTTTTAGTTGCACACTTTCTAGCAAGTGCCTGACTTGGCTTGAAGATGAGGCGTAATCCGAGCCCACTTTGCCATCAGAGGCATTCGCAAGCACAAGCGAAGGACGCACGAACACCTGACTCAACTATGCCCCAAGTTTATTGCTTTGATCTTACTTTTCAAGTTTTATGCATGTAATAAAAAGCAGCTTTGATTTGTATCGAGAGTTGGAGAACTTTGTACTGAAATCAATAAAATTGAAGTTGTGAGCACTGAAAAAATTTCCTTTTGGTCCAAAAATGGCCTAAGTTGTAAAAGGTAAATTTTGAACAAAAATTAACTTTTATCAAAACTTTTCAAAACTATTTTCGATAAGGATCACAACTTGACATGCACGGAATCTATCCTCAAGATGTACAACCCTAAATCCAAAGATGGAAAATTGTCCCTTGTCTGAATAGCACTGCTCAGCATTGTAACCAATTCTCAGAGGCGATTATAACCGAACACTCAGATAAAGAAAAGACAAAGATGGCCTGATCAAACACATGGACAGGACAGTTGATTTGAAGGTATTTACAGCCGAACTTTAGAATGAAGTTGCCTATGTATCCCGAAGATGGGAATCAGGTCTTATGTAGTTCAGTTCAGGTTCACTCGAGTATTAATGCTCTCCTTTTGCGCTCTAACTTTTGCCAAGGCAGCCCTTTAAGGTTTTCAACCTTGCGAGCTTAGTTTATCTTTATTTCTAATTTTTTATGCTTTAACTTTTGCCTAGGTCACCCCTTAGGGTTTTCAACCTAGCGAGCCTCTCAGGGATAGTATTTCTTCAACTTGTCCATACTGATCGGTTGGGAAAATTCTAGGTTATCCAGGTCCATGAGAATAACAACTCCAGCTGACCAGATAGTTTTGATAATATAAGGACCAGTCTAATTGGGTTTGAACTTGCCTTACGGTCATGGATGGGAGCTCGGTTGTCTTTCAGCACCAAATCCCCTTCCTTGAGATTCCAGGACTTAACTTTCTTGTTAAAAGCCCTGACAATCTTGCGTTGATAGCCTTGAACATGGTACAGTGTTTTCAGTCTTCCCTCATTGAACATCATCAGTTCTTCGAACCTGCTCTGTTGCCAATCTGCCTCTGCTATCTAGCACTCAGCCATAACCCACAACGACTGAACTTCTATTTTGATCGGCAGAACAACTTTCATCCCATAAATAAGAGAGTAAGGAATTGCCCCAGTAGACGTTCGAATTGAGATCCTATAACCCCAGAGTGCAAATGGCAATTTGTCTGGCCAGTCCCCGTAGGTCTCAACTATCTTCTGCAGAATATGTTTGATGTTCTAGTTGGCGGCCTCAACAACTCCATTGGTTTGTGGCCGGTATGTGGATGACTTATGAAAAGTCACGTTGTATTTTTCCAACAAGTCGATCATTTCTTTCTTGAAATGAGAGCCATTATCTGAGATAATCTCGTTTGGAACTCCATAACAGTAAATGATGTTGTTTCGGATGAACTTGGCCACATGCGCAGCCTTCAACACTGCATAAGACTGAGCTTCCACCCATTTCGTGAAAAATCAATTGCCACCAAAATGTATTCATGCCCATTTGACCCTTTCGGTGTGACTGCGCTGATGACGTCGATTCCCCAGACTGAGAAAGGCCGTGATGAAGTCCTGTTGTACAGATTCAACGGCGAGATGTCCATGCGATTGGCATAAATTTGGAATTTATGGCATTGCCGAACAAAACCGATACACTCCTCCTCCATGGTAGACCAGTAGTAACTTTGCTTGAGAATCTTCCGGGCTAACCATTACGCCATTAATGTGCGCTCCGCACTCTCCCCCATGAATAGCCTCCATTAGGCGTTTCGATTCCTCTGTGTCAACACACAGCTTGTGCATTCCCAAATGACCCCGTTTGTACAGTTCATCTCTGCAGATGATAAACTGAACGGCCATCCGCCGTATTGCTCTCTTATCTTTGGCATTCGCCCCTGGTGGATAAATCTCATTTTCCAAGAAGTTTCAGATATCAAAGAACCAAGGGTTTTGATCTTGTACTTCATCTATTGTGGCGATAGACTCGTAGGCCAGCGTATATCTCTGCTCAATAATGATCGGACGCATCCAGATTCCAAACGGGATGTCTATCATGGAAGACAGAGTTAATAAAGCGTCAGCGAACCCGTTGTTCTCTCTTAGTAGATGCATGAAGGTCAGTTTCTCAAATCTAGGAATCAGAACATCCAGGGTCTGGTGATAGGTCTTCATCTTTTCTTCTTTGACCTTTTAGTCTCCTTTTTCTTGAGACACAACTAGGTTCGAGTCCCCAATGATGTCCAACCTTTTTGTCCTTAGTTTTAGGGCGGCTTCCAAACCAACGATACACACCTCGCATTCTGCTTCGTTGTTAGATACCTTGAACCGAAGTTTGAAGGCTAAGGGTATATGAGAATTGTCGGATACTATCAGCAACACCCTTATCCCATAATCGTACTAGTTAGACGCTCCGTTAAAGTACATTGTCCAAATTTCTTCCTTGACTTGCAGAATAGCTTCATCTGGGAATAGGTATTCTACCGCTTCATCCCCTTCTACTGGGTAATCTGCCCGGAACTCAACTATTGCCCTCTCCTTGACCGACTTGTGAGTGACATACTTAAGATCAAATTTGGAAAGAAGAAGCAACCAATGGGCTAGCCTACCCGTAAGTGCTGGTTTCTCAATGAGATATTTGATGGGATCTAATCTTGAAACCAGAATTACCAAGTGAGCTAATAGGTAGTGCCTCAACTTCCTAGTAACCCATACCAAGGCTAGGCAAGCTTTCTCCAACGGGGTGTAGCGAGTCTCATAATCCAGCATTTTCTTGCTTAGGTAATAGATGGCTTTCTCCACCCTATCCTCAGGTTCTTGAGCAAGCATGCATCCCATCGGTGTGTTCGTGACTAACAGATACAAAATCAAGGGCTTCCCCAGCTCTAGCGACGACAACACAAGCGAATTCTGAAGGTATTGCTTGATCTGCTGAAAGCAATTTGACATCGGTCATCCCATCAGAATTTTTTTCCTTTCTTCAGGAGACCAAATGGTGGTTCACAAGTCAAGGTTAATTTTGAGATAAACCATCTTATGAATTACACTTTACCCAGAAAGCCTCGCACCTCCTTTTCAGTCCTTGGTGGTGACATTTATAGGATGACCTTGATTTTGGAAGGATCTACTTCAATGCCCCTCTATGTGATCAAGAAACCCAGTATTTTCCCTGCTGTTATACCAAAAGTACATTTCTGCAGATTCAATCTTAACCGGTATTCTCTGATTCGTTGAAAGAATTTCTTCAAGGCGGTGTAGTGGCCCTGTCTTTCCATGGACTTGACAATCATGTCGTCCACGTACACTTCGACCTCTTTATGGATCATATCATGTAAAATAATGGTTGAAACCCGTTGATATGTAGCCCTAGCATTCTTCAGCCCAAACGGCATCACCCTGTAACAGTAGGTTCCTCACGGCGTAGTGAAAGCAGTCTTCTCCCTGTCCTCGGGTGCCATCAGAATCTGGTTATACCTAGAAAATCCATCTATGAATGAGAGCAATGCATGGCCTGTGGTGAAGTCCACCAATTCATCATTGTGTAGCAGAGAAAAATTGTCCTTCGGACTGGCTCTGTTCAGATCTTTAAAGTCCACACACACCCGAATTCTACCATCTTTCTTTGGCACTGGGACAATATTGGCCGACTAAGTCAGATACTCAGATACTAGCAAAAACCCTGCGTCTATCTGCTTGGTAACCTCTTTCTTAATCTTCAAATCCCAATCCGGACGTATTCTCCACAACTTCTGTTTAATGGGTCAGGCCTCGGGATCAAGAGGGATCCAATGTTGTACAATCTTAGGATCGATTCCAGGCATATCTTTGTAGGACCACGCGAAAACATCTTTGAAATCTTTTAATAAAGTGACTAAGCGCTCGCACTCCTCCGAAGACAACGTGGACTCGATCTGGACCAGACGTGGATCCTTCTTAGTACCCACATTAACAGCAATGATTTCATCAATGAGGGGTTTTGCAAACGTCTCCTCCTCCCGATTAATCAAATTCTTCAAAACCAGAGGAATTCCTTCCTCGTCGTTTTCATCAAAATTTTGAAAATAATTATCAATGCAATAAACAAGAGGCACAGAGAAATACTCTGAATCTGCAGTGGCATTTTCATTCAAAAGGTCTAACTCATACAATTCCTCGGTTACAACCGACTCAAAAGAAAAGGAAAAAGATAACCTGGACAAAACCTCGATATACGGGTTATCAACCCCAAGAATACCAGACCCAGACTCAGAAGAACCGAAATCAGATTCTGGTTCACTATTCGACTTAGAACTGCTAGACAGATAGCCCTTCTCCAGCTACCAAACGAAGGATGGTACGTCAGATGTATCCAATATGCTACTAAAAGGGTTCACACCCGGTTTGTTCCTGATCATGGAAACGGTTTGGTTATCCCCCAAGCTCTCTGAGTTGATCAGAGGATCCAAAATGAGACATGCCAGTGTTGTTCCTATTTGAAGCTCATTGTTGTCGGAATCGCTTCCTATGCTCTTTGCAGCTTCAACAGTAATTGGCTCAGCCCTTTCTTCCATATCACTGTCTTGCAGCTGCAAGTCAAAGAAAATCTCAAAACCGAGGACCCACTGCTTCTCAGTGTTGAGCCATGGTTCGAGGAAACCACAGAATGGAAAGTCTTCACCCTCCCGAACAAAATAGCCATTCAGGATTCCCTGAATTGGTCGATGCACAAACTTGTAGCACTTTCCAGTCTGTTTAGCTCTAGCTCTTCCGGCCATTTCTTTCCCTTTCCTCACCCAGTCCTCTTTGGTGGGCGTATAGCTAAGACCAAAGGTATGCGATTTTTCCTAGCCCCATTCCTGGCATGTGTTTATAATGTACACAGATTGGGCGCTAAAATACAAGCCCTCATCAACAACCAAGATACTCTGTACTACTCAAGCCTCAGCCAAGGTAAACCCAAAAAGGAAAACATTTTCTTCGCCATGCATAATTTTCAGCACAGGTGTAGTGACCTCTGGCGGAGGATGTATAGATGAATTCCCGAAGACTATAACTACCACTTTCCCGTGGGGGTACTTCAGTATTTGGTGGAGAGTTGAAGAAACAGCCTTCACTTGGTGCAGCTAGGGTCGCCCAAGTAGTAAGTTGAAAGTGGCCAGAACATCCAAGACATGGAACTCAATGTTCTGTTGAGCTGGGCCGACCTGTACTCTAATCTGCACTATCCCCATCACCTTTCTGCTTGTACTGTCATACGCCCGGATCACCTGGGCAGTAGGCACAAAATTGGCTAGTTTCAGACCAATAGCATAAGCCATACGACAAGGACAGACGTTGATTGCTGACCCGATGTCGACCAGTACCACTAGTATCCATTTTTCTCAGAGAGCTTTCTGGCGGTAATTCATTGTCTGAAAAGGTCAAAGTTGGCGCAGCGCCTCCCCAGAAAACTAATCCCACCAGTTGTTCTGGGGTGGTGTCGATGGACAACTTAGCTTTATCCATCACCATCAGTACTGCCTGTTTGTGCACTCGCGAAGCCATAAGCAAACCCCAGATAGATATGTCAACTTGAATTTTCTTCAACTGTTTCAGCACAGCCTCCTCTTCTAACAACTTTTCCTTCTGTTTTTCAACTTCTTTATCCTTCTCGGATGCCCCGGGTTGGTCCAGATGCGGTGGTTTGAAATATTGGCCACTTTTTGTCATATGATCGACTTCTTCCATATACCAAGTGTTGTCATGAAGGTCTTCACCCCAATCCTCATCGGTATGGGCCAAATGTAGGTCGTCTTCATCCCACCAGACTCCTTCGGCAGCTGACAAGCACTCGTCTAGCTCCGCTTGGATCATTCTTTTATCACAAACATTCCCTATAGGGTATTGAGCTTCTCCATCTTTCCGATTGTTCTCACTCATTTCTTACTCAAACCGCTCCAACGCGGCTTCATGCTCTGTATGTACAGTGCTAACAATGCCCAGTTCCTGAGCCAATTGTTCTTCCCCGGTGTTTTCCGATAGTTTACCCTTTCCATCAGTCGTTCTGGCCATTACAGCAATTCCCGCTCTCTGTTCTTCCAGCTTTACTTCAGTTCCCTCATCTATATCGGGTTCATCACTTAGCCACCTAAAATTGTTTGTCAACCCGTTCAGATCGAACCAATCAATATGCACGTCCCCTTGATCTTGCTCATCAAAGAACTGCAAATTGTCTATGTCTTCCTCGAAGTTGAGTAGATCATCTAATCCCTGACTTGGCCCATCCTCTCGGACTACACTGACCTTCATCCTAGTCGACAACACCACTTTCGGCTTAACTTGGTCCACTGGGATGATATAACAACACGGGTTGCACACCTCTTCAAATAAGTCGTTAGAGCCCTCAGGCAATGGACTGATATTCTCCACCAAGGTTGACCTCTCTTCATCTTCCACTATCACCACCACTGGTTCAGATTGGAATGTGGATGTGCTCATCATGCACAAATCCATGCTCTCAAAAATGAACAACGTCGGCTTAGGTAGGTGGGAAGGGGTGATGCATATACTAGGGTCCTAAGGAACGGCCAGTGTGTGGATGAGGTTTATATGTCGAGGTGAAGGGATTTGGTTATGTAGTGGGAGAGGATTTGTAGTGACGTTGGATTTTTCGAGAGCTGCTATCACCTTATTATCAATGAGATCTTGAATCTCATGACGCAGCCTATAGCATTGATTAGTATCATGACCATGCTGTTGGTGAAAAGCGCAGTATTTGGCCGGGTTGTGTCTTGGGGGGAGAGAATCAGGTAGAGGGCGAGGCTCTAGTGGTTTAAGATGATCTTTTTTTATCAAAACCCCTAAGGCTTTGGATAAAGGCATATGGAGCGGGGTAAAGACCCTTTGAGATCGAGCCTGGCTGGTTGAGATTTGTCAAGTTGTGTTGGAGGTGTTGGCAAATGGGTTGGCAGTTTTGGGTATAGTGGTGACCATGCTCACATCTGAAGGCCGTGCAGAGGTGCTACTAGTTGTGGTTGCATTGGAGCTGCGTGTGAAGGGCCTCTTGGGCTGTTCCTTCTCATGGTCTATTAGCCCCTGCTTCATTGCATCCTCAATTTGGACCCCTATTTCATGGAGCTTAGCAAATGTAAACAAAAGCAAGACTACCATCTTTTGTAATAACCTCCCTTGCAAGTTACAAACCACCATTCTGATTTGGTCCTTTTTAGATGGCCAGATAGTCATCATAGAGGCCTTAGCCCTCCACCGAGTAACAAAGTCCGAGAAGCCCTTCTTTGGCTCATGACGGGTTGCTTTCAAAATCACGAGTAGTGACCTCGATCTGGGTATTGTAGAAGTACTACGCAATGAAGGACTCGCCCATTTCCTTCCAGTTCTGTTTCACGGAATCTTCCAACTTTGCGTACCAGATGGTCGCTATACCCGATAAGGTCCAGCCAAAAAGCGACAGCTTCTGAAGTCTGGTGAGGCCCATTGGTCGTAGGATGTCAGAAAACAAACGCAAATGGACCATGGGATCCCTGGAGCCATCAAACCGGTCTATGTGCGGCATCTTAAATCTGTCCGACAGAGTTAATGCGAAGTCTGTGTATCCATCATCAATATCAGGGATTGAATTCATGCCCTGTGCCCGCTTGAAGAGCTTTTCTAGCTTATTGACCTTCAATGCAGTCGGGTCAACCTCGAATTCAAATGGCGCCTCCATTTGGTAAACTGGTGCCTTGGAGGTTTGAGATGGGATCGGATCTGCCGGAATGCCCATATTCTCTTGAAGATTGATTGTGACCCCAGGTGCCGGAATACCAACTGGGGGTGATAGGATGCAGAGGCTACTGCCAGTTGTGGTTACTGTTACTGAAGCCTATCTATCACTTCTGCTTGGCGGGCTGTGACCTCAACTTAGCGGGTAGCATCTAGCTGCATACTCTCAATGGTTTACTGAAGTTGACGGAGCATATCTTCCATGCTGACTAGGGGATATTGAGCTATCAGAACTAGCGAATACTCTCTTTTTGGAGTAAAAGTAGAAAACTGGGCCTGACTGGGTGCAGGTGTAGTAAAAAGTGACTGTTGAATCGGTGAATTCTGCCTGATCCTCCTCTATCTAGTAATCGGTGGAAGTGAAACAAACACTAGCTGTCCCCCGACAAGATCCCCAAATCTACAAATCATTCTCACACGGGTCCAAAGTGCTTGGGGGGTAACAGGATCGTTTGAAGCAATGATAAAAAACTACTTTGCAAAAAGAAATAAAGCAAAAGAAAACAAAAATCAGAAACCATACAGCACCCTAGCTCAGACACAGACAACACGCAGTTGCAATCATAACCTGGAGAACTGCACTCAACACTGATTTCTACCCCCAAAAATTGATGCCCAAGCTTGCAACTGATACATACATTCCTGTAGAGTTTCACTCTAAAAGCACATAACAGTCAAGTGAAAGCAAAAACACCCTATGATGGGGTAGGGTTACCCTGTCCTAGTTTCATCAGGAGCTATGGTTCACTATTCAAACAAAGTGTTTCACACAATCCTGAATTCGAGTAAGCAACTTGTCCTAGTTTTGGACAGTCTCTATGGCTTCCGATATGCAACTAGGTCAATTGGTCAAAATGGTACCTCAGCAACACTACCTAATATACCTCTCACAGCTAACGCCGAGAAGTGAAAGGAGGATCAAACGGTACAGCGGTAGTCCAAATCCAAGGGTTGTGTTCCCATCGTGGCAGAGCCTGCAACCAGTCAGCCTTTTGGCAAGCTTTTCCAAGCAAGCCTCCAGCAAACAGTTCAGGAATAACAGATGGCAAACACTGTGACTTAGGTGCACCAATGCAAATGCAAAGCAAAGAAGCACACAAATGCAGATAAAATGTCATATCATGAGTTCGAGTCAAGTTCTCTAAATCCCCAACAGAGTCGCCAGAAACTGTAACTCGATTTTTTCGCGCCCCCTCTTGGAAGCTCGAAAGAAAGCCCTACAGTTCGGACTCCCGCGGTTTTGAATCTAATCTCACAAGTGCAATGTGAAATTGATAAACACCAAAGAGTCCAAATCAGACAAATCTTTTAGAAAATTGATTTTAGAATAAAAAAATGCCAAAATTGGACTGCTTTTCCAGATACAGAATCGCCACTTACATATTTTATTTTGGAAAAATTTAGGGAACCCATGACTCATGCCAAAGGCCACGTGTCCGTCATCACCAAAGTTGCCTCGACTCGAGAACTTAGGAACGAGAGGGGAAGGTCATGAATTAAGCACCAATGCTCGCCCGATCAAAGATCAGCCCCTACTAACCATGATATGATATTTTATAAACATTATGTATTCTTATTTCGGTTATCAGCTAACATTACTATGTGATGTGCACAAGCAATTATAGACTAGTTTGCTCAATTTGAAACAATTCAACTCTTGTTTGTTTGTGAAAAATAGTTTGAATTTGCTACCTCAAACGGGCTTAAAGTTGCAGATTTGCCACCAAACATAGTGGGCTTAAAACATGATTTGCCACTCAACAAAATGGGTTTAAAATATCACATTCGTTAAATTATTCCAATTCAAACAACGAGCCTTCATCCACAGGCATTCAAATAGTTTAGCATTTAAGCACATAGCCTCATGGAAAGCATTTTAAATATGGTAACATTCACACTTATGCAAGTATGCTAAAGCGTAAAAACTCACCTAGTACTCCAAGCTAAGAAAACATGAGAGTTAGAAAAATGCATGATTCCTAACTATATAAGATGCCTAATGCAACACATGCAATATGCAATTAATAGGCTTGGCTACTAATATGGCATATGGATCAATTTGAATAACATGCGGTTAAACACGTATTCAAATGAGTATTTAAATGACAATGCAGTTTGAATTATGCGCAGAGCCTCGGTGCATGCAATATGAATGAATGCATGCAAGCATAAGGTATGCTAATTGAAGCATGTCCTTAGTCTAACTATCAAAAGCGATTAAATAAAAGGAAGAAAGACGTGGGGTTGGAAAACATACACACACGCACGCACACTTATTATAACATTATGCCATCGCGAAGGAGGGTCCGAATGAATAGAGCTAACTAGCTAAGCTAAGCTAATTAACTAATTATTACAATACTTGAAATGAGTAATTAAAATAAATTAACTAGGCTAAGCTAATTAAATATTACAACATCATTCATTATACTAATGAAACAAGTAAATAACAAGGCATTCGATAGGGATATCAAGGAAGATGGATAGGGGCTACATGTGCATCGCCTGAAAGCTGTTCTGTCTGCCCCAGACTACCTCTGTTTCACCTTCAGCCAATGCCTCTGTTTCTGCAAAACTGCACTAATGGCCACACATCAAGGGCTGGCCGTGTATTACTGATGGTCGGCCGGGCCTACAGAGGGCAGGCCGTGCATTGATTTGGTGCAAACTCTGTTTTTGTGCTCTGAGGTGAAATCAGTACAGATAGAGCATTTTCAAGCTCTATTTGTCCCTCATTCCTTCTCTGTCATAGGAAAACCTCAAGAGAAGGTTGGGATTGACTCCAAAACCATCAATGATATGATCGCTTGATGATCTCGGATATCATCTTGGACCAAAAATCAATAAATGTAATGCAAATGGACCTCCCCTCCCTTTTTGTCATGGAATGAACTCAAAAAGGGAAGTTGAGACGCTTCGAGGACATTAAAAACACCATGAATTGATGCTTGATGACACTTGACACAAGGAACTTGGCATAACGTCCGGCCAAGTTCAAGCTATTTAAGCCATTTTCCTTAAGTGTGTTGATCCAATTGTAAACCAATTGTTTTAAGCCTTGCCATTCATTAGTCCATTTGTCCAAATGTAATGTTAAAGTCCTCTAAACGAGAAGTGATGTCAAATAAGAGGTCCTCCCAAAACATGAGAAGGAGACTACACCGTTGACGATGAATTTCTGAAGAGATTAAGCCATTAAGTGTAAGTCTCCTTTACATGCCTTGAGCAACCTCAATTGGTTGAAACCATTCTCACGAATGAAAGATATGGATTGATTGATTGACTAGCAAATTTAAGCCCCAAAGCATGTAAAATGAACCAAGAAAGCATATTAAACAACAAGTATGCCAACAATGAGACCTCAAGTGTATCGAACAAGGCACAAACTAATTGAAAAAGCTTAGACAACCTTAAAACAATCCTAAATACATGCAAATCAGAGGTGAAACATGCATGAAAAGGGGTTTAAAAGTTAGACAACAAAGATGAACATTAAGGCTAGTAAACAAGGGTGATAAGGGGTGGCTAACCCCTTCATTTTTTAAGCTTCAAAACATGGTTTTAAGCCTTTTCAAACCTCTAAAAATCAGTATGAATACCAAAGAAAAAGAGTGAAAATGAGAAGGTTTGGGTTATGAATAAAGATGTAGAAAGAGCAAGCTCCCTCTACCCTTTTGGTAAACCTTCAAACCCAACTCCAATACTTCAAACAAACTCAAAACCAACCAAAACAGCAAGAATGATGAAGTAAAGGATAGAAATGAAAACAAGAAAAGAGAAAGTAAGCTTATACCTCTCAAGAAGCAAGCTTGTTCTTGAAGTTTCAAACTTGGTTTCAATGCAATCTCAAGCTTGAATTACACTTCCTCGAGATCAACCAAGGCTTTAGGGTGGTAAGAAAAGGTTGTATATGGTGCGTAGTGGTGGTGTAAGCAAGCTAGGTTAGTTCAAAGATAACTTGTAATGGAAGAAGGAGGAGTGAAGGACACTCAAGGTGTATATATCTCTTCTTGAATTTTTTTTCAACCCTCAAAACAATCCCAGAGCTTCGGTTTTATAGAATTCGAGCTGAAAAGGTGATAAATATCTTCAAAAATGGACAGCTGGCGACCTCCCGCCCAGAATAGTGTTTATCGCCATCGAAGGCCGACCGGCCATCATTAATGCACGACCGGGCCTTGATGGCCTTCTCTGTTTTTTTTTTTGTCAAATTCAACTCAAGGTGAGAAATGGACCAAAAATGAAACCCAAGGGTTCAAGCAAGGTAAATGTGGAAGATGTGAGGTTATTTTAGAAGTCTAATTGATTCTGAATCGCTGCGAATTCGCAATTCAATTTTCATCATTGAGTGCATTGAACCAAGTGTCTGAGTCTTGCGGGCTGTCAAAAATAGGGTGTCTACAGCCATGTACGTTGCCACGCGCGCGTCGTGTGCTGCGCCAAGCCTAGTCGCGCCATTTTCTTGCACTGGCTTGGCAACTAGATGTCAAGGCACTGTTTGTTTTTCCTTTAAATCTTGAATCACGTTAAATGGTCATAAATAATTCGTTATAGCTTTGTTTTGAGCGTGGTTGGTGCTGTTGGACTTAGAATTAAATTTTTTATCTACTGTAAAATTTTAAAAATTTTATGAAAATAAAAAATATTTTTCCTGAGATAATAATTCATTATTTCTGTTTTAAAATGCTTCTGGTGTTGCATGACTAAGTTTCTGAGGCTGAAATTTTTATTGTAAAGTACTGTAATTGTTTACTATTTACTGGTATGATTGTTGTAGTTTACCAGATTCTAGAATATTTATTTTTGATTTTATGTGTGTTTATTAATTTCAAAAAATTTCAAAAAATTTCAAAATGATGTACTTTTTGTTATGCCATAATCTGAATATTAAATATAGCATATTGTTATTTTTTTCTTAGAGTTTGTAATATCTTGTGATTAGAGAAGCATGATTAGTTTTTTTTTTTTATTTCTTTTAATTCCATTATCAAATGAATATAGCTTGAGTTAATTGTAAATTTATATTAAAATGCCATTGTATGGAATTTATCTTGCTTTGTACATGCCATAAGTAGTGGGAGGTTTTTTTTTTTTTTTTTGCGCATGGAATTAAATTAAATTTTGATAATTGTCACTAGAGGCTCAAGAGATGATTACAAGCATAGCAAATTTTCGATCTTGAGACATGTGTAATATTATCATTATTTAATTTAGATTCTTTTGCCATAAAATAATTTTGTGTTGCTAACATTAATATCCCTTGCTCATTTGTTCTTCCTTTACTCTGTATATAGAAATGGCAGCTAAAACAGTGGTGGCAGACTTAACTAAGGAAGAGAAATTGGAAGGCAATAATTATGACATATGGCGCTATAACATCCAATACCTTCTTAATGAGCAAGAAGTGTTGACCACACTTGAACAAGTGATGGTTGAGCCTGAGCAGGGCAATACAGCTCAAAATCTTCGTGATCTTGAAGTCTTTTAGACTTGGCGTAACAAAGATCGGTGTGCGCGCTTTACCATGTTAAGCAGCATGCACAACGACTTGATTAGTGAGTTTGAGCATTGCCCAACTGCATTTGACATATGGGAAGCTCCTAAACAAAAGTTTGGTATCACCTCTTTGGCAAAGCTACGTGGGCTGACTATGAAGTTTGACTCTTATTAGAAAAAGGCGCATCACTCAATGAAGCAGCATTTGAGGGTTATGTCAGCCATGATACGTGAGCTTGTAGCTGTTGGGCCCAATTTGACTCAAGAGCAACAAGTATAAGCTGTGATTCGCTCTCTGCCAAATTCTTGGAAGTAGATGAAGCAGAGCATGATGCATAATAAGAGTGTGAAAACATTTGAAGACATATCGCGTCATTTAGAGCTAAAGGCTGAGCCCCTAGGGGCGGCTAAGTTTGATGGTTCTGTTATGGTGGTTGAGTCAAACTCACGTAGAAGTTCTTAGTTCAAGCATGGAAAAGCAAAAGGTGCTCCTAAAAAGCAAGCAACAGCTGCGCTTAAGCCCAACGACGCTAGAAATTTCAAGCGTATGGGGCAAGAGAGGTGGCAAGAAGGTAAAGGCTAAATTGACATGTTTTTACTATAACAAAGAAGGACACTTCGCTCGGGATTGTCTTGAGCAAAAGAAGGTACTCCCTTACTTAATTTCTTACATTCAATGCTTTGTTTCTAGTCAAGCATTAATTGCTCATTCTCCTCATTTTTGGGTTGTAGACTTCGCAGCAACAGACCACATCGCGAGGAATAGAGTAGGGTTCGTTGAGTATCGTCAAGTACCTGTTAGGAGCAGAAAAGTTTACATAAGGAATGAGTCCAGTGTGGAGGTTCTTGGCATTGGCATATACAAGCTAGAAATACGACGAGAGCGCACCTTGTATCTTCATGATGTTCTTTATGCTCCGGATATTTGGCGAAACTTAGTTTCAGTTATTAGCATGATGAGCCTTGGTTTTAGCTTTTGTTTTGAGAATAATGGTGTTAGCATTTATTTGGGAACAATTTTTTATGGTTTTGGTTATCTTTCAGATGGTTTTTAGTTTTGGATTTGAATGATTCTAGTTTTAATAAAAATGTCAATGGCTCTGTTTCTAATATTGCATCTTTTTGTGACAATGATTCTATGAGATGGCATACTAGATTAGGCCACATAGGGCAAGACAAGATGACTAGATTGGCTAGAGAAGGTCTTTTAGGCCCACTCGCTAGGGTCACTTTCCCTATATATGACCACTGTCTTACTGGAAAGGCAACAAGGAAACCATTTGGGAAAGCCAAAAGGGCGTCTATCCCATTACAACTTATTCATTCTGATATATGTGGACCAATGAATGTGAGGGTAAGGCATGAAGCCCCTTATTTCATCACATTTATAGATGATTACACGCGTTTTGGCCATGTCTATTTGATTTCTCACAAGTCAGAAACATTGGATTGCTTTAGACGGTATGTTAATGAGGTTGAGAATCAATTAGACAAGAGCATTAAGGCTCTAAGGACTAATCGAGGACGCGAGTATCTATCTGAGCAATTTAAAGTGCTTTGTGAGGAAAAATGAGTTATCAGGAAATTGATAATTCCTGGGACTCCGCAACAAAATGATAGCGGAGAGAAAGAATCGCACATTGCTTGACATGGTTAGATCTATGATGGCGTAAGCTAATCTTCCTATTTCTTATTGGGGAGATGCTTTGTTGACTATTGCCTACATCCTTAACCGTGTGCTCTCCAAATCAGTTCTTTCCACCTCATATGAGATGTAAACTGGCAAAAAGCCTGATATGGGCAATTTGCGGCCTTGGGGTTCGGCAGCTTACATACACAACGCTTCACATAAGTTTGGGAAGTTGGGCCCTAAAGGAAAGAAGTGTATCTTCATTCGCTATAGTGAGCATTCTAAGGGCTATGTATTTATTGGGGAGCATCTAGATGGAAGTGTGACTGAAATTGAGTCATGAAATGTGGATTTCCTAGAGGAGGATTTCCCTAGCAGAGGTGAGGTAACTAGAGATGTAGAACTCTATGAGATGGAGGATTTACTTGAAGGCGCACCTAGTAGCCTAGTAGAGAATGAGGAAATAATCCATCATGCTCCTAGAGACAGTGGGGGCGATTTACCTGCCCATGGATTAGATCCAATGGATAAGGATTCTCAGGATTCTCAACTGCGTAGAAGCAAACGTGGAGCTAAACCCCGTTGTGTTTTTGAGATTGAAGGGGAAGCATTCATGATTGCTCCAAGTGATGAGATGGAGCCTAAGAATCTGAAAGAGGTTCTTTTATCCCTGTTAGTAAAGAATGGAGTGCTGTAATAGATGAAGAAGTAGAGTCTATGAAGAAAAACCATGTCTGGGACTTGGTTGATTTGCCGCCAAGGCGCAAGGCTATTGGGAACAAATGGGTTCTCAAAATCAAGCACAAGGCGGATGGTTCCATAGAAAGGTATAAGGCTTGCCTAGTGGCGAAAGGTTACACCCAACGAGAGGGCGCGGACTATGAGGAAACTTTTTCACCAGTTGTGAGGTTTGCCTCTATTCGCCTAATTTTGGCCATAGTAGCTCAGTTAGACTTAGAGTTATATCAGATGGACGTTAAGACTGCATTTCTCAATGGAGAATTGGATGAAGAGATCTATATGGATCCACCAGAAGGCTTTGTGATAGTAGGTCAGGAGCGCAAAGTTTGTAAGTTTCAACGATCTATTTATGGCTTAAAGCAATCATCCAGACAGTGGAATCTGAGATTTCATCGAGCCATTGTTTCTAATGGGTTTACAATGATTGATGAAGATCACTGTATGCACGTTAAGCCGTCCAAGGACATTTTTTTGATATTGTCATTATATGTGGATGGCATATTATTGGCTAGAAATGACAAAGAGATGATTGTCGCCACTAAAAAGTGGTTGTTCTCTACACTTGAGATGAAAGACATGGGTGAAGCAAGCTATGTGCTCAGTGTTAAGATCCTTAGGGATCGCTCGAGGAGACTTCTAGGTTTGTCTCAAGAGACTTACAGGTTTGTCTCAAGAGACTTACATTAAGACTATCCTAGAGTGATTCCAAATGCAGAGCTGCAAACCCATTGACACTCCTGTTACGAGAGGCGAGAAGCGAGAGCCTAAGCCTTGATATGGGTCTTAAGACTCCAGAAGAGAATGAAAAGATGGCCCATGTTCCCTATGCAAATGCTGTTGGAAGCTTGATGTATGTTATGATATGTACACGCCCTAACATTTGTTATGCAGTAAGATTAGTGAGTCGTTACCAATCTAACCCAAGACCAGCTCATTGGAAAATAGTTAAGAGGATATTACGATATCTTAGAGGGACTGCAGATTACACACTTTGCTACCAAAGTTCAGATCTACGTCTAGTTGGCTATTGTAATGCTGACTGGGGAGGAGACTTAGATGAACATAAGTCCACTTTCGGATATGCTTTCATGCTTAGTGAGGGTGCTATTTCTTGGAGCAATAACAAGCAATCTTGTATCGTCTTATCGACTATGGAGGTTGAGCTTGTGGCTTGTTCATCTACTGTTCAAGAAGCCATTTGGTTGAGGATATTTCTTCAGCATTTGGATATTGTCACACACACTTCAAACCTTGTGACTATCCATTGCAATAACATGGCTGCACTCACTTATGCTAAGGATCCTAGGTACCACGGGAGAACCAAACACATTGATGTGAGGTTCAACTTTATCAAAGACATTGTGGTGCAGAAAGAAGTGATCCTGGAACACATCCCTACGAGTCGCATGGTTGCGGAACCTTTGACTAAGCCCATTGCTAGAGATGTTTATCTTACTCATGTTAGGGCTTTAGGACTACATAGGTGGTGATATATATGTGTATTCAGTTGAACTCTTATTTTTTTGGGGATATTTATGCCATTAGTATTCATATTTGTTTCTATTACACATTTATGTTGACTACTTTTTGTAATGGTTTGTGAATTAGCATACACAGAATAAACAAATTGATGTTAGCAGGCAAGATTGGCTCACTCACACAAGCAATTACCCTTAGCGCTAGGTAGTGAGCAAGGATGAGACTAGTGGCTTATTGTATCTAAAGCCAGGAAAGAGGCTAAAAATATCCACTAGCTATGTCGCCTTGGTTGAAGCCAAGATGAGGTCTTGTTAGAGACTGGCCATGGATATGAGAGTACCCACTTTTCCATGATGTGCCTGTTATGGATAGCCAGATGTGAGATCTCATTTGATGCCTGAAAGGAGAGCAAATAGAGAATTCAAGTTAGACGCTAGAAAGTGACTTATGCGCTTAAGAGCAACTAGACTAAGATCTGTATGGTGTGTGAGTTTAACATCACTCTTTGGAAGAGTTACTCCACTATAACATGCATTCGTACTGCATGTGCTTATCAACCCGTTAGCGAGGTGAGAGAATGGATCCTTGTTTTCTCACCGTGTGAGTCCTAAAAGTCATTTTTCCAATGACTTCACTTTGTGCCTTTTGTGACCTTTGACTATGCCATAAGTTAAGGAGTTGATGTTCAGTTACTTTGGTATGTTGCCTGCGGTCAAGTTTTATTCGACTTTAAGGGACATTATTGGAAAATCGGTTAATTCTAAATTAAATGATATGAGGGTGAATGGAAGATCATCTAGTTCTACATCTCTGCTCTATATTCACTATTGACAACTCACATCGCTCTCTATAGGATGCTGATTGGGTGTGAATACAATGCGGGACTTAGGAGGGTCAAACATGGTCTTTGAGGGATTAGAGATGTTTTGGACCGATATAGCTAGATGGGTCTGGGTATATGAGACACTACTTTTTATTAGTTTTGAGTTGATGTCTCTATGCTGGCTCATATTGAGTTTCTAGTATAGAGGTCCCACATACAGGTGTTCTCAGCGGTCGCATAGTTCATTGGCTAGTATGAAATTGTTCAATTTTGGGGGAGATTGAGATAAATATGTGGCATTGTCATGCCAACTGTAGACACCCCATTTTTGATCGACCTTAAGACTCAGACATCACCAATTGAGCGCTCGGTGATGATGCATATTGTGCTCATTCTGAGGTTTCAGAGTCTTGGCTGCGAACCTTGCCTCCAGACTTCGGAGCTCTTTTGTGCTTTGCCTCGATTTGAGAACCAGGTCCTATTTTCTATATTTTCTCTTCCCAAAGGGAGGGAGATGTCTCATAGACCATCTCTCAGTGGCTGTAGGCTACGTTTCGTGGTCGTAGGCCATTTTTTCCGTTTGGAGACCAGTTACCGGTTTTTCGCAGCCGTCGGCCGTGTGCCTCGGTTCGGGACCGCTTAACTACCTCCGTTTGCTTCGGTTTTTGGCACACACCTTGTTTCCTCTCCCTAGAGGGACACTGTGGCCCGAGAGACCACCTTCGTGGTTGCACGCCACTTCTGGTACCTAACAACCTGTTTTCGGGGACCCGGGCCGCGTGTTTTGGCCCCCAAACCCTCGTTTTGCATCGGTTAGGGTTCATTTTTGGTAGGAACCCTATTTTCATTGTTTGGTAGGTGGTAGTATAGTGGGAGACCAGAAATTCTTTCAAAAAATATTTTCTCTCTCCTCCAGCCGATTTTCTTGACAGAAAGCTGGTTTTTCTCACTTTTGGACCTTAATTTCTGGTTTCTCATACAAGCATTGTGTTGTATTCACCTGGGAGGCCACCAATATGGGTAGGCTGACCAGCTTTTCTTCCTGACCCTTTTGACCCTTGCTAAAAAGCTGGTTTTTCCCTCTCTTGGGTCACTTTTTCTGGTTTTTCACCATGCAGTTGTATTCTACTCATCTGGGAGGCCACCTTTCTAGTATGGCCGACCAGAAATTCACCTTGACCCTTTGAACCCTGGTCGGCCGACCAGGGGAAGTGGTTGGCCAACCACCTTGGCTGGTCGGCCAGCCTTCTGCTTTTTGGCCTTCCTGAGTGCAATACAGCTGTGCTAGCTGTGTAGCACTTGACCCACTGTCCGAGATTTTTAGCCCTTTGTTTGGTCTTCTTAAGTTGGTTTTGACCCTCTTGCTTAGCTTCTTAGGGAAGCTTGACCCTTTTGGTCTAGCTTCCTCAAGAAGCTTGACCCTTTTGGTTAAGCTTCTTTGAGAAGCTTTGACCCTCTCTTGAGGCTTCTCCAAGAAGTCTTAGCTCTTCTCCTCTATAAAACCAAGCTTTCTCCTCCATTTGCAAGGGTTAGAAAAAACCAGCTGAGGCATATACATATAACTCCCCACATCTCTCTCATCCAAGCTCAAAACACCTTTGTTCTTGGTCATTTACACTACACCTCATAGCCTACCACCTCCACCATCCATTCTAGTACTTTGGGACTGATTCTCAGGGGTTGAAGGTTCACCAACTTGGTCCAGAAGTTGCTGCATTGCTGTGCTACAAGGGTAAGTCTCCATTTTCCCTTTTCTTGCATTATCTTGCTCCATAAATTAGCCCTATTTGCAAGAATTTTTGGGTTTTGTTATAAACTATAAAGTGTCTTATTTTGAGCTCCTCTTGAAGTTTGATTAAGGATACTTTTCTGTTTGAGGTCTCCTACATCCTTGTATGCTTCATCTCTCTTTTAAGGCTTATTTTGCATGATATCTTAACCTTACTTGCAAGCATTTTCGAGATTTTCCATGAACTAAAAAACGTCTTATTTTGAGCCTCTCTTGAAGTTTGATTAAGGGCATTTTTCTGTTTGGGGTCATCTTCCTCTTGGCATTCTTTATTTCCTCATAATTAGGGCTATGCATTGGAGCATTCGCATTGGCCTTGGTTTGGCCTCTTAGCCACTGAAATCCAGTGGATTTTTAGTGGCTTAGATGTGTTTTTGAGAGCTAAAATCAGAGGGGGGTGACCCCCTCTCTCCTTGTCTTGTTTGTTGGCCCTTTTGGCCTTCCAAAAGGCCCCTTACTTGCATGTTGTGAAGTCACTTTTTAGGCCCAATTTGGTGAGTTTCAAGGTCTGCCTTAGCTCTGCCTGGAGCCTCTTCGACCATATTTTGTGTCCCTCATGCATGTGTAGAACAATCCTCCTCAAGGCCTTTCAAGAGAACCTTTCATTGCATGCTTCCTTGACCCATTTCAGGGCCTTTTTGGTGAGTTTTAGGGCTGTCATAATTGATTTCCAGAGTTGGTTTTGCCATGTTAAGTGTTCTTGTGGTATGTGTTGAGTAACCCCTTGCATGGCCCTCCAAAGGAGCTCATCATTTTTGCATGCATTGGATGCATTTCAGTGGTTATTTGGGATTTATTTGACATGCCATGTTACTGTTTTGGGCTGGTTTGGTGACCTCTCTTATGCTTCATATACATGCCATATAAACCATGCTTACTAGCCTAGGTTGCATGTTGTTTTAGCCCTTCATGTTAGCACTTTTGGGCCATGCTTGGAACTGATGTTGTGCTTATTTTGGACTTCCTTGGCTCTGTTTTCATGCCTCATGGCCAAATAATGCTTGCTCTGCATACTTGTGGTTCAATGCATTTGTCTAGTTTTGAGTTTCGGGGCCTCTTTCATGCATTGGGTGCCATATTTCCATGATTCGGGACCATTGCGCATCATATTTCAGTGCTGAAAATTGCATGTTTGCATGCCATCTTTCATCCCCTGCCATGCCTTGGTAGAGTGGCATTTGATGCCTTAGGTTCGGTCCTTGGTATTCGTGCATGTGTGCACGCATTTCGGTTGTCTCATTTTCATCTAATGGCCACTGATGTGAGCGTGGCTGAGGTCCACTCACATTGGTGTAAGTCCATCGTGCATTGTGTATGCCATTTTAGTCCATAGCCTTTACGTATGCTAGGTTGCATGTTAGAGCATTGTGTATGCCATGTTACATTACGTACATTGTGTATGCCATCTTAGTCCATAGAATTGCGTATGCTAGGTTACATGTTAGTCGCATTGTGTATGCCATCTCATTTGCATTGTGTTTGGGATAGGAGTTAGCCCAAGCACAGGAAACGAGGGACGTTCCATACCCTAAGTGACGAAACGTGTCTCAATTCCCGGTTGCCGACACTCCGGATTAACCATGATGAAGTCTAGGCCTTGTTGTGTTTATACGTGAATTCATTTCACATCGAGTCGTGTAATTCGACTCCTCGGCCATCATGCATCGAGATACGTGATTGGTGGCACGAGGATCAAGGTCTACACTCCCTTGAGCTTGTGCAAGGACATGGAGTGTGGTCGTGCACACATTCGTTGAAAATACCTTCCCATATCTCTCTCTTGCTTTGTGTTGCAGAAAACCAGGATCCAGGGGCAGAAAGTGGTCGGTCAACCAGTTTTTCTGGCAGGCCGACCACCTTTTTTCGGTATCCACCACAAAGGGTGGTCGGCAGGTATTTTCCAAGCCCATAGCTGGTCGGCAACCATCCCAGGATGGAGTTTCAGCCTCTTGGAGCCTTGTGCAAATTTCTAAAATCAATTGTAAACAATGGCGAGACGAGGCATCATGATAGAATTTCCCGATAAGGCGACTCAAGCATGCATGCATCCATCGTCACCCAAAACAGAGCCGAGGTAGTCACATGCATGATAGTATTATTGCTTACTTAGCTAGTTTGTTAATTAGTTAATGTTGTGTAATAATTAGCTGTAGCTGTTATCTATTCGGACTGTATTATTTATTCAGACCCTCCGAGCGAGAGCACAATTGTAATAAGTGTGCGTGTGTATGATGTATGTCTTCCAACCCCACGTCTTTCTCCCTTTTATTTACCAGCTTATGATGGTTAGATTAGGGCATGTTTCAATTAGCATACTTATGATAGCATGTTTGCATTCATTCATCTGTCTTGCATGCACTAGGCTAGGTGCATCATACTAACTGCATTGTATTTCAATTCCGAGTTGAATACTTGTTAGTTGTAGCATTTCACATGCCATCTTCAGAATTGCCGAGCCTACTGTAGTTGCATTCCTGCATGTGTTGCATTAGGCATTTCTGTATAGTTAGGATCATGCATGGATCTCTAACATAGCTTTTGTTTTGGCTTGGAGTACTCAGTAAGTTTTATACTTTAGCATCCTTGCATGCGTGTGAGTGACTGCCATGATAGCATGCTTACCATGAGGCTAATTGCTTATATGATATAACTGCCTGAATGCCTGTGGATGAAGGTTGGGTTATTTGAATTGGAATAATACATTGGCTGTGAGTTTTAAGCCCACTTGAGAGTGGCAAAATCATTTTCTAAACCCACCCGAGGGTGGCAAAATCTGCATTTTAAACCTACTTGCGAGTAGAAAACTGCTTTAAAAAAAAACAAACATGAAATGTTTTGTTCAAATTCTGGCGATCCGGTCTATACTTGTATGCTGTGCACATCACGTAGTAAATCTAGGCTAATAACCAGAATAAGAACGCATATGTTTTCAAAACTCGATATCATGGTTAGTAAAGGCCGATCTTTGATCGGGCGAACGGGGGTGCTCATGAAGTGACCTTCCCCAATCGTACCCAAATTCCCGAGCCGAGGCAACTTTGGTGATGACGGACACGTGGCCTTAGACAAACGAGTCAAGGTTTCCTAAATTCCCCAAAATAAAATATTTAGGTGGCGACTCTGTATCTGGCAAAGCAGTCCATGTTTGGCACTTCTTTCAAAAAAATCTGTTTTCAAAGACGATTTGCCAGATTTGGACTCTTTGATGATTCATCGGTCTTACATTGTACTCTGCGAGATTAGATACAGGACCGTGACATTTGAGTCCTGAACTGTAGTGAGCCCAAATGAACAAAACGGGATTTCCCTCCCGGGACGTTCGGGGACGTCTACAGTTTCTGGCGACTCTGCTGGAGAGTTAGAGAACTTGACTCGAGCTCATGATATCTGGTTTTGACTACACTTGTGTGTTTCTTTGCATTGCATTTGCATTGGTGCGCCTAGGACACCGTGTTTGTCGTATGCTATTCCTGAACGGTTGGCCGGAGGCTCGCTTCGAGAAGCGTGCCATAAGGCTAACCAGTTGCGGGCTCTGCCACGGCGGGAACACAAACCCCGGTTTTACCGGGGCACCCTTTTGACCATTCGACCTAGTGCATATTCGGAATCCATAGTGACCATTCCAAAGCTAGGACAGGTTGCTTACCCGATTATAGGTTGTTTGAAACCGCTGTGTGCGTAGGGAAACCCTAGTTCTTGACAAAATAGGACAGGGAAACCCTACCCCAACATAGGGGTGTTTTGGCTCTCACTTGCTTGCTATGTGCTTTTAGGAGTGCGTTTCTACAGGAATGTATGTATCAATTTGCAAGTTTGGGCATCCGGCCTATGGGCACCAGTATCGGTATTTTGGGAATCAGTTATCTGCGAGTATCAGATTCAATTTTGGGACAGTAATTTGGGGAACAGTGATTAGTGGTCGAATACAGTTATTCAGCTATGTATTGATTAGGCTGAGATGTTGTCTGTTTTCTCTTTCAGGGGGTTCGGAGATTCAGTTCAGAGCAACCAGTGTTCTCCTTTGCTGAGGCAAGACAGAAAAAGGCTCATCGGTTCATCAGATCCGTCAGTCACCAGTCCGGTCCATCTGATCCGTCGGTCACCAGTCACATCACCTCTGTTTGGTTTAGCAGACTCGTGATGACGCAAAATTTAGAAGAAATTGTGGTCATGGCAGCAGCATTGAGCTAGGGCCAAAGAATCATCTTGCAGGGTGAGACCGACGTTGAAGTACTACACCCACCCAGGACGCCTGCCATGCACCCGATTTGGGGACCCCAGTTGTTTCAAGCTCGTGAGCCCACCACATTTGAGTTGATGGAAATGATTGGTGACCTCCAGAGGTCTGTGGCTGATCTCGCCTATAGAATGTTAGCCCCGCCACCAACTGCATCGTATGCTGGGAACTTCATGCCACAAGAGCCCCCGCTACTAGGGCGAATTGTAATTGAGCTCAGCCAACCTGAAGCTGTCTCAAACTTCGGCAATGACATGTCGACGACAACGGGGTTTCGCACTGAAGCAGCAACCTAAACCGTCCACCAAGCTGAGGCTAATGGAAAGAATAAGATGAAGATGGACGTTAGTCCCGTTGAATAACTGCTGTGGGCAGTCGAGGCTTTGAAAGTCGAGGGGTTGAATAAACAGCAGGTATTCGCAGTTGTGGCTAAGATTGTGGATGATGCTTTCCCTACTCCAACTGAGGGCAGTTCAAGCCAGGCAGAAAATCAAGATAAGCCCCATCATGCCAGAACTGTTCCCTCCAATCCTACACCTACACCCGGAAATGATCAGAGAGCCAAGGCAGCACCTGCCAATCCTTTTGCTAGTGCGTCTGGCAAAAGTCAGCAAACCTCGAAGTATCTGCCCCGAGGTCGTAGGGTATTCCACGCCCTTTATATGCCTTTGTCTAAGGCGCTCCAGATCCTTGCTAAAAAGGGGCATCTTAAACCCCTTGAGCCTTGACCTCTCTCGAAGAATCTCCCTTTCTCACATGATTCTACCTTGTACTGCGCGTACCACCAGCAAACCGGTCACAGCACCGATAACTGCTTTCGTCTTCGCCATGAAGTACAAGATTTGATCGACAATAAAGTCATCCTCCCACCTACCTCAGCGAAGTCTGTCACCGCTGAGTTGTTGGACTTCGAGAATAAAGGATAATACGAGTATGTGATCAAGGATTGAACCACCTGCGGGCGGCGTTCGGTTTAGTTCAGATGTGGCGTTCGGCACGCACTGTTTTGAGCATTTACGAATGTTGGTTTTTGTAATTTCTGGCTTGGGTGTTGAGTCAGTTCTACGGTTTTGTTTTGAGTCTGTCTCTTTGTTTTGAGTTAGTCTTTTGATTAAAGGTCTGTCTTGTTGTATCGAGTCAGTGCTGTTGTACAGAAGTCGGGTGACTCTGAGGGTGTCACCTCGGATACCATTTTCGATTTTATGATTATCCTTTTGTTTTCTCTTGAGTCTGTCTCTACTGTGGAGCCAGTTGCAACCAGGAAATCTGAATAAAACAGCTGTGGCTGTCATGTTTTGTGCTTATTGCTACTTTGAGCCTGTTGTGCCAACAAGTCTAGAATAAAATGGCAGAGCATCTCACCTGCTCTTCTGCACCTTTAAATCATTGCATTGACCTAAGTTTTCCAAAACCTTTTGAACACTGCGGTGAAAATGAAGAGGAAGGAATTCCTCGAGATTTGCAAAATTTGATCAAACTACGAGAGAGAAAGGCGTGCTAAGCCTTTAATGAATGAAATCATGCTTGTTGGTGTGAGTACTGAGAAGGATCCTAGCTTGATCCAGATTGGTCCTACACTGTCTTCAGCGCGAGTGATTTGTCGCTTTCTTAAAAAAATTTCAAAAAAAAATGTTTTGCGCGATCTTGTGAAGACCTGTGTGGAATCACTCTTAAGATTGTGCAGCCTAGGATCGTTCTCAGCCTCGAGACTCGACCCCTTGCTTTCGAACCTCGAACTCGGACTCAGAAAGTTCAAAGGTCAACCATAATGTGAGGCCTGTGTGACCAGATTCGAAGCAGCCCTCAAACTAGAGGCAGGGAAGTCAGATCAAGAAGATGAGATGTCATCAAAGGAATCTTGCGAAGCTAGATCAGGAGCACCCCTCGAACTAGGGGCAAAAGATGTCAGATTATGCTCGAAGAGTCAAAAGATGAAGATCGGCAAGAATACCAAATCCCAGAAGGGAGGAAAGAAGAAAGTATTGCTGAGGGATAATCAAGTTCCTATCTACAACACTAGGAGCAAATTCAGCCCCCCATTGGATGGACTCCTGTATCGTCAGCAAACAGCAGCCATTCTCCTGGATTCAGATGACTTCGGGATCTCAAAACCATTTAACATGGACAAAGCTACACTTTTACCCTTGAGAGGCTCGCTAGACCGAAAACCCAGAAGGGCGACCTAGGCAAAAGTTAGAGCAAGAAAAAGAAGAAAAAGAACAAAGAAACAAAAAAAATGCAAAGAACAAAAACAGAAATGAAGAAAAAGAAATGAAAAATTCTGAAAAAGAATGAACAAAGAAAAGAAGAAATGAAAAGAATTGAAAAGAAAAGAAAAACAAAGCCGCAAGGTTGAAAACCCGGAAGGGCGGCCTTGGCAAAAATTAGAGCGCAAAAGGAGAGGTTAATACCCGAGTATACCTTAACCCTAAACTACATAAGGCTTGATTCCCATGTTTGGGATACGTAGGCAACTTCATCCTGACGTCCAACTTAAAACACTTCAAATTCAACTGTGTCCATGTGATGGTTCTGGTCATCTTTGTCTTCTCTGTATCCGAGATCTCGGTTGTGATCGTCACCTTGAAACTGGTTACAGTGTGTTGCGTTGCTATTCAAACAAGGGAAAACTTTTCGTTGCCATACAACGTACTGCGGTGCTATTCAAACAAGGGGCAACTTTCCGTTACCATACAGCGCACTGCCATGCCATTCAAACAAGGGGCAACTTTCCATTGCCATGCAGTGCCGTTCAGACAAGGGGCAATTCTCCTTCGGATCTAAGGTTGTACATCTCGAAAGTGGGTTCCGTGCTCGTTGAGTAGTGGCCGTTTGCAAAAACAGTTTTGAGAATTTTTACTGAGGTTGACTAATTCTCTCGAAAATTATTCCACTTTTCCAAAACTAAACCATTTCTTGGACCCAAAAAGGAAAACTTTCAATGCTCATAACCTAACTTGCATGATTTCAAATCAGAAAATTGAACAAGCATGTTAATCTAACTCTCATGTTGGTCAAAATTGCTTTAGTAAAAAATCGAAACCAAAAAAAATGGTCAAAATAATGAACTAGGGACACAGTTAAGTCAGGTGTTCTGTCTTTTCTCCATTGTCAACATACTTGCCAGAAAGGGTACTTTGCCTGCTAGAAAAGGGCACAACTGAAGCTAACAACAAAAGGCCGAAAAGCTCTCTCATCCTCCAAGCAACGAAATATCAAGCCAAGTGCGAAGCACGAACTGGAATGGATCAAGATATCCCACTCCCTCATCTAGGTAGATCTAACCACGTCCAAACTCCCCTGCAGAGCATCAACAGCCGATGTCAGCTGCAGATTCGCTACACACTTAGTTGCAGCACAACCCCTCTGTGGGAGGAACTCACTAGCTGCGCGCAGAAAAAGAAAAATGTAGCTGAGTGCTAGGGGCAAGAGCCCACAACTTTTTGTTTATCTATCAACCACCCTGGGGAGGGATGAAAAATGAGAGATTAAAGAATAAAGACATGTGCGTTGAGAGGAAAAGCGAGGAAAGGGTTTTGAGAGAAAAACCAAGCTTGAAGGCCGAGTGATGTGAGAATCACAAATGAGAAAGGGCGAGAAACAATACCCAGAAAAACAGGCTCCCTGTGCACGTTTGAGCGTCGTGTCTTTTTGTTTTATCTTGATTCTTGTTTTGAGTCGTTTCGAGTGTTACTCGGTGTGTTTAGGTTGTTTACCTTTTGTTTTCTGTTGATTGTCATGGTGTGCTGTGTTCAGTCGTAGGCTCAATACCCAGTTGAGAACTTATTCTCACTCTCAACTTTCAAAAAATCATTTTGTGCTCAGAGTGCCGTGCCATTCTTCACATTTGTGCAAAACAAAATTTGTTCTTTCATAAAACCGTTGGGTTCAACCCAGGTCATGCGGGAACAGTAAAACCAAGACCTATCTGAAGCTATGAAAGTCCTAGGCTACAAAGCAAAAGAAAAGAAGGAAAATGTCGGGCATCTGAGTTTGTTTTAACTTCTGCAAGTTCCGTCATGGCATCCTGTACGTTCAGAATGAGCTGTGTTCAAAATTAAAAGAATACTGTGTTATGAGCAATGTGTTCAGATCAAACATAAAGTGCATGAGCTGCGTGTTCAGAATTGAAATGTGTGAGTTGTGTGTTCAACATGAAGTGTATGAGCTGTGTGTTCAGGCATGAAAATTTGTGAGCTGTGTGTTTAGAATTAAGAATGAGCTGCGTGCAAATGAAAATGTATGAGCAGTATGTTCAGAATTGAAATGTGTGAGCTGCGTGTTCAACATGAAGTGTATGAGCTGTGTGTTCAGACATGAAAATTTGTGAGCTGCGTGTTCAGAATTAAGAGTGAGCTGCGTGTTCAAAGTGAAATGAATGAGCTGTGTGTTCAGAAATGAAAATTTATGAGCTGAGTGTTCAGTATTAAGAGTGAGCTGCATGTTCAACATATGAACTGTGTGTTCAGAATCAAAAAATGTGAGCTACGTGTTCAACATATGAGCTGTGGGTTCGGAATTGAAATGTGTGAGCTGCGTGTTCAACATGAAGTATATGGGCTGCGTGGTCAGAAGTTCAAAAGTTTGGGCTGGGTGTTCAACTTTCAACAAGTGTGTGCTGCGTGTTCACAATCAAAAATAGGCTGCGTGTTCAAAAGTTCAAAAGTTTGGGCTGCGTGTTCGACTTTCAACAAATGTGTGCTGTGTGTCCACATTCGAAAATGGGCTGCGTATTCAAAAATTCAAAAGTTTGGGCTGCGTGGTCAACTTTCAACAAGTGTATGCCATGTGTCCACAATCAAAAATGGGCTGCGTGTTCAGAAATTCAAGAGTTTGGGCTGCGTGTTCAACTTTCAAAAACTGTGAGCTGCGTGTTCAACTTTCAAAAACTGTGGGTTGCGTGTTCACTACAAGAGTGTGGGCTGTGTGTTCACTACCAAGAGTTTGGGCTGCGTGTTCAACGTCCAAAAACTGTAGACTGCGTGCTCACTACAAGAGTGTGGGCTGTGTGTTCACTATCAAGAGTTTGGGCTGCGTGTTCAACTTGCAAAAACTGTGGGTTGTGTGTTCACCATCAAGAGTGTGGGCTGTGTGTTCACCATCAAGAGTTTGGGCTGCGTGTTCAACATTCAAAAACTGTGAGCTGCGTGTTCAACTTTCAAAAGTTGTAGGCTGTGTGTTCACGACAACAAGTTTGAGCTATGTGTTCAGATTTCAAGAAAGTGTGGGCTGCGTGTTCACTGCAAGAGTTTGAGCTGTGTGTTCGGATTTCAAAAATGTGGGCTGCGTGTTCACGACAAAAGTTTGAGCTGCGTGTTCAGGTTTCAAAAATATGGGCTGCGTGTTCACGACAAAAGTTTGAGCTGCGTGTTCAGAAGTTCGAGTGCTTGAGCTGTGTGTTCAAAATGCAAACCGAATGCTGTGTTATGGACTGAGTGTTCAGATTGAGCAGTGTTATGAGCTGTGTGCCCGAGAACGAGTTGTGCGCCCGAAAAACGAGCTGTGTGCCCAAAAAGTGAGTTGTGTGCCCGAAAAACAAGCTGTGTGTCCGAAATGAGCTGTGCGCCTGAAAAACGAACTGTGTGCCCAAAAAGTGAGCTGTGTACCCGAAAAATGAGCTGTGTGCCTGAAAATGAGCTATGTGCCCGAGAACGAGCTGTGTGTCCGAAAAATGAGCTGTGCGCTCGAAACGAGCTGTGTGCCCAAAAATAAGCTGTGTGCCTGAAAATGAGCTGTGTTCCTGAAAAATGAGCTGTGCGCCCGAAACGAGCTGTGTGCTCGAAAAACGAGCTGTGTGCCCGAAATGAGCTGTGCGCCCGAAAAACGAACTGTGTGCCCAAAAAGTGAGCTGTGTACCCGAAAAATAAGCTGTGTGCCTGAAAATGAGCTATGTGCCTGAGAACGAGCTGTGTGTCCGAAAAATGAGTTGTGCGCCCGAAACGAGCTGTGTGCCCAAAAATAAGCTGTGTGCCGGAAAACAAGCTGTGTGCCCGAAAATGAGCTGTGTGCCTGAAAAATGAGTTGTGCGCCCGAAATGAGCTGTGTGCCCAAAAAACGAGCTGTGTGCCCAAAAATGAGCTGTGTACCCCCAAACGAGCTGTGTTCCCGAGATCTGCCATGTGCCCGAAAAAACGAGCTATGCACCCGAAAAGAGCTGTGTGCCCGAAAAATGAGCCGTGTGCCTGAAAAACGAGTTGTGTGCCCCCAAACAAGCTGTGTGCCCCCAAACGAGCTGTGTGCCCGAGATCTGCCGTGTGCCCGAAAAATGAGTTGTACGCCCGAAATGAGTCGTGTGCCCAAAAATGAGCTGTGTGCCCCAAAACGAACCGTGTGCCCGAGATCTGCCGTGTGCCCGAAAAAACGAGCTGTGTGCCCGAAAAATGAGCCGTGTGCCCAAAAATGAGTTGCGTGCCCCCAAAATGAGCTGTGTGCCCAAAAACGAGCTGTGTGCCCCAAAACGAGCTGTGTGCCCGAGATCTGCCGTGTGTCCGAAAAATGAGCTGTGCGCCCGAAAAGAGCTGTGTGCCCGAAGAATGAGCTGTGTGCCCGAAAAACGAGCTGTGTGCCTGAAAAATGAGCCGTGTGCCCAAAGATGAGTTGTGTGCCCCCAAACGAGCTGTGTGCCTGAGATCTGCTGTGTGCCCGAAAAATGAGTTGTGCGCCCGAAATGAGCCGTGTGCCCAAAAATAAGTTGCGTGCCCCCAAACGAGCTGTGTGCCCGAAAAATGAGCCGTGTGCCTAAAGAATGAGTTGTGTGCCCGAGATCTGCTATGTGCCCGAAAAATGAGCTGTGTGCCCAAAATGAGCTGTGTGCCCCCAAAATGAGCTGTGTGCCCGAAATGAGCTATGTGCCCGAAAGAGCTGTGTGCCCAGATAAACAGAGTGCTGTGTTTCAAGCTGCATGCCGAAAGAATAGAATTTTGTGTTGTGAGCCGCGTACCAAACAAAGTGTTGTGTTGTGAGCTGTGTGCCAAATGAATGAAATGCTATGTCATAAGCTATGTGCCAAGTCTTGCATGGTGCATGCATCATTAGCGCTATTTTGCGCATCGCACTGTTTTGTGCAGTTTACATTCGCGCTAATTTTGCGCATCGCACTGTCTTGTGCATTACATTTATTCGCGCTATTTTGCGCACCTCAATCGCACTGTCTTGTGCTTTGCATTTTATCGCGCTATCTTGCGCACCTTACCTGCACTTGTTAGTGCATTGCATTGTTCGCGCTATTTTGCGCACCTTGCTTGCACTTGTTAGTGCATTGCATTTCTCGCGCTTTCTTGCGCACCTCCCTTTTACTTGTTGGTGCATCTTCATTTGCATTATTTTGTACACCTTTCACTGGTCTAGGAGACCTTAAATCCTCTGGTCTAGGAGACCTTAAATCCTGCGTCTTTATTCGCACTGTCTTGTGCACTTTTCGGTCTAGGAGACCTTAAATCCTCTAAAGATGTAATTCCTTTGGTGTTTGTCATGCCCGAACGACTTCCGATGGTCTGGTATAGCCACCCGCCTGTGTTTGCGGTGAGTTCCTAGGAGACCAACTGAGATGGTGGAAACTAGAGTTCGAATGGCTCACGCCTAGAACGCAAAGGTTCGGGATTTCCGAGACTAAAGTCTGGTTTAAATACCCAGAGGTATATCCTCGGCTTGAAATCTGTATGGCAGCCCCATAGATTGAGATAGCATGTGTATGCATCTCAATTCTGGATACTGAACCAACCTAGTCTGTCACCCTATTGGAGAATAGGGAAAGCTGCGACCATAGTCAGGGAGAAAAGTACTACTTGTCGTTCAACTAAGAAGAAGGGGAAGATTCCCACATCAGCATGAGGTAAGACATTGCTGAGGTAAGTCATTGCCAATTGCCCCTGTAAGGTACCTTCACTTCCTATCTATTGCATCACATTATGTTTATTGCATTGTATATAGCATCCATCGCATGCATCCTTTCCATGTTAAGCCTGGTCTGGCATGTACCCATACTTTTCACGTCAAAGCATAGTTATGAGATTTTGTGTACGCACCTATTCCATTAAAGGGATTGTGGTTTGGGGGTGACGGCACCATTTCCGTGTTAAATGTGGTTTGTTTGTGTCCATGCCTTTCCTAGGCAAGATACGGTTTGGCCGCGCGCCTTATCCATTGCATTCATTGCATTGTAGTGTAGTGTGTTGCATCCAGCATTTAGGATCATGATCTTTCCTCAGCAGATCATTCCTCACTTATATCATACCACCCAATTACTTGTATCTTGTGTTCCGTCTACACACACATAGTTCTGCATGTGTACGAGCCTATTCCACTGATGGGATTGTGGTTTTAGGGTGCCGGCACCTTTTCTATGGTAGATGGATTTTGCATCTCCATCATCTTTATGATATTTGTGTGGTTTTATATTGCTTGTGGTTTGATCATCTCAAATGTATTGCATATCATTTGCATTGTTTACTACATTGTTTTGTAATATCACATATCATTTTGCATCCTGCCCCTGAACTACGCTGGTTTGATTCCTTGCAAAGGGATACGTCGGCAGCCTGCGAGCGCAACCATTTATTTGTCTGTACTTTGTTTGTTTGTCCAAGTCTTCGGCCTTATTAAAAATGGGTCGTCTCTGAGCTTTGATATTCACTCCCGTCACTTATGGCTTCCGAGTTCTGTCAAAGAGGGGCAACTGTAGACACCCCATTTTTGACCGACCTTAAGACTCAGACGTCACTAATTGAGCGCTCGGTGATGATGCGTATTGTGCTCGTTCTGAGGTTTCAGAGTCTCAGCTGCGAGCCTTGCCCCCGGACTTCGGGGCTCTTTTGTGCTTTGCCTCGGTTTGCGAACCAGGTCCTATTTTCTCTGTTTTCTCTACCCGAAGGGAGGGAGAAGTCTCGTAGACCATCTCTCAGTGGCCGTAGGCTACATTTCGTGGTCGTAGGCCATTTTTCCCGTTTGGAGACCAGTTATCGGTTTTTCGCAGCCGTCGGCTGTGTACCTCGGTTCGGGACCGCTTAACTACATCTGTTTGCTTCGGTTTTTGGAACACACCTTGTTTCCTCTCCCTAGAGGGACACTGTGGCCCGAGAGACCACCTTCGTGGTCGCACACCACTTCCGGTACCTAACAGCCTGTTTTCGGGGCCCTAGGCCGCGTGTTTTGGCCCCCGAACCCTCGTTTTGCATCGGTTAGGGTTCATTTTTGGTAGGAACCCTATTTTCATTGTTTGGTAGGTGGTAGTATAGTGGGAGACCAGAAATTCTTTCGAAAAATATTTTCACTCTCCTCCAGCCGATTTTCTTGACAGAAAGCTGGTTTTCTCACTTTTGGACCTTAATTTCTGGTCCCCCATACAAGCATTGTGTTGTATTCACCTGGGAGGCCACCAATATGGGTAGGCCGACCAGCTTTTCTTCCTAACCCTTTTGAACCTTGCTAAAAAGCTGGTTTTTCCCTTTCTTGGGTCACTTTTCTGGTGTTTCACCATGCAGTTGTATTCTACTCATCTGGGAGGCCACCTTTCTGGTATGGCCGACCAGAAATTCACCTTGACCCTTTGAACCCTGGTCGGCCGACCAAGGGAAGTGGTCGGCCGACCACCTTGGCTGGTTAGCCAACCTTCTGCTTTTTGGCCTTCTTGAATGCAATACAGCTGTGCCAGCTGTGTAGCACTTGACCCACTGTCCGAGATTTTTAGCCCTTTGTTTGGTCTTCTTAAGTTGGTTTTGACCCTCTTGCTTAGCTTCTTAGGGAAGTTTGACTCTTTTGTCAAGCTTCTTGAGGAAGCTTGACCCTTTTGGTCTAGCTTTCTCAAGAAGCTTGACCCTTTTGGTTAAGCTTCTTTGAGAAGCTTTGACCCTCTATTGAGGCTTCTCCAAGAAGCCTTAGCTCTTCTCCTCTATAAAACCAAGCTTCCTCCTCCATTTACAAGGGTTATAAAAAACCAGCTGAGGCATATACATACAACTCCCCATATCTCTCTCATCCAAGCTCAAAACACCTTTGTTCTTGGTCATTTACACTACACCTCATACCCTACCACCTCCACCATCCATTCCAGAAATTTGGGATTGATTCTCAGGGGTTGAAGGTTCACCAACTTGGTCCAGAAGTTGCTGCATTGCTGTGCTACAAGGGTAAGTCTCCATTTCCCCTTTTTTTGCATTATCTTGCTCCATAGCTTAGCCCTATTTACAAGAATTTTTGGGTTTTGTTATAAATTGTAAAGTGTCTTATTTTGAGCTCCTCTTGAAGTTTGATTAAGGATACTTTTCTATTTGAGGTCTCCTACATCCTTGTATGCTTCATCTCTCTTTTAAGGCTTATTTTGCATGATATCTTAGCCTTACTTGCAAGCATTTTTGAGATTTTCCATGAACTAAAAAAAGTCTTATTTTGAGCCCCTCTTGAAGTTTGATTAAGGGCATTTTTCTGTTTGGGGTCATCTTCCTCTTGGAATGCTTCATTTCCTCATGATTAGGGCTATGCATTAGAGCATTCGCATTGGCCTTGGTTTGGTCTCTTAGCCACTGAAATCCAGTGGATTTTCATTGGCTTAGATGTTTTTGAGAGAAAAAATCAGAGGGGGGTGACCCCCTCTCTCCTTGTCTTGTTTGTTGGCCCTTTTGGCCTTCCAAAAGGCCCCTTACTTGCATGTTGTGAAGTCACTTTTTAGGCCCAATTTGGTGAGTTTCAAGGTCTGCCTTAGCTCTATCCGGAGCCTCTTTGACCATATTTTGTGTCCCTCGTGCATGTGTGGAACAATCCTCCTCAAGGCCTTTCAAGAGGACCTTTCATTACATGCTTTCTTAACCCATTTCAGGGCCTTTTTTGTGAGTTTTAGGACTGTCATAATTGATTTCCAGAGTTGGTTTTGCCATGTTAAGTGTTCTTGTGGTATGTGTTGAGTAACCCCTTGCATGGCCCTCCAAAGGAGCTCATCATTTTTGCATGCATTGGATGCATTTCAGTGGTTATTTGGGGTTTATTTGACATGCCATGTTACTATTTTGGGCTAGTTTAGTGACCTCTCTTATGCTTCATATATATGCCATGTAAACCATACTTACTAGCCTAAGTTGCATGTTGTTTTAGCCCTTCATGTTAGCACTTTTGGGCCATGCTTTGAACTGATGTTATGTTTATTTTGGACTTCATTGGCTTTGTTTTCATGCCTCATGGCCAAATAATGCTTGCTCTGCATACTTGTGGTTCAATGCATTTGTCTAGTTTTGAGTTTCGGGGCCTCTTTCATGCATGGGTGCCATATTTTCATGATTCGGGACCATTGCGCATCATATTTCAGTGCTGAAAATTGCATGTTTGCATGTTATCTTTCATCTCCTACCATGCCTTAGAGTGGCATTTGATGCCTTAGGTTCGGTCCTTGGTATTCGTGCATGTGTGCACGTATTTCGGTTGTCTCATTTTCATCTAATGGCCACTGATGTGAGTGTGGCTGAGGTCCACTTATATTGGCGTAAGTCCATCATGCATTGTGTATGCCATTTTCGTCCATAGCCTTTACGTATGTTAGGTTGCATGTTAGAGCATTGTGTATGCCATGTTACATCACGTGCATTGTGTATGCCATCTTAGTCCATAGCATTGCGTATGCTAGGTTACATATTAGTCGCATTGTGTATGCCATCTCATTTGCATTGTGTTTGGGATAGGAGTTAGCCCAAGCACGGGAAACGAGGGACGTTCCGTACCCTAAGTGACGAAACGTGTCTCAATTCCCGATTGCCGACACTCCGGATTAACCATATTTAGTCTAGGCCTTGTTGTGTTTATACGTGCATTCATTTCACATCGAGTCGTGCAATTCGACTCCTCGGCCATCATGCATCGAGATACGTGATTGGTGGCACGAGGGTCGAGGTCTATACTCCATTGAGCTTGTGTAAGGACAGGGAGTGTGGTCGTGCACACATTCGTTGAAAATACCTTGCCATGTCTCTCTCTTGCTTTGTGTTGCAGAAAACCAGGATCCAGGGGCAGAAAGTGGTCGGCCGACCAGTTTTTCTGGCAGGCCGACCACTTTTTTTGGTATCCACCACAAAGGGTGGTCGGCAGGTGTTTTCCAAGCCCATAGCTGGTCGGCAGCCTTCCTAAGGTGGAGTTTTAGCCTTTTGGAGCCTTGTGCAAATTTCTAAAATCAATTGCAAACAAAGGCGAGACAAGGCATCGCAATAGAATTTCCTGACGAGGCGACTCAAGCATGCCTGCATCCATCGTCACCTAAAATAGAACCGAGGCAGTCACATGCATGATAGTATTATTGCTTACTTAGCTAGTTTGTTAATTAGTTAATGTTGTGTAATAATTAGCTGTAGCTGTTATCTATTCGGACTGTATTATTTATTCGGACCCTCCGAGCGAGAGCACAATTGTAATAAGTGTGCGTGTGTGTGATGTATGTCTTCTAACCCCACGTCTTTCTCCCTTTTATTTACTTGCTTATGATGGTTAGATTAGGGCATGTTTCAATTAGCATACTTATGATAGCATGTTTGCATTCATTTATCTATCTTGCATGCACTGGGCTCGGCGCATCATACTAATTGCATTGTATTTCAATTCCGAGTTGAATACTTGTTAGTTGTAGCATTTTACATGCCATCTTTAGAATAGCCGAGCCTACTGTAGTTGCATTCCTGCATGTGTTGCATTAGGCATTTCTGTATAGTTAGGATCATGCATGGATCTCTAACATAGCTTTTGTTTTGGCTTGGAGTACTTGGTAAGTTTTATGCTTTAGCATCCTTGCATGCGTGTGAGTGACTGCCATGATAGTATGCTTACCATGAGACTAATTGCTTATGTGATGTAACTGCCTGAATGCCTGTGGGTGAAGGTTGGGTTATTTGAATTGGAATAATACATTGGCTGTGAGTTTTAAGCCCACTTGAGAGTGGCAAAATCTTTTTCTAAACCCACCCGAGGGTAGCAAAATCTGCATTTTAAACCTACTTGCGAGTAGCAAACTGCTTTAAAAAAAAACAAACATAAAATGTTTTGTTCCAATTCAGGCGATCCGGTCTATACTTGTATGCTGTGCACATCACGTAGTAAATCTAGGCTAATAACCAGAATAAGAACGCATATGTTTTCAAAACTCGATATCATGGTTAGTAGAGGACGATTTTTGATCGGGCGAGCGGGGATGCTCACGAAGTGACCTTCCCCAATCGTACCCAAGTTCCCGAGCCGAGGCAACTTTGGTGATGACGGACACGTGGCCTTAGGCAAACGAGTCAGGGTTTCCTAAATTCTCCAAAATAAAATATTTAGGTGGCGACTCTGTATCTGGCAAAGCAGTCCATGTTTGGCACTTCTTTCAAAAAAAATCTATTTTCAAAGACGATTTGCCAGATTTTGACTCTTTGATGATTCATCGGTCTTGCATTGCACTCTGCGAGATTAGATATAGGACCGTGACATTTGAGTCCTGAACTGTAGTGAGCCCAAATGAACAAAACGGGATTTCCCTCCCGGAACGTTCGGGGACGTCTACACCAACTCATGTGCGAGTGGGAGATACAGGAAATTAGGCCGGATATTGGATCCGGATTTGGGCGCCCATGTGGCATGACCTATGATCCATATCAGATCATCTAAATAATTTGAATTTGAATTATTTGAATAACCCACAATCAGTATCTATATCTACCATATCTTATCAAGAGATATGGATAGATGGTTAGATACTCAGCCTATATATCTGATACGATATATGAGATATGGGATGTATCGAATAATAAATGATTTTTCTCATACTCTTTCTCTAACTTTCTCCCATTAAAATAACGATCAAGTTTTTGCATTGTGACTGGTGTGGGTGATACTCATACTGTGGTATCACTCCATTACTAGGTATTGAGAGTTCGTGGTTTGAGAAGCACGTGATTTACCCACAAGGTTCTTCGCTTCAGATTCTATCACTTGAGATTAGAATTGTTTTTTTTTTTTTAACTTGCTGCGTTGTACATGATTTACAATTTCTATCACAATCAAACTAGAGATAATTGATCATATGGTAAAAAATAAAATTTGAGACAAGAGAAGGAAGGATTAGGATTTTTTACAATAATTTTTTATGCAATAATCCTGTAATGATATTTTGAGAATAGTTTACATCCTTAAAACAATCCAATTGATCGTGTTTGACTTGAGCTATTTTCAAACTACTTCAAAAATTACTATACTAGTCTGAGAAGAAAGGGGTATGGGTTTTGAACTTGGTATACTGCTAGGATAAAAAATGGTAAGTAAAATTTAAAATGATAACTGCAAGTGTTGTCATGTTTGTGGAGGCTATGGACTTTTCAACCACATTGGGCTGTCTGGATTGACTTGACAACAACTTTTATGCTGGAAAACCAACAGTGAACCAAATATTAAAAACAATACTCAATCAAGCCCAACAAGCTGGAAATTATAACTATTTGCATCAAATACATTTAACAACATCAGTAAAGTTGAATCAATCCATAGTACTTTATAATAAATGAATAAAAAATCCAAAATTTTATTTGAAATCTATTGAAATTATTCCCCCTTATTTTTATCAAAACTATCCTGAAATTTTTGGGTCGAGGGTTGCTGTTGTACCTTATGGCACAGCAGGATTGCTGTGAGGTTCCGTAGAGGAATTTCCTGACTATATTTTGATAATTTGAACAGTTCATATTGTAAAATTTATCGAGTATATTATTTATATAAAAAATTAAGTTAATTGGACATTTGTAATTCAATGATCAAGTTCTAATTATTTTAAAAAAATTATTGAAATCATATTAACTATTTATTTTTTAAAAAAGAAATGTGCTCTTATTAAGAGGCTACAGATGTCTAATTTACTTTTTTTTACATGAATGATCTATTTAACGAACTTTGTAATATGAACGATTCAAATTATAAAAAAAAAAAACTCAGGACACGGCTTCAATTGGCCTCATAGCAAGAACCCCTAACTTGATATTTTATCAAATTAACAAATCCTAAATCTATCCTAAATATTCCAACAATCTCCACTTTTTTCCCGAAATACCCCAAATAATACATATAATTCTCACATTCTGTCCCTCATTTTCTGAATTATTCAAAACAATTTACAACACGTGATATTTCAATATAGGAAAACTTGGAAATACAATATTTAGGATCAAATTGGAAGTGTTCAAGCCACGAAAAGGTCTCAAACCAAAATAATACTTTTTTATTAAATGGGACTCAACCAAATTAATACTTTAGTAGAGGCAACGAATTTCCCAAAGGGTCAACACACGAGATTTTAAAAATAAAAAATAAAAATAAAAAGGTGGGCTTGCACAATCATCTTTGTGGTTCCGCAACCATAGCCGCGCTTTGAAGTTTGAAAATTCGAACAATCAAATAATGGAAACAGACGCTTTCTGCTAATTGGAGGGACCCGTCCCAACTATGGTTTCATTATTTGCTAATTAAAAAATAATTTTTGGTTAATTAATGTCTTACACTTGGACATTTTCTACATGAAAGTATGTAATAAAAATTAATTTATTTTTAATTTGATTAATTAATATAGTAGGAGCGCTTGTTTAAAAATTAAAAGAATTTATCTATAAATTTCATCATAAGAAATGGTGATCCATTTAATCTTAAGAATGTTCTTATAAACTAACTAATTCTATTGATTTTAAAAAGGTAGATTTAATATGTTATGTAAAAATTAGATTTACAATTATACCCTTATTTCTATTATGTTTCTTGATTTTCTTTTTTTCCTTTTGTGTTAGAAAAGTAAGCTTGGAAATAAAATTTATGATGAATTTTTATATGAGAATTTTTTTATATAGAAAACATTTTAAAAGCAGTAAAAAAAATGACTTAAAATTTGAGATTCTTCAAACATTAAAAAAAGATATGAGATTCTTCAAACATTTAACAAGGAGTACAAAAACTCCATAGTAAGTTTTGGGCGTATAATTTTAAACTGTAACACTCTAATGTAACACTCAAACGTAACACTCTAATGTTACATTAAAAAAAAATTATTACTGTACTTTTTCCAAACGTAACACTCTAACAAAACTTCTTAGTGTAACACTCTAATATAATACAAATATATATATATATATATATTCAGTGTATTTTTTTTAAACGTAATACTTCAAATAAAAGATGTGAGATTTTTCAAATCATTCCAAAATGATGTGAGATTCTTCAAACCATTTCAAAAGTAGTACAAAAAAGTTAAATTTTTTATAAATATATAATTTTAAACTGTTAGTGTTACGTTTGAAAAAGTACATTAGGAAATTTTTTAGTATTTTTGTATGTTATATTGGAATATGTTACATTAGAGTGTTATATTTTGGATTAAATTGATCGGAGTATTATATTTGGAAAAAATATACTAAGGAGTTTTTTTGTGTGTTACATTAGAGTGCAACGTTTGTGAAAAATATATTAAGGAGTTTTTTCGGAGTGTTAAGTTATTACATTTGATAATTATACACCAAATAGTTTTTTAGTATGTTACATTAGAGTATTACGTTTTTGTTTGTAATGCGAGATTTGTTATAGAAAGAGAAAAAAATCTAAAGCTTTATAGTGTGAATTGTCTGAATATGTAATTTTATATTTGGAGAAACCCAATTTTATTTCTAAAAAATTAAACCCAAACATTTTTATAATTTTCACTTTAATGTGATCTTTGGATTCATATAAAAAAATGAAGGACTAAATAGTTCATAAGATCATATTTTAAATTTATTAATGTTTCACAATAAAAATTATATTAAAAAAAAAATAAAAGATAAAAATTACTATTACCTTTACATAACATTAAAAACAATATAATAAGATTCACGCTTATAAATATACTTGGTATGCACCTTTACATAACATTAAAAACAATATAATAAGATTCACGTTTATAAATATATTTGGTATGCATTTGTGTCTGACAATAAAATATCAAGAAATTTATATCACCTGTAGATTATGTTTATACCAAAGATTTTTGTAAGAATTTACGGAATGAAAAAAATAATAGAAAAAAAAAATTAAAATTTTCTCATTTTTTCATACGCAAAACCTCCCCTAAACACGGATTGGAGGTGCCTATTGGTCACTCAGCACAGCAAGTACTGCTATGCGGCTTTATGAGCTTATTTTAGGGTCCGTTTTGATAATATGAACCGTTCACATTTTAGAGTACATCGAGTAGAACATATCTGTCAAAAATCAAGTTAATCGGATATCGTTAACCCTTTCATTTACTCATATTTAGGCCTCGTTTGGGAACAGACTAATTTAGTAACTTTTTGGCTATTTGGCTAAAAAGGTAGGTAAAAAAAACTTGTATGTTTGGGATGACTTTTTGGCTAATTACGAAAAGATGTGCAAAAAGTAGAGAGAAAAGAGAATCTTTGACTTTTTGGTATGTGTTGTTGGCTTTTTGGCTAATTTAGTAACTTTTTGGCTAATTGGCTAAAATAGCCTCTTGCCAAACGAGGCCTTATATTCATTTTAATACTTTAAATCACGTCATTTATTTTTCAAGATACAAATGCGAGTGAATAAAATGATTAACGATATCCAATTAACTTAATTTTTAATAAATATATTATACTCAATATATTTTATAATATTAACCTTTTAGATTCTCATAAGAGACCTCAAAATGAATCTATAAAACTGCACGGCAGTGCCTGACACCCCAAATTCCTCTAAACACAACCATAACATTGTTTTTTGGGAAAAGAAAGAAACAATCCGGAGGAGATACAGAAAAATGATGAAATTGAATAAATTGTTGCAACAGACAATTCCTGGAGGGTAACTCTCCATACCCCTTGTGTAGGTTCTAATTTAGATTCGTACTGATAATTTCAATAGTCTATTTTATAAGTTCTATAATGAAAGTTATTTATGCAGAAAATGAACTTAATTGAAAAATTATAAACTTAAAAATCTCATTTTGTTATATAAAATAAGCAATAAATATATTGTAAACTTAAACTATCAATTTTATAAAATATATTTTTTTATTTCTTTATTTATAATTATTTGATAAAACTCAGTTTTTATATGGACGATCTTTATTACAAAACTTAGGAAATAGACAGTTTGATCGTTAGTGCGGGTCCAAATTGAGACATACAAGAGGGATATAGAGAGGTATATAAAGATAAAAATATGAAGGAGAGTCTATCCCTTGTTGGATATGAGGATTGACACAAATATATTACATAAAAGGGCGAATTACCCAAACAATTCCTATAGTTTGGAGCTCGTGTCACTTTGGTCCATGCTTTTCAATTGTGATATGTTTGATCATGAATTTTGAATCTTGTTCTAAATAAGGACAAATTGAATATATCATTACTTAAATTCAAGGGTAAAATTGTCAATTTGATAAAATATAAACTAAGTTGACAAAAAAAATGTCAAAAAATATTTTAAATTTTTAAAAATTATTTCTACCAACCAAAGATAAAATTATATAAAATTGATAAATCTTTTAGACATTTATTTATTATTTTTATCAAATTAATTTTTATTATGTGTTTGAGTGATGATTATGTAATGGATAATTGTTAGGATTTTAATGTGTAATCGATATATTTAATATATGAATTATTTTTAGTTTTGAATTTTTTGATTTGATGGATTTGTTTAGTAATGATATCAAAATTGTTGTTATATTTGACTTCTGGAAAAATATAAACTAATTTAATGAAAATAAAAAATAATCACCCATTACATGATCATCATCTAAACACGTAATAAAAATTAATTTGGTAAAAAAATAAATACATAAATGTCTAAGAGATTTATCAATTTTACATAATTTTATCTTTAGTATGTAGAAATAATTTTTAAAATTTCAAAAAAAAAATTGACATTTATTTTTGTCAAATTAGTCTATATTTTATCAAATTGACAATTTTGCCCTTGAAATTAAGTAGTGATATCTTCAATTGTCATTATTTGGAACAAGATTCAAAATTTATGGTCGAACGTGTCACGATTAAAAAATTATGAATCAAAGTGACACAAGTTTCAGACTATAAGGACCATTAATGTAATTTGACCTACATAAAATTATATTTTACATATATGGGTACACTCAAAAATAAAGATAATAGTTATTTTCAATCTTCTTTCAATATTTTTATTTTTCAAAAGCAAAACATCAAAAAAAAGAATGATTACAAACAATGTCTTATTAATTAGCTTCTGTCACTTTATTTTATTTGTTTCATATATATAATTGGAGGATTTATTAGGAAATCCCCTTCAAGTACTTGTATTTAAATAAGCCATATTATTTAAATATTTGATTCACTAAATCTTAATTCTCATATTTAAGATATTTTATAAATAATTTCACCCTTATAAATATTTTTTGAATTCTTACTAATTTGATGATGTGAAATTCATATTTTATAATGTGAATATTCACATTGATAGTGTGAATTAATGTTTACAACACGAAACATTCACATTGTTAATATAAATATTGTTAGAGATATTTTGATAATTATGTCACTCATAAAATTTATTAAAATATAAAAAAAATAATTTAAATTAAATAAAACATAAGTAGATGGAAAGAAATTTATGAATAAATGTCCATTATATTTTCCTATCATAAATTTAAAATCTAAATATAATACTGAGTCCTTGATGAAATTGGTTGTTGGTTCGCATCTACCTCACGTGCACAAACGACCATTTATTGTGTATACTTAATTTCATACAATAGAAAAGCACATGAAACTGACTATGATAAATGGACCGCACCATATGCCATGGAGATTTGTTTTTTTTGGATAACACCATATGATATAGTGACGTGTTTAGCTAGCAAAATGTGGAAATTTGGAGCTCATTCACACTTAGCGTGGTATTTGTTTTAAGTTGACACCGTCAAGTAGGCTCCCTCATTTAAATCTTCACCTAATTTGCCATCATCGCTTCATAAGAAAGAAAGGCTTCTGGTGTTGGTGTAGTGAACTTGACCCGTTCTCCTTATGCTAAGAGCATGCCTATTGTCTTTCCCCTCTGAGGGGATTAACTTTTTTATTTTCTTACCTTGGATTGGGTGTAATGGAAGTTCTCAATTAATAATGTACGAGCACAAAATAATTCTTCTCATGTAATCTTTTTGATTAAGTCTGCGCTCTTTCAAACGTCGTCGCTTTACTCCCTAAAAACACAAACGTGAGCTAGCCGGTGAGTGTGTGTCGGATACCTCTCCGATGCCTAAGTCAGCAAAGTAGACAAATAGACAAAAACTCTGTGTATTCGAGAATCAAAGTTGTGTTACCTCTCTATAGGTGATGTTGTGAGCTCTTGTAGGTTCCGCATGGCATAATCCTAGTAGGATTCTTATTCCTCCCCGTAGAGTCCTCTTAAGAGTTACACCCTTGAAAGATAATCTTATCTTTCAACACCACCCTCGCTGCTTAAATAAAGTGAGATAGTTTTACTTCGGTAGTATGACAAAACGACCGGGATAAAACAGCCATGCTAAACTGGCTGAAATGACCGAGCTCTAGCTAGCTCGGTTCTCCTCTGTTACTTGTACTTCGGTTTCACCTGTTGAGACTGTGCTATCCATAGTGTGCTTAGACCGAGCTATTCAACATCAAGGTCTTGAGAAAAGGCCCAAAATACCTCGGCTCAATATGATTTGACCGAACTAACTGTCGCGGCCCTGACCATGCCGACCGAGTTAACTACAAAGCTCTTTTGGACCGGGCTAACTTCAAGACCCTTTTACTCAGTCCTTACTGAGGCCCACAGAATGACTCATTACCCAGCTCGGCCCAATTTACATATAAATTACCCTCTCAAATAATAAATTTATAGTGTGCACTTTCAGAAATAATCACAAATTACTGTGATTATAATATGAATAATACGGTGTAAAAATTATGAATTATATTTGTGAAAAAAAAAACTAAGACTTTGGGTTGGTTTGGCATAAACTAAATAATACAAAAAGTCACTATCCTATTTAAGTCACATCATTTTATTTAAATCACATCACCTCTCTGACACATCACATCAAACCCAACCCATATAAGCTAATAAGTCAAGAAGGACACTTTTTTAAAACATCCCAAACCAACCCTTATTATGCTGTCCGTTATGAAATGTTATAATATTTTTATGTATATTTAGTACAGTACATATGACGTGCACATTTTTAAATGCTTTCTTCGTTTTATTTGGCTTTTTATATATCAACAATGATAGAGACCATTAATTTTGGAGTTCTAAAAAGATCACTAATGACATGACACTCGATAAAAAAAGAAAAAAAATACAACACCAAGGCTAAAACATCAAATCAGTCCTGGTGAGGCCCACTACCACATCATTAATGATAGTACTAATTAGTGCTTTTACTTATTTTCCTTTATGTATTGTAATCTGTTTGACAAGTTATAAGAATACTTACGCTATGAAAAATATTAATTAACATGTTTGCATATATGACTAGATGCATGATTTTGACATGAGAGGAAAAATATATTAACCCTTACAATAGTAATATTTTTCAAAGGAAAATTGTTCAACGAGCAGGTATTGAAGTTCCAAAAAAAATAATAAGAGGCCAATTTATATAATTTAAAGAGTTTTTTTAATAATTAATGTTATTATTATTATGATAAAAGGATTGAGAAATTTGGAGGCTGTCACTCGTCTCTCCAAATTGGATCCATCTTACTTGTATGATTACAATTAATTATATTTTTAAAATAAGATTTTGCTCCAAATGTAATGATACAAGTTAATTTCACAATTATGACCACATGAATGACAATGCAACAAGGCATATGTTGGAGAGGAGAAGATGTCAGTTGATTGATTTTGATTTATTTTCAATTTTTATTAGCAATATTCTAAACAAATTAAAGTTCAATTTACTTTAAGCGAGACTATCATTTATAACCAAGTAATTTTATTATATTTAATTTTTAAAAACAAATAATATATATAATTTCATAAATATATCATATATTTTTATTAAAGATAAATACATTAAAATAACATGAACATGACTTTACAATAAATTTGATTTTTATTTCTAATATACATATGAGTTTACAAAATGATCGAGTATGATAAATTCACCAACCTAAATTATGCCTCTCTATTTCACCGTACAGTTCGGTGAACTTTTTTTTCTTGTTTATTTTCTATAATTTTTTAATTGCTTACTAGATGTGTTTATAATATATTTTCAAATGGTTCAATGAAATATAGTAGTATTAGGCAGTAAAAAATAGTTTACTAATCTTATTTATTTTTCATTTATTCCGTTAGATTTTTGAGCATTAATTCTAATGAGGTCAATTTTATTTATTGAAGAGTGTTGTTAGATCTTGTAAACTTACTAACGGTCCTATTTCAAAATAAATATAATAAAATTGTATAATTATAATTATCAAATCAAACTTATTTATTTATACATAAAATTTAACAAAATAAATAATTTAAGTCATGAAAACGGACATGTAGTAGTTAGAGGCTCTACAGGGACTACAACACCCTTTCATAGTCTCATCCTAATCAATTCAGCTTAGCTTTTACACCATTAATGCTGCGAAGCGTCCACTGTCAAGAAAGTTACGCATTACCTCCCCGTCATTAAAGGGATAAGAAGGGGTGTTACAAGGTAACTTTTTTTTGCCTCCGTTTGAAAAGTGAGTTAGTTTTTTAATTTTTTGATTTTTTAATTATTGTAGTTTGGGATTAAAAAGTTTGGAAAATTTTTTGATTTTTTGATTTTTTTAACTTTTTTATGAGAGAATAGTGTAATGATTATGGATTGAATTTGATATTTTGTTTTTATAGCTATTTTAGCCCCTAACTCACCAAAATCAACTTTCCAAACTATGCCAATTTGTAATCTTTTTTATCATATCATATTTTTGTTGATATAATTTTATTCATTACCAATCTAATGAACGAGCACTTGGATATCTTACAAAAAAAATTATAAATATATTGAATATAATGATAATAATAATGTATCTTGTATGAGTCATTAAACATATTGAATATAATGATAATAATAATGTATCTTGTATGAGTCATTAAACTATTTAAAAATTATAACTGAAATTGAATTAACACTCTTAAATTATATCAACTCAATGTAGTACACACTTTCATAATTTTTTTATAGAAAAATTACAATAAAAAAAATTCAAAATTTTATCCTTATAATAAAATAAATAATGAGTTTTTAGTTTGTCAATTAAACCTTAATATTTTGATTTGTTTTAAATCTAAACTATATTTTTATTTTCACTAAATAAACCCAACGAAAAAAAAAAAAACTTTAATTATCAAACTCAATAAAAAATAATATTTTAAATATTTTATATACATTTACATTGAGTTTAATGACTAAAATATTATTTTTTTTTATCGATTTTACTTAATGAAAATAGACAAATAATTTATATTGAAAATAAATAAAGATATTAGGATTTAAAATGAAAAAAATTAAAAATTAAGATTTATTTTGTTACCAGAGTCAAGCATAGATTTTTTTTTTTCTTGTTGTAATTAACCATTTTTTAATGGGGGAACTACATGCAGGTGGGAGAAGGAAAAAAAATTACTAACATATGGGGGTGCAAGTGTGTTGTGGTAGGGTACAATTGAAAGACTATGGGAGTACTTGCGCTCCCAATGTGTTGGTTATTTGTTTTCCATTATCTCACTTGCATGTAGTTTTCTCATTTTCAATTTAAAATGTGACACATAATAATAAAATTTTTTTAAAAAAAAAAATTGAAATTCAAAACAATATTGTTATAATTTAATAAAGTAAATTTACGGACAAATTATGTTAGTAGTTCTTATATTTTAACTCTTATATCATTTTGATTTTTATAATTTTAATTGATTCGATTTTATCATAAATTGTTGACTTTGTCTATTTTGATAAAATTTATTACAATTGTGAGTATTATTTTATGAAAAATGTACAAATGAGCACCATTTGTCATGCTTTGACAGATAAAATTATAAATTTCATTAATTTTAGGCTCCGTGTGGGATATTAATTTGGACAAAAATAGCTATATATATATAAGACAAAATAGATTATTTTAGCCAAATAAGACACAATATCACATTTAACCTAGAATCATTTTATTTTTTTCACAAAAAATAAAAAAACTTGTCCCAAACGAGACTTTTTTGCTTTTTGACTATTTTAGTATGGAGCTAAAAGTCTCGTTTGAAATAAGTTTATTGACTTTTTTGGGAGAAAAAAATAAAATGATTATGGGTTGAATGTGAAGTTTTGTCTTATTAATTTGTTAGTCTATTTTGTCTTTTTATAGCTCTTTTAACCCAAAACCAACATGCCAAACATTTTGGAAAAATGGTTATATTCAGTTTTTTTGTGAAAAGCTGTTTATAAGCAGTTTTTTTGTGAGAGAGGAAGTGAGTTATAATCTGGGAAGCGGATTATAACCCACTTCTCAAAATAGGCCATATAACCTTTGTGATAAATTTTCGTTAAAAAAAAAAAACCCTAATGCATTGCCAATTAGATAAAATTAATAAAAAATTAGGGAAATATCCCTCTTTAACTTTTGGTAGCAGAAGAGATCCAAATTTTTTTTTTATTAGTTAAGATCCTTCGATAAAATTTTTCTGTGTGAAAATTAAATTTTTTCTACATCGGAACGAAATTTTTCTGTATTAAATTTTCTTTATGGAAATGTTAAGAGACCCTCCCATTATTATGAAAATATTACGTCTTTTATTTTATAAAATTTTAATATTAGGGATCTTAATTTTGTTTTTAAATTGAAACAAAATATAAAATTAATGATAAAAATTAAATAGAGATGAAAATGACTTAAGAAGTAAAATGGAAGAATAGCCAGTGTATTTACTATATTTTGCCAAAATTATGTATAAGATTTACGTGTTTATATTAATTTTAAACTACTACTAAAAAAACAAAGAGGCTATCACGTTTTTGTCCGTAGATCACGAGATGCCACGTGGAAGCCTTGTTAGACGTGGATCCCACGCTGACGTGGAGACTTTTAGAGAGAGAGAGAGGGGCAAACAAAGATATAGAGCGAGAAACGAGGCGCGGGGAGGCCGTCCAAAAACTGCAGGCAAAAAAGAAAGAAGAGAGAGAAGAAGAAAGGAGAGAGAGAGAGAGAGAGCTGCTGTTTTTTCCCCATCTTCTCGGTTGCCTCTCCCCTAACCAAAGTCGTTTTTCGTTTATCACTTTCTCTCCTTTTTAGGGCAACAATTAACTTCAATTAATATAATTATAGAAAAATTCAGTTTACGAAAATATACAGACCAACAGTCTACAGATCAGCCCAAAAAAAAAATAAAAAAATAAAAAAATAAAAAAAAATTTTCAAATTCAGATCTTGCTGCTATCAATCCTCAATTCACTCCGATCATCAGTGCATTTCACAGATTCCTTCATTCACAATTTATTTATGTAAATTTCCTCTTTACCGTTGCTCATTTTTTTGAATCCTTTGGAGAAATTTTGGGATATTGAGGTGTTTAGCTCGGAGATCCTTCTAGATTGTTCCCTAGAAGGATTTGGATCTGCCGGAGACTGATTTGCCGGAGGGACATTCGTCGGATGAGAAAAGGTGTAGAGATTTCTGAAACCGTATTGGAAAACGATGAAATGGGTAAGATTGCTTAAAGACTTCAAAGAAAAGGTCGGTATTTCTCAGCCTCCTTCCTCTGCGTCCTCTTCATCATCATATTCGTTCTCGTCCAATCGAGATAACAATGTCACTTCAACCAAACATGACTACATGGCGTCATTGCCTTCAAGGTATGTGATTTTTATTATTTTTATCCTAATAATTTTTTTTATTTTGGTTGCGGTGAAGCTGTGAATGTGATGTATTTGTGGTGGCATTATGTATAACAGTTGCTAATAGTATTATATTTAATGGGTTTGATATGGTTTGGCAATACCCTAAATGGGTTTTTTATTTTTTATTTTTTATAACTGATATTTACTGGGTTTTGTATGATCTTAAATGTGGAAGAGCTCTGTTGATTAAACTCGATGACTAGAACACAACTCTGGACTGTTTGATGAGGTTCACATTTTTCAATTTAAGAAAGAGAGGTTTTATGGGTATTTAGGGAAGCTGCTTAGTATTGCTGGGTGGCAAATACATTCTAACTGTGGATATTTAACTTCATACTCAAGGTTGCATATTATTATCATGTGGCTAATTTTTGCTGCCTGGTTAATGGGGAATTAGCAAATGGTGTAAGTAACCACTAGGGACATGTTCTTCTATGATACTTCTCTCTTTTCAAGAATCTGAAGGAGGATAGCACAACTATGTCAATCACAACCATTTGATGCAAACTAATCTTTCTTTTTGTGATTTTCATTTTTCAGTTTTTAATAGTTACTAGCATCTTTTATTTTACCAATCAATTATGGTCCAACTTGGTCTTCTTTATAATCTTGCTTTATGCCTTGCCAAGATGGTTGAAGAATATTATTCGAATATTGATCATCATGTCTTGGTTCATATTATCAGTTGACATGTTTTTCAATGGGTAATTTACACTTTACATCCTTGGGAATAGACCCAAAAAGATGGAGCCTCCATAACATTTGTTTTGGGACACTAAACCCCCTTATATATGATGTCAAACTGCAAAAGTGAACGAAAGTAATGGAAAATATAGAAACAAAAATTAACCCTAATATATTTAGGAAATCTTTTGCATGGTATACTCCATCTCTAGATTCTCCACCTCCGGTGGTCACAACCACCGCCTAAGACACTTCTCTTCCTCTCTTTCTACTTTCTTCTCTTTTACTCATCTTCCCCCTCTCTCTCTTGACAAACCCATATGAACTATCCACCATCTTTCTATGTTCATGGCTCCCACCAAATTCTCTCCCTCTCTCTCTCCCCACAAAGGCAGATGAACTATCCACTATCTTTCTAGGTTCATGCCTCCCACCAAATTCTCTCTCTCTCTAAACCTAAACAGCTCGGTTGGCGATTTTTTGTCTACTTCATTGAACTAAAATTGGGAAATTCAATTGTCATGTGTGCTCCAAATGCAACAAGTAAACCTTAACACAAGTTTGCCCAAAACATGATCAGAACTAAAAAAAAATCCCCTGTTTTCATTAGACCAAATCCTTAACTCCATATATACATATGTCATAGGGATGTAGTTTTTTTATACTTCTCGTTATTGGTAACAAATTCACATTTGAGAGGTTTTCCTCTACAAATTAGTACCAAATTCATCAGAACATAAAATCTAATAATAGGGTTTCGTTGCTGCCGTATATATGTATGTACAAATAAATTGATGTTATGTTTTTAGTGCAACATTAAATTTATATTTGTTTATGAACTTTTCTTGAGCATTCAATTGACAGCCACGTGCATAAAGGATGGTAACGTTTTGAAGGCCACACAATAGGTAATTTTGGAATGTTGAGTGGTGCTAGTGGAGAGATAAAGAGCAATTAAGGTGGCGATGACTGTGTAGCCACTGGAGATGAGGGGGAGAGAGGGAAAAAATGATGAGGTAGAGAAAGAGAAGAAGATAAGGGGTGGTTATGGTAACCACCAAGGCTGAAGAAGAAGGGGCAGGTAATCATTCGGCATACCTGTTCCTCCAGAAAAAAAGAGGGGCGCAATTGTCTATTTTGCTGGTCAAATATGGAAGGCTTAATAGTAACAATCAATTTAAATCGCACGTGATAAGCGCGCTAGTAAATTGGACAGAAATCCTAATGGTTATAGTTTAGTATTTAACATAAGAGTGTTTAGTGTCACAAAGTAAATGTTAGAGGGGTTTTGTAATTTTGGGTCTAACCTCAACAAGGTAAAGTGTAATTTACTTTCACAAATCCTTTAAAAAAGAAGCATATGTATGATTTATGTTGCATGGACTTGGGTACAAGTATTAAGTGCGGGCAAGTGTTTGTTAGAAACCAACTAGGCCTAGCCTAGTTGGCCACCATGCCTTCCTTAGGGCTTAGGCCCAAAGTGGTCATGGGTTCAATTCCCCTTAGGGGGGTTGAATTAAGGGAGTGCAAGCACTTAGGTGCTTTGTCAAGGGTGGGGAGATTTTCTTCCATAGGTGCTAATCTATTAACATTTGCCGATCAAAAAAAAAAAAAAAATGTGTTTTAAGTGTTAGATTTCCATAAAGCTAGATTTTAGGATATAGAGATATGTATTCAAAAGTTGGATATGGGTATGAGGATGTGTCATGGACATTTATATAAACTATATTTGTATAATATTCTTAGATAAGATATTGTAGATTATGTAGAAATGTATTTGAAATTAATAGAATTTAAGAAAAATAGAAGATCTCTCTATCTTATGTATGTGAGAGACTAAAGATGTTTATTTACTAGCAAATATGAGTTTTTTCTTCTTTAAAAATAGCAAAAAGGTAGAGGAAGTGTCTAAATTAGGTATGAGTGTTGGATACATCCACACTTTTATTCTTGTTTGATCCAGTGGACACTAGTACTTTGGAAAAAATAAAAGAGTCAATGTAACATAGAATATGATGCCTCTTAGGAAAGGATTGTTTAGTAATAGATGGTTAAGTACATATTTGGTGGATCATTAATTAGTTTTGAGCAATTGGGTTCAAGATAGGTGAGATATGTTAGAATAGGAAACAAGTTAGAATAGGAAATAAGTGATTGTATTTTCTTCTTATTTATTCCCTTGATTGGTGTAATGGGCTGGCCAATATATTATGCCTTATGGCACTCTTGTAATTACTCAGTATTATTAATATAAAGGGGAATGAAGTCTAACTCATTCCCTAACTCTTTCTCTTTTCTAAACCTACATGGTATCAGAGCCATCACTACAGGTGATCTCCTCTCTCCTATAGACCAGACAACAGCCCTAAATAGGTCTTCCAGCCTCGTCTAACCCTGACAGCCTCTACCTAGGTCTCCCTGTCCATTCTCTCCCTTCGACAGCCATCACAAAGGCTTCTCTCTCCCTTAGTAGGCCTCTCCAGCCACTATTGAGGGTTTCCAGGGGGCCAACTAGCCTTCTTGTTGATCTGGTTGAAGTCGCCTGGCCCTTAAGGGTCGCCTGGAGTGGTCTCTGCTCTTCGTAGTCTCGCCTGGGGTGGTCGTTGCCCTTCGAAGTCCTCTGGTGATATAATACGTCTCTTACGTAGACTTATGGTGATGTTATACACAGTCACCTGATGTTATAAATAGTACCAAAGCAGACCAAAAAAAAAAAAAAAAAAAAAAAACCTCTGGTGATATAAAAACAATCTAGAAACAAAACCACACTGGATTCTCCCTCCTTTATGCTTTTATAGTTTTATAGTTACTGTTGTGCTTGTTACTTCCCTCTCGTCTTCCGGGTTTGTGATTGGCATCGTGTTTGAGGAATAATTAGTAGAGTCTCCATGACGGATTTGACCAGTGAATCTACTACCTCTTAGCCATCTCAGGGTGAGAGTTCTGTTATCCCTTCCACTATGATTGATGACCTCCACACTGGCCTTAGAATCATCGCTTCTCTATTCAATGGTTAGAATTACCAAGCGTAGTCGCAGAGTCTGACTATTTTCTTGAAGAGTAAGAGGAAGATAGGATATGTTGATGGGCAGGTTTAGGCACCCAGTATCACCGACCCTCATTATGACCAGTGGGAGATCACTAATTCTCTGATTATGGGCTGGTTGATCCATTTTATGGTAATGGAGATTGGAGAGGGCTACTTGTCTATGGACGCTACTCAGGATATTTAGGAGGCCGCAACTATTTATTCCAGGAAGGGAAACTTCTCACAGGCTTTCGAGTTACGTCGCTCTATTGAAAGGTTGGTACAAGGTGAGCAGACTATCCTTTAGTATTTTACCTTCCTTAGCAATGGGTGGAAACGGCTTGATCACCTTCAGGATTACAAGCTTGTCTGTCCCACTGATTCTGCTGGTTACCAGAAGTTTGTGGTGTAAGAGAAGGTCTTCAAGTTCTTGGAAGACCTAAATGTGAAGTATGATCCGGTTCGGAGCAGATTACGTGGCATGGATGTGCTTTCTTCTCTTCAGGAAGCCTTTGCTTTTGTGCAGAATGAGGAGAGTCGCCGTTCTACGATGCTTCCTTTTGCTACTACTGCTCGCTCGGCCTTGGTTTCTGCACCCTCTCGCGATGATGACCGTGTGACTCGTGGTTCTTGTCCTTCCTCTAAGAAGGATAATCTTTACTGTGACTACTGTCATCGACCTCGCCACAGACGCGAGATTTGTTGGAAGTTGCATGGAACTCCCTCTGGTAGCCGAGGTGACCGTTCTGGTCCTCGAGGGGGTCGGTCTGGTACTCGAGGCTATGGGGCCAATGCACGAGCCCATTTTTCAGACACTGTTGAGCCACCATTTTCATCTCCAATTGTCTCTTCCCCTGCTAATGTCTCGGGATTATCTGTCTCGGATTTTGAGATTGCTCTTCGCCACTTGCTAGACCGTCAAGCCTCCACTTCTGCTACAGGTGCACTCTCTTCTTCCTTTGCTAATTCAGGTAACTTGGCTTCCTTCCCATGTGCATTGCTATCTCATACGACTGTCCCATGGATTATTGATTCTAGTGCTTCCGACCATATGTCCGACTCCTCTAATTTATTTTCTGAGTATAACCCCTCCTCAGGTCAGGAAAAAGTGTGTATTGTTGATGGTACCATTTCGTTTATGTTAGAGAAATGTTTAATTCATGCCACCTCTTTCCTTCCTTTGTCTTTTGTCTTTCATGTTCCCAATTTCAGTGTTAATCTTTTATCTTTGAGTCGTATTACCCGTGACTTAAATTGTAGCGTGATGTTTTTTTCCTGATCATTGTCTTTTTAGGACCTTATCACGAGGAAGAGGATTGGCCGCGGTAGAGAGGAACATGGACTCTACATTCTGGATCAGACAGACAAGCTGACTCATTCATCTATTCAGTTACCCTCCACTCAGGAAGGCATTTGGCTGTGGCACCGTCGCTTAGGACATCTCTCTTTTTTATTACTTAAGCATTTATTTCCTTCTATTTTTGAGAAAAATAATGTGTCAGATTTTTAATGGGAGTCTTGTCAACTTAGAAAACAACATAGAGCCTCTTTTGCTCCTTCTATTAATAAAAGTTTAGTTTTATTTTTTTTATTCATTCTGATGTATAGGGTCCATCCCGTTTTGTGTCTTTAACCGGTCAAAAATGATTTGTTACCTTTATAGATGATTGTTCCAGGGCCACTTGGGTCTATTTGATGAAAGATAAATGTGTGGTATTTTCTGTGTTTCAAAATTTTCATAAAATGGTTTGTACTCAGTTTGGGGCGGTTGTCAAAATTCTACGTTCTGATAATGGGAGGGAATATATTGACTTTGATTTTGCCATTTACTTCGCTACTCATGGCGTTATTCACCAAACTTCATGCAATAATATTCCTCAACAAAATGGTGTTGCAGAACGCAAAAATCGCCATCTTCTTGATGTTGCCCGTTTTCTATCCTTTGAGATGCGGGTTCCTCGATCCTATTGAGGGGAAGCAGTTCTCACTGCCGCTTATTTGATTAATCGTCTTTCTACCCAAGTCCTTAAAAAACAAACACCTCTTCAAGTTTTGTTCGGGTCTACCCCCTTTCGGGTTCTCTATTTCTCCTAAGACTTTTGGCTGTGTTTGCTTTGTCCATAATCATCCTCCCACTCACAAATGGTTTGTCTCCATGGATGTCGCTTTCTTTGAGTCTTAGCCTTACTTTCCGATCCTTTCGGTCTCCTCGTCATCCCTTCAGGGGGCGCCTTGGTGTGAAGAGATTCCTGTTCCACTTCCGCTAGTGGTTGACCAGACAGAGGATGATGAGCCAGCAGTTGTTGAAAAAAAGGAAGCAGTCAAAGTTTATATCACGGACAAGGACAGGCGGCAAGTCAACTGGATGCAAGAGCCTACTTTCCTTCCTCTACTGCTAACTGCTTCTCCGGATGAGTGTCCAGAGCAATGATTTCAAACCCGGACCGGACCGGTTGGACCGGGAACCGGGCCTTGTTCCAGTCCGGTCAACCCCTTTAACCCGGAGTGGCTTAAAAATCGAGAAAAACTGGTGACCCAGCGGTCGGACCGGCAAAACCGGTGACCCAGACCGGGTCGGGAGGGTTGGATCGGTCTGTCTTTTTGTTTTTTTTTTTCTTTTATTTTCTTTCTTTCTTTCCTTCTTATATATATATATATTTCAAAATTTTGACTAAAAATTCTTATTTCAAGAGTCTCTTCTCATAAGGAAGAGTCTCATTGAAAACTTGAGATGAGAAGATTATGAAAGTCTATTCTTATTTATAGGAAAATATTTTTCAAAGAGAACCTACAAAATTCTATGTGGGATTCAATCAAATTATTTGAAACATATTGATTGGAGGGAGGGTTGAAAATTTCATTTCCCTCCAAAATTAAATCTAGCATTCAATCAATTTGTTTGGAGGGAATGTTTAAAAAATTTAATTTCTTTAAAATAAGTGACATTTTTTTTTTTTTATCAATTATGACTTTATTAAATATTATTAATAAATACTATGCAACAATTTTTATTTTTATTTGATTATTTATATATGTTTTTATTTATTTTTAATTTATAGTTATATTTTTTAATTATATAATATTAATTATGACGTCACGGTTCGACCGCTTTGACCTGACGATTGAACCAGTGACCCGTCCGCCCGGTCCCTTTTCTGGTTCGCTCACTGGTTCGGTTTTGAAAACATTGGTCTAGAGCCACCCCCAATCCTGAGAGTCTAGGCAATTCTGATTCTAGTGCTTCTATTCGTGATTTTTCAGATCTAGATGTTCTCATTGCTAATAGGAAGGGGGTTAGGTCATGTTCTCAGCATCCTGTTAGCAATCATGTCTCTTATTCTCATTTGTCTTCCTCATATAAAGCTTTTCTGTCTAAAGTGTCTTCTGTGAGTCTATCTACCAATTTTCAGGATGCTCCCTACCATGATAGAAGATGTGAGAGCTCTCAGCAAGAGTGGCACTTGGGAGTTAGTGGAGTTACCTAGAGGCAAAAATCCAGTTGAGTGTAAGTGGGTGTATATAGTAAAACACAAAGCAGATGGTTCCATAGAACGGTATAAAGCAAGACTGGTTGCTAAGGGCTTCACTCAGACTTATGGGGTGGATTACCAGGAGACATTTGCATCGGTTGCTAAGATGAATTCTGTGAGAATCTTATTCTCTCTTGTTGCAAAGTTAGATTGGCCACTTCATCAGTTTGATGTGAAGAATGCCTTCCTTCATGAAGACTTAACAGAAGAGGTCTATATGGATATTCCTCATGGTTTTGCAGATGCTAAGTCCAACGGTAAAGTACGCAGGCTCCAAAAACTTTATGGGCTAAAGTAGTCTCCTAGGGCTTGGTTTGAAAGGTTTGCTCAAGCTATGCTGAAATATGGGTTCAAGCAAAGTCAAGTTGATCACACCTTGTTTGTGAAACACTCCTCACATGGTAAGACTACAACTCTTATTGTCTATGTTGATGATATTGTTCTGACAGGAAATGATGTTGAGGAGATTCCTCGTTTGAAAGAATACTTAGCCAAAGAGCTTGAAATCAAAGACTTAGGCTATTTGAAGTATTTTTTGGGCATTGAAGTAGCTCGGTCCAAGGATGGCATCTTCATATGCCAGAGGAAGTATGTACTTGACTTGCTAAAGGAAACTGGAATGCTTAGAGGTAGATCATGTGATACACCTCTAGAACCGGGTGAGAAACTAAGTGAGTATCAAGAGGGAGATCCAGTAGACAGGGGGAGATACTAGAGACTAGTGGGCAAGCTCATATTCTCATCCACTCACGTTCAGATATTGCCATTGCCGTGAGCATGGTGAGCCAGTTTATGCATGCTCCTAGAACTTCTCACTTGGAAGCAGTTATGAGAATCCTGAGATACCTGAAGTCTTCTCTTGGAAAGGGTCTCTATTTCTCCAAACATGGCCATCTTAGTGTGGAGGCATTTACTGATGTAGATTGGGCTGGATCAGTCACTGACTGACGATCAACTTCCAGATACTGTACATTTGTTGGTGGCAACCTAGTCACATGGCACAGTAAGAAACAGAATGTGGTGGATAGATCTAGTGCTGAGGCAAAATTCAGGACTATGGCTCAGGGTGTATGTGAGTTACTATGGATTAAACTATTGTTGGGAGACTTGGGAATCCATCAGACTGACTCTATGCGACTATACTGTGACAATAAGGCCGCAATCAACATAGCACATAATCCAGTTCAACATAATAGAACTAAGCATGTGGAGATTGATAGGCACTTCATCAAGAAAAAATTTATTAGTGGCATCATGTGTATTCCATTTGTGAAGGCTGGAGACCAACTAGCCGATGTTCTCTCACCAAGGGGTTAGGGAGCAAACCATTTCATGGCATTCTCAACAAGTTGGGCATGAGAGATATTTTCGCACCAGCTTGAGAGGGAGTGTTAGAATAGGAAACAAGTTAGAATAGGAAATAAGTGATTATATTTTCTTCTTATTTATTCCCTTGATTGGTGTAATGGGCTGACCAATATATTATGCCTTATGGCACTCCTGTAATTACTTAGTATTATTAATATAAAAGGGAATGAAATCTAACTCATTCCCTAACTCTTTCTCTTCTCTAAACCTACAAGATATATTTGAGAGTCTAATGTAGCAATATAATGCAGATATACCTGAGAATTTAACATAGCGATGTATCCATTTTCAGGTGTTAGTTTACTAGCCCAATACAAACATCCCAAGGACATTACAAAACATTCCAATTTTTTCATACGAATATTGCCACCACTGCTTTATTGTATAAATAAATGTTTTTTTTTTCCTTTTCAGATTGCTCATCTTAACTCTGTATAATGCTCTTCTTCTTCTTTGTCAAAGCAGAGACAAACTTGAATTGGAATTGGACTTCAAGAGAAATTGGGAAGAGTTCCGTTCATCAAGTTCTGAAAAGGTCACTACTTGCAATGAGTTTGCTTTGTTTGCTGGTGTTTTTTTGGTTAAAATCTGCTTTACAAAAGTTACATATTTCCATTTTTTTTTTTTTTAAATTATGAAACTAATGGTTTCTCTTTTTTCCATGCAGGAGAAAGAAACGGCCTTGAATATGACTATAGATCTTTTCTGTAGATTAGTACAGCAGCATGCTAATGTAGCTCAATTAATTACCATGTACGGAAACAATCATCCAGATCTAATTTGTTGCCTCAATTTTGAAATATTTTATGAAATTTACTCAATTTGAAGATATGTTCATTGCTATGGGTTTTTTGTCCTTTTAAATAGATAATATTTCGTGGTTATTACCCGGGAGTTGAGGCATACGATACAATTTACGTATTTGTCCTTTTTATTCTATTATTCTTTTTATTTTTTATTTTATATTCTTCTTGGGTTTCATGTTAGTTTTCAATGGCAAATGCTACATTACAAATGTAATTAGAAGAAATTGTATGCTCACTCCACCCCATACTCCCATTTTGTTTCTTACTTCCCATTTATGGAAGTCCCATTATGCATCTTTGTTTGAAAAGTTAAAAGTTTTATTAGTCACTTTCCTGTATTATCCTTATTTAGATTTGTGTTTAAAAAAAATTTCCAATTTCCAAAAAAATTGTTCATATGCAGTTATGATGCCTCGTGTTAAAATTCTTGACATCCACATGTAGTTAATTTCCATCTTCGGGTTTAAGATTTGTTTATTTCTTAAATATGTATTGTGGTGATCGACACATTTGTCATTTGGCACATCTTTTCATGGATTGTAGCTTCACTTTGGTTGGTGCATGTTAAAATCAACACCCACATACTTTGGAATGTTTTAAGAAATTGATCAAGTTTGGTGTTGCTTCCCCAAAATTATACAGATGTTGACTAACTTTTGAACTGTTGTTGATTCTCAGGTTAGTTGAAACACATATATTCTCTTTTGTTGTGGGGAGGGCATTTGTAACAGATATTGAGAAGTTAAAAATTAGTAGCAAATCAAGATCTTTGGATATTGGAAGAGTGTTAAGCTTTTTTTCAGCAGTCACAAAGGTTTGTCTGTTGGTTCCTTTTATCTGAATACTATCCTCAAGTTCTTCTTCATTTCTTTTTCTTTTTCTTTCTTTTGTTTTCACTTAAAGATTTCTTCCATGTGGTAATGTGATATATATGGATATATATTTGTGTACTCTGCAGGATGGCATCAAGCCTGGTTCAAATTTGTTACAAGCAGTGGGAGTCCTTGTATCTGGGGTATATTCGTAAGCTTCATTAGTTTGGAAATACTAAAATAGTCTCTGAATTTTGATGTTTGCATTTTGTACAATCAAAATATTTTAATTTTGTATAAATCTTATTGACCTTTTAAGTTCCTCTAAAACTATACTACATTGAATAATTTATGTTTTTAAAAATGAGTTAAGGTAATCACTTAAGTAACTATTTTCTATGTTGAAATTTAGATTGCTAAATACTTCGTACACTATGAGCTGAATTAGTGATGTCGTTGTATGGGTTATACAGTTGCTCACATGTCTGGAGATTTTGGACCTTGTTTTTCTAACCTGTAAATGATTTTGATTGGTTGCAGCCTATTGATAAACAATCTCTCCTTGATTCTGGGATTTTATGTTGTCTCATCCATATTTTCAATGCTCTTTTGGGTCTGGATGAGGGGAATCAGAAGCAAAAGACTTCTGCTCAGGAGAATCTGCTACTGACTGAGAGAAGTAATGATGGCAATGTTGGTCAAGTCCGCCGGCTTGAGGTAGTTTCATTTCCATGGTTGCCTGCCTTACTATTCATTGTCATGTACTGAAATTTTATATTCTACAATTTAACTTTTTGGTCAATCTAACATGCAGTTCGGTGAACACTAGCTTTTTTTTTTTTCCTTCTATATTTGAATATGATTTTATAATGTTTTCTGGGCTGATGTCCTATTTGTGTGCACCTTGTTGGTGCAAACATTATTATTCCTAGGGTGTCTTGCCCGGGTTATGACTCTGAGAGTTGCAATGCTATTAACTTGAAAGTTTAAGACTTACATTGGTTTGGTTGAGTAATGAGGTATAAACATCAGTTACTCTATCATGTAACTGTGACACTGACATAAGCGCTAGTGTTGGGCTAGGCTTCAGTTGCCAGGCAAGGTGACCTTAACTGCTCTCCTCTTTATCCTTTTTGTGGCCAACACATCTATGTATTATTCACTACAAACCTACTAACTTGTGCTATTTTGAGTATGACATGGACATTAAGCAATGTACCTCGTATTTTTTTGCAGCAAAGTTGCACGTGCTGAAATTTTTTGATTTCTTGAATGCTGACTTTTAATTGAAATGTACTACCTTTTATCGTGAGTAAAGAAATAACTTTGCAAAGAAGAAGAAGAGGGGGTTTGGGAGACTCTTCCAAGTTTCAATTGAAGATTCCTGTTTTGTTATCCCCATATTTTGAAAGATTATTTGGGTTCAATTGGTTCTTCCCAAGGTTAATAAAGCCTTGGTTTGGACACAGGACTATGGGAAGGTGAATACTCTTGACATGCTTCAAAAAGAAGAAAAAAACGAAAAAAGAAAAAAGGAGGAACCTAAAATTCTTTCTCAATAAATGTGGACATGTGTAGAAAAGATATTAATTTACCTATCTTTTTGGCAGGCTCAATGTGGATGGCAATAACTGAAATTTTAAATTCTGTCTGTTTTTTTCTAATGGAAAACATGATCCTGGGTATTGGAGGTGAAACAGTTAAGGCTTATATGGAAGTGTACTACATTAGCATCGTTAAGATGTACCTGTTTGAGAGAAATAAAGAGTTGTTGACAATAAAAGTCCGAGGATTAGTACTTTCGGTGAGTGAGTGATGGTAAAGGATGAGATGAGTGATGGTGACACCCAACAAGCTATTTTTGTTTTATTATCCATTGGGAAAACGCATGCTTTAGTTTCCTTATTCAAGGTATCTATATGAGTCCTTAGAAAATATGCATTGATGGAAGTGTTCTAATCCAACTTAGTTTCATCAAGAGCCCTAGGGCTAGTAATATCAGTGGTCTTTCGGGCATTGACAGATTCAACTTGGTCTATATTCTTCTCAAGGTGTTTTGCTGGGGCTGATGTTATTTTTGCTGACTTCATCACGGGCTTCTTTGGCTAAGACATACTGTGTCATTTGACGTTTAATCTCAATAATATTTTTCTATGACGATCCCTGTTTTTATTTGGTCTACTATACCATGAATGCCTTAAACACAGTATGTCTTACGTAGATAACTATTCCAATCAATTCATGTGGCAATTGTGGTTGAGTTTGTTTATGGGCTGGAAGAGGACTTTTCTTGGAGCTACTTTCTTTATATGGTTGCTTGATTGAGGATTTAAAGATACATCTAAGAATCATATCAATACTCGGATAATGATCAAAGTATTCTTCATTCGTGCAGGTAGAAGGAAGCATTGTTCATATTATGAAAGCTTTGGCTAGCCACCCTTCATCTGCGCAGAGTTTGATTGAGGATAATTCACTTCAGTTACTCTTTCATATGGTTGCGAATGGATCTTTGCTTGTTTTCTCTCAATATAAGGAAGGTCTTGTCCCATTGCACACCATCCAACTTCACAGACATGCTATGCAGGTTAGCATTTAATCACTTGTTCAGCTGCATGTGGGGGGATATAGCTTGGAGAAAATTTCAACTCAGTTAAGTGCACATCCTGAATTTCAAATCATGTACAAGGCCTGATTGTTAAATTTTGTTCTTGTTCCAGATACTTGGTCTTCTTTTGGTTAATGACAATGGCAGCGCAGCCAAGTATATTCGCAAGCATCAACTGGTATGGCATGACATGTTTATTTTATTCACTTGTTATGCTTGAAATAAATTCATCATTTTTTTTCGCCAAATAGTAGGATATTGTTTACAAAGATCGAGTGAATTACATCAAACTGGACAATCAACTATGAAAGAAAGTCCAACTACACTTACCCCAGCAAGCCCAACACCAGCATCAATCAATACAAGAAAGAGCCCTATTAATATATTATCTGCTGAGTTATGATATAATATTTAGCTCATTGCAAATCATGTGGGGAGTATCCCAATCATTTACTTGGTCAACCTATTCATTTACACTCGAAACCTTCTTTTATGGGCTTATGTCATAAAATTTTGTGAAGGAGTTCATCATTATTTGATTATGTTTCATGAATTTGTCTTTTATGTGCTTGTTTTATGTGTTTCTTACCTCCTGCTACTTTCACAACCCACACCAAAAATTTAGTTATATGAAACTATGATAGAGATGAACATTAGCTGTATCAATGCTGACATGCATTTTAAATTTGATTTTTTGTGGGGTAGCCTTTTTTCTATTATCCTTAATGTGGTTGTTGCCAGCTATGGTATCCTTGCTTTCTAGGGAGACTTGCATATTTGGTTATCTGCTTTTGTTGAAGTATAATGCGTCACTTAAAATGGATTTCTTCTTGGAATTGGATTTCAACATTTTCTTTTGGTTATAGTTATATTCCCATAATTTTTGGGTAATAGATGACTGTTAGTTGTTCTAACTTCTTATGAAGTTCTTCCTACATAATATTTCAAGTTGGCTTTAAAAAATTGTTTTATTGTTATATGTGGATCCATTTGTAGATGTGGTTTTCCATGTCTTGTTTCACAACTTGGATGCACATATCCTTTATTCTAGTTCTCTCATTGTTTCCATTTATGGTAAGTAGTTTTGCATGTAGCTATGGGTATGTAGTAGAAGCCATTTCTGATCTGGTATTATATTATTTTTGAGTGCAGATAAAAGTACTTCTAATGGCTGTCAAGGATTTCAATCCTGATTGTGGTGACCCTGCCTATACTATGGGCATTGTGGACTTGCTACTTCAATGTGTGGAATTGTCATACAGACCTGGTAAATGGCTTATTAGATCCCTTCTAGACTTGCTTAGAGCCTACTTATTGGTACAGAGCTTCTCTTTATTGTTTTTAATGCTTTGAATACACACTGATTTTTTATGGTTGTAGGCATTGAAATAAAGTACTGTTCTTATAGTGATTCTGGTATTTTGAAATTCCTGCAGTGTAGATAGTGATATTCTTTTTTATTATTTAATTGTTTATTTTTTATTTTTAAATTAATGCTGATTTTGAAAATTTGGTTTGTAGAAGCTGGTGGTGTCAGGCTCAGGGAGGATATCCATAATGCCCATGGTTACCAATTTCTTGTGCATTTTGCTTTAATTCTTTCAAAAAATCCGGGCATGCAGGCTGTAAATGCTGAGCCGTTCTCTGACAAAACTTCTGCTTCAGACAGTTCACATACTGTTGATGTAGGAAGACAAGATTCAAGAGAAAATGGGGGGGACACCTCTGCACAAAATCTTTCACTGGTGCTTTCTAGGCTGCTTGATGTTCTTGTTGATTTAGCTCAAACAGGTCCTCCTGACAATACAGGATCTTCTGGGTACAGAGCTTCAAAAAGTTATAATAACAAGCCTAGTGGCCACAGCAGAAGTACACTTTCTTCTGATTGGCTTGCTGATGGAGTTTGGGAGACGGGTAATAACAAAGTTAAGGACCTAGAAGCTGTCCAAATGTTGCAGGACATTTTCCTCAAAGCTAAAACCACAGAACTGCAGGCAGAAGTCCTAAATAGAATGTTTAAAATATTTTCAAGTCATCTTGAAAACTACAAGTTGTGTCAGCAGTTACGGACAGTACCGCTCTTGATCCTAAATATGGGTGGCTTCCCTTCATCTTTGCAAGAGATAATATTGAAAATTCTTGAGTATGCAGTAACTGTTGTGAATTGCATACCTGACCAAGAATTGCTCTCACTTTGCTGCTTATTGCAGCAACCAATAACATCAGAACTGAAACACACCATTCTTTCTTTCTTTGTAAAACTCCTGTCCTTTGATCAACAGTACAAGAAAGTCCTACGAGAAGTTGGTGTGCTCGAGGTTCTGATAGATGATCTGAAGCAACACAAGTTTCTTTTGGGCCCAGATCAACCCAATAGTGACTTCAGTCAATTGGAGGGAAAATCCAGCTCAAACAGCTTCAAAAAACACTTGGACAATAAGGATGCAATTCTTTCTTCACCCAAGCTATTGGAATCTGGTTCTGGGAAGTTTCCTCTTTTTGAAGTTGACGGTACAATTGCGGTTGCATGGGATTGTATGACTTCCTTATTGAAGAAAGCAGATGCTAATCAAGCAGCATTCCGTTCAGCTGATGGTGTGACCATTGCTCTCCCTTTTTTGGCATCTGACATTCACCGATCAGGGGTCCTCCGGGTGTTGTCATGTTTAATCATCGAAGATGCTACACAGGTTTGTTGTCTTTCTATTCCTTATCATTTTGCTTGATGGGATTTAGTTTGATAAATCCTCTGTTCAAGAGTTCTCCCTCTTTCACTGTGTTGTTTGTTTCTGAAACTTATTTTTCTTTCTAAAAGTGTTGGACCACATTTAAGATCATAAGTTGTTGGAAATGTGTGTACTCATGCACAATAAGCTTACTTGTTTTTTAATCATCTGTCCTCGAAAGTGCTGATGGTCATTGATTTGTTCATATGCCAGGCTCATCCAGAAGAATTGGGTGCACTTGTTGAAGTCCTAAAAAGTGGGATGGTTACCAGTGTTTCAGGTTCTCAATACAGACTCCTAAGTGATGCAAAATGCGACACTTTCGGAGCATTGTGGCGCATCCTGGGAGTTAATAATTCAGCTCAAAGGGTTTTTGGGGAAGCCACTGGGTTTTCTCTTCTACTAACTACACTCCATAGCTTTCGGGGTGATGGAGAGGACATGAACCAATCTTGTTTAATGGTTTATGTTAAGGTATTTACATATCTATTTCGTGCGGTGACTGCTGGGGTGTGTGATAATGCTGTTAATAGGACAAAGTTGAACACAATCATATCATCCCAAACTTTTTATGATCTTCTATCTGATTCTGGCTTGATTTGTGTTGAGTATGAGAGGCAAGTCATACAGTTGTTGTTAGAACTTGCTCTTGAACTTGTTCTTCCACCATTCTTGACATCAGAAACACTGGCATCATCTGATAATATCGAAACTGGGTCAGCGGGTTTTCTTCTAACAACTCAGGCAGGATCATTCATTCCTGCTAATGAAAGGGTGTATAATGCTGGTGCCATAAGAGTGCTCATACGTTCATTATTGCTCCTTACTCCCAAGGTGCAGTTAGAAGTGCTGAACCTAATTGAGAAGCTTGCTCATGCTGGCTCCTTCAATCAAGAAAATCTCACTTCTGTAGGTGCGAAATAGATCATTTTGCTTCTGTTTCATTTCCCTCAATTTGGATTTAGTTTTCTTATTTTTTGGCTATTTCATGTGGGTAGGTTGCGTGGAACTTCTTCTGGAGACAGTATACCCCTTCCTTTCAGGTTCGTCGCCATTAGTTCCCCATGCTTTGAAGATTGTGGAAGTCCTTGGGGCATATAGGTGGGGACTATCGCCAAAACTAGAAATTACTTTTTTCTGTTCAGTCTTTTCACAAATACTTGCTCAACTTCTGTTAAATTTGGAAATGAAGTTCATGTTGTTGGTGGCAGGTTGTCTGCATCAGAAGTCCGACTACTTATTCAATATATTTTGCAAATGAGACAAATGAAGTCAGTATGTAGCCTTGTTGATATGGTGGAGAAGTTAATTCTTATGGAGGATATGGCTTCAGAAAATGTTTCTCTGGCACCATTTGTAGAGATGGACATGAGTAAGATAGGGCATGCTTCTATTCAAGTGTCGTTGGGGGAAAGATCATGGCCTCCTGCCGCTGGTTATTCTTTTGTTTGTTGGTTTCAGTTCCGGAATTTCCTGAAATCACAAACAAAAGAATCAGAAGC